>NC_083240.1:6705783-7011786 GCF_032191835.1 Heteronotia binoei | reverse complement strand
CCACAATCCTATGAGGTAGATCAGGCTGAGGGAGTAGGGAGCGACCCAAGGCAGGCCAGGGAGCTGCATGGCAGAGCAGGATCTGAACCTGGACCCCCTCCAGCTCCCACCTGACACACACCCTCTCCCTGGCATTACGCTGACTCTGCGCTCTGCTGAGGTTCCACCATTAGCCACTGGAAGAGTTTCCCGCTTCGACAGCCATCACTGATCGTGCCAAGGCGCCCTGTGGATTCAGGGTTGGCCTCCTGAATCAGCAGCTTTTGAACCACACAGAGGGACTCCTTGACCCTGTAAAGGGCACAGCTGCCATGTTATGCAGGAACAAGCCTCATATGCCAGGAGGGAGAGCAGAGCCAATGACTGGTCCTCTCTGACTGCAACTAAGGCCCCTTTCTCTGTTGACTGCGCACAGGAACAGGGGACTGGCTGAGGTTCCAGAGAAATCATACTGCCTAAAGGCAAGTGGTCTACAAATCAGGGGCTTCCTGGTTCAAGCATCTTCTCTACCAGAAGCCTGCAAGGTAGTCCCAAGGCAAGCCACTCTCTTGCAGCCTCCTTTCTGCAATATGGAGTTCATAAGAACATCAGAGAAGCCATGTTGGATAAGGCCAATGGCCCATCCAGTCCAACACCCTGTGTCACACAATGGCCAATATGTGTGTGTACACACACACACACACACACACACACACATATATATATATATATATGCATGAAAAACCTCAGCTTGAGACCCTGGAGAGCCGCTGCCAGTCTGAGTAGACAATACTGACTTTGATGGACTGAGGGTCTGATTCAGTATAAGGCAGCTTCATATGTTCATATATACTGTGGCTAATAGCCACTGATGGACCTCTGCTCCATATTTTTATCCAATCCCCTCTTAAAGCTGGCTATGCTGGCAGCTGCCACCACCTCCTGTGGCAGTGAATTCCACATGTTAATCACCCTTTGGGTGAAGAAGTACCTCCTTTTATCTGTTCTAACCCAACTGCTCAGCAATTTCATTTAATACCCACGAGTTCTTGTATTGTGAGAAAGGGAGAAAAGGATTACTTTCTCCATCCCATGCATAATCTTGTAAACCTCTATCATGTCACCCTGCAGTCGACTTTTCTCCAAGCTAAAGAGCCCCAAGCGTTTTAACCTTTCTTCATAAGAAAAGTGTTCCAAACCTTTAAAAGTGTTCCAAACCTAGTTGCCCTTTTCTGCACTTTTTCCAGTGCTATAATATTGTATTGACATATACAGTAAGAACTAGACTAGGGAAGGCAATGGCAAACCACCCCGTAAAAAGTCTGCCGTGAAAACGTCGTGATGTGACATCACCCAAGTCGCAAATGACTGGTGTTTGCACAGGAGACTACCTTTACCTTTAAGAACTAGAGCAAAGTAACACATGCAAAGCACTCAATCTTCAAAAGCGCTATACAAATACTAATTATTACATTCTGAGAGCAGTTCAGAAATATGAGGCAGTGGAAGAGCATCTGCTTGGCATGCAGAAGGCCCCAGGTTCAATCCCCGGCATCTCCAGTTAAAGGTCCAGGCAGCAGGTGACCAGAAAGACCTCAGCCTGAGACCTGGGAAAGCTCCTGCCAGTCTAAGTAGACAAGACTGACCTTGAGGGACTGGTGGTCTGATTCACAATAAGGCAGCTTCACATGTGCGTGGTTGCCCAGGAGAAACGCACGCCTCCTTTTCTAAACCTGGCTCACGAGTCTCCCACGCTTCAGAAGTCAAGTTGATGAGATCTGAACTAATTTTTCACTTAAGGTTTAACAGGGAAAGTTTTACACTCTTGCAGCAGGCCTGTGTGAGTCTTGCAATGTGCCCAGAGCCCTGCTGTCGGCACAGAATTGATTCCAAAAGAAGCAACATCTGCAACCGAACATGACAGAGCATTGTGTGCTCTCTCCATGGAGTTCACAGCGAGGCAAGGAAGATGAAACACACTTTTATTATGTAAAGGGAGGGGGGGGCAGGATGAATAGGAGCCATGTTCAGAGTTGCAAAAAGCAGGCCGTTCTGTGTAATCCTTTATTCAGCCTTGGCTCTTTTATTCTCCACCGTTTGGTTGACAGCAAGAAAAACAAGCTGTCCCTTTATTGCAACACCTTTTGGTACAATGGCTCCCTGCCCAGAAAGAGGTCTAGCAAAAGGAACTCGGGAGTGGTCTGTGAGAATGCTCTCCACAGAAAAGAGAGACTCACATGGTTGGGGATGCATTTTCACCCCAACTTGGCAGGTTCGCAGAACAGCACTGAACTCTCCCCGCCGCACCAGACTTTCTAAAAAGCACATTTATGCAAGCATCTAGAACAAGGGTGTGGAACAGTGGCTCTCCAGATGTTTTTTGCCTACAACTCCCATCAGCCCCAGCCAATGGCCATGCTTGCTGGGGCTGATGGGAGTTGTAGGCAAAAAAAAACATCTGGAGAGCCACTGTTCCCCACCCCTGATCTAGAATAAGACTGCCCCAGCACTGATGCGGTCTCATGGGTACCATGCGCTCTATGCGAGTGCTTCTGTGGCCCAGGTGGCCCAAAGTTGTGCATCTGAAAACAAATCACAACTTTCTGCCGCTGAAAACTGGTTCTGACTTTAAAACTCAAGCGGAAGTTTGAGTATTTGTATAATTTGGTAACAAGTCAAGGAAGGCCAATCCCAAGTACTACAGCAGGAAACTAGTTCCGCCTTCCAACCAATTCCACCCTGGAGGGGCCATCGATGTAAAAAATAACGTTTCTGTGCCTCCTTCCCTGGCCCCAGGGCGCTGGAGACTTCCAAAAGCTCTGGCCCGCTGCCAGCTCCGCTTTCCTCATTCCATAACAACTAATTCCTGAGGAGGAGTCACATGGGTCCGAACAACCAAGGGGAAAGAGGGGGTTTGGTTTGGTTTTTTTCCACAAAGGGCTTCTCAGAAGATTTAACTCCCCTATGTCTTAAGATGCTTGGGTCTGGGGCATCTCTTGTCAATAACCTCCTGTTCTAGGGAGGGGAGGGAATCGCTATTCAGCTGATCAAGTGGGGCCCGCCTCACAAAAGCATGGGCTGCAATACGTCTGTTAGCCTTCGCAGGTACGAAAAGACTTCAGCCCGCCTCTCTCCAGCCCAGGCCCAGCGTGGTGCAGCGGTTAAGAGCGGTGGACTCTAATCTGGAGGACTGGGTCTGCTGCCCTCTCCTCCTCCACACGCAGCCTCTGCTGGACAACTGTGGGTCATTCATGCTCGTCTCGGAACTCTCTCAGCCCCACCCACCTCACAAGGTGTCTGTTGTGGGGAGAGAAAAAGGAAGAAGATTGTAAGCCACTTTGAGGCTAAGGTAGAGAAAAGGAACCCCATGACACAGAGTGGTAAAGCTGCAGTTCTGCAGTCCAAGCTCTCTGCTCACAAATTGAGTTCGATCCTTGGCGGAAGCTGGGTTCAGGTAGCCGGCTCAAGGTTGACTCAGCCTTCCATCCTTCTGAGGTCAGTAAAAGGAGTACCCATCTTGCTTGGGGGTGGGGGGGGGAAGTGAAGATGACTGGGGAAGGCAATGGCAAACCACCCCGTAAAAAAGTCTGCCGTGAAAATGTTGTGATGTGACATATTGAGAGGGCAGTGGCGTTGCAGCTACAGAGGTTCCTAGATGACGCTTCCGTCCTTGACCCGTGCCAGTCTGGGTTCCGACCGGGCCATGGGACGGAGACAGTGCTGGTCGCCTTGGTGGATGACCTCCAGCGGCATCTGGATCGGGGCGGCTCTGCGGTACTGATGTTATTAGACCTGTCGGCGGCATTTGATACAGTCGACCATCAGTTACTAAAGCGCCGCCTTGCCGACATAGGGGTTAGGGGGCTGGCCTTACAGTGGCTTTCCTCCTTCCTCTCCGATCGGGGACAAAGGGTGGCCATTGGGGGCGAGCGATCCCAGAGGCACACACTTGATTGTGGGGTGCCTCAGGGAGCAGTTCTCTCCCCAATGCTGTTTAACATTTATATGCGCCCCCTTGCCCAGATTGTCCGGAGGTTTGGGCTGGGTTGCCATCAATATGCAGATGACACCCAGCTCTATCTACTAATGGACGGCCAGCCTGGCTCCGCCCCAGGGAACCTGGATCGGGCCTTGCAGGCTGTAGCGGCGTGGCTTAGATTGAGTGGGTTGAAGTTGAACCCAGCGAAGACAGAGGTCCTTTGCGTGGGTCGCGGCGCCCAGGGAGGGGAAATAGCTCTCCCAACCTTCGACGGCGCACCATTGGAACCAGTGCGCCAGGTAAAGAGTTTGGGTGTTTTACTGGAGCCTTCATTATCAATGGAGGCCCAGATAGCAGCCACTGCCAAGTCAGCATTCTTTTATCTGAAGCGGGCAAGGCAGTTGGCCCCCTTCCTGGAACGCCGCGACCTCGCAACAGTGATCCATGCAACGGTCACCTCAAGACTGGACTACTGTAATGCCCTCTACTTGGGGCTACCTCTGTGCCGGACTCGGAAGCTGCAGCTAGTGCAGAATGCGGCGGCCAGGCTGTTACTGGGGCTCCCGAAATGGGAGCACATACAGCCGGGGCTGCGCGGACTGCACTGGCTGCCAGTTATCTACCGAGTCCAGTACAAAGTGTTGGTTATTACCTTTAAAGCCCTATATGGCCGAGGACCTGCCTACCTAAGGGACCGTCTCTCCCCGTATGAACCCCAGAGGGCACTGAGGTCAGCAAGTAAAAACAAAATGACCATCCCTGGGCCGAGAGAGGCCAGGCTCCAAAGCACCAGGGTGCGAGCCTTTTCAGTTGCGGCACCTGCACTGTGGAACCAGCTCCCGGAGGAGGTGCGGGCCCTGCGGAACCTCGACCAGTTCCGCAGGGCCTGCAAGACTGCCCTTTTTAGACACGCCTATAATGATACGGACTGCTGAGTTGCAATGAACGAAGAACCGCCATCTTTAACACCATTTAAATTGGCAGAATCAGCGCCAGAACAGCTATTACTGCCAGATATATATATAATGTAATGTAAATTAAGTATTTTAATTGAATTAACGGGTTTTTATGTGTAATTTTAATTGTTAATCTAATGTTTTACTATTTATGTTAATATATTATTTACTGTTAGCCGCCCTGAGCCGCTTTGCGGGGAGGGCGGGGTAGAAATAAAATTTATTGTTATTATTATTATTATTATATCACCCCAGAGTTGGAAATGACCGGTGCTTGCACAGGGGACTACCTTTACCTTTTTTTTAAGGTAGAGAAAGGAAAGGAAAGGTCCCCTGTGCAAGCACCAGTCGTTTCCGACTCTGGAGTGACGTTGCTTTCACAATGTTTTCACGGAAGACTTTTTACAGGGTGGTTTACCATTGCCTTCCCCAGTCTTCTACACTTTCCCCCCAGCAAGTTGGGTACTCATTTTACTGACCTCGGAAGGATGGAAGGCTGAGTCAACCTGGAGCCGGCTACCTGAAAACCCAGCTTCCGCCAGGGATCGAACTCAGGTCGTGAGCAGAGAGCTTAGGACTGCAATACTGCAGCTTTAACACTCTGCGCCACGGGGCTCTCCAAGGTAGAGAAAAGCAGGGTATAAAAAACCCAACTCTTCTTCCAGATCGCTGTTCTTGGAATCCTGTGCTTCATGGCCCAGATTTTTAAAAAGGACTATGAATTCAGGTTGAGAAGAGGGGAGCTCAGTGAGGTCCTGGCCCACTTCCGATGGATCGCTTCCTGCCAACTGATTACTGGGGTTGCTGCTGCAGATGCTGCTCTGATCCAGCAAGGCACTTTTCTGAGGTTCCTAAGCAACGGTGCATTCCCAGGATCACTTAACGCAGATTAGTAAATGCTCAGGGATCCAGCCCAGGCAGCTGCTCTTCGCCAACATGAAACACGTGGGCGAATCGCAAGGCTCCTACTGACAATAAGTAGACTGAAGCCATTAACCCTGCGAGTCAGTGAAGCACAGAGGAAAGAGCGATACTGTTCTCCCAGGGGTGCCACACCCATTAAGTAGTCTAATGTAGCCAAGTTGGGTTACAAATACTTCCTAAGTCAGACCTGGGATTTACCTGGAACATGAGAGGGGCACCAATTCAGACAGAGCATCATTCGCCCTGAGTCTTTTGTAGAATGGACGGAATATAAATCTAAAGTAATAAATTACGCTTCAAGGCACTGCCTGTCTAAACTGGACTGGTTTTACATGATATTGCCCAATGCAAACTATGCAGGTATTTCACCATGGATGGAGACCCTCTCAGAGCAGAGAGAATCGTGGCCAATCGCAGATCTCCATTACTGCTGAGAGTTCAGGCTGTGTGTCACTAGAGTGTCTCCCCCCCCACCCCACCCATTACTGTGGCTTTAAAGTCCACCTAGCCTCACCAACTGACATGAAACTGATGGGCAGTAAGTTCATGGCATAGAAAACGCAATACTACTTTACACAGATTGAGTCCAGTGGCACCTTTAAGACCAACGAAGTTTTATTCAAGGAATAAGCTTTCGTGCGCGCACAAACATCCTCAGTCATACATATAGAGGGTGGGCAGTAAATAAGCACACAGAATAATAAAGGTGTTTTAAACAGATTAAAAGACTAATAAGTATAGTCGGCTTTTTTTTGTAGCAGGAACTCCCTTGCATATTAGGCCACACACCCCCGATGTAGCCAATCCCCCAAGAGCTTACAGGGTTCTTAGCACACGGCTTACTGCAAGCTCCAGGAGGACAGGCTACAGCAGGGGTGTGTGGCCTAATATGCAAAGGAGTTCATGCTACAAAAAAAGCCCTGAGTATAGCATACAGGACCATCATCTATTTGGGTTCAACTACACAAGAAACATAGCATAGGTAATAAATATGTCTGAATTGGAGATGGATATATTCTTAATTGTGGAATGGTGAGAGTCTTGTATCTTATCTAGTCATGGTGACTGAGGGGAACCTCAATATTCAGAGGCACTAATCCCCTGGATCCCAGCGCCAGGAGGCAACATTGGGGAAGACCTCGGCCTCTATGCCCTATTGTTAACTGACAAGAGGACCTGGCTGGCCATTGTGTGAGACAGGATGCTGCGCTAGATAGACCATTGGTCTGATCCAGCAAGGCTCTTCTCTTCTCACGTTCTTATGAAGTCCTCAGCTTCTCTGCCCTGTTGTTGGTCCTCCAGAAGAACTGCTTGGCCACTGTGTGAGACAGGATGCTGAGCTAGATAGACCACTGGTCTGATCCAGCAAGGCTCTTCTCTTCTCATGTTCTTCTTATGAAGCCCTCAGCCTCTCTGCCCTGTTGCTGGTCCTCCAGAAGAACTGCTTGGCCACTGTGTGAGACCGGATGCTGCGCTAGATAGACCACTGGTCTGATCCAGCAGGTCTCTTCTGATGTTCTTATGAAAGCCTCAGTCTCTCTGCCCTGCTGTTGGCCCTCCAGAGGAACTGGTTGACCCCTACATGAGCCAGGATGCTGGACTAGATGGACCACTGGTCTGATCCAGCAGGGCTCTTCTGATTAAATGGGCCTGTAAGGAAAATAAAGACAAGTCCAATATTGACTTCCTTTCCCCCCCTCATTTTTATGAGTTTAAGAAAAGGGAATCGCTGCAAGATGCTGCACTGGATACAGGGACTATGGAGTGCTCTCGCCTTGCTAGGTGGGAAACAGAGTTCCCAACTCCAGCCTTGGAAGTTTCTGGGGATTTGGGGAAGGATTTTACCTAGAATCTATGGTATACCATGTAGTGTGCCCTTTGAAGCTATTTCCTCTAGAGGAAGGGATCTTTGTAGTTTGGAGATTTAGCTGGAATTTCAGGAGAACTCTAGGCCTCACCAAAAAGGCTGGCACCCCTACTGGAATACAGCCCCCTCCCCCAAGCTCAGATTGGGTATTTCTGAACAATTTCCTCCTATTTTCCCCACTGTGGTAAAAACTTGCAAATGGAAGGAAAATTCTCACTGCTGTAGCTCAAACTGTGCTACCGGGTTGTTGTTGTTTTGTTTGTTTGGAAGCCAAATTATAACAGCAAAGAGCAATTACAGCCCTAATGGGAGGGAAACGCATCGGCTGTTTATTCCATGGGAAAAGCGGGGGGTGGCGGGGTGGGGATACATGAGGTTTGATGGGGTGGATGAAAGGAGGGGGGAGGGAGATGAAGAGAGCAAGAAGCTAAGGCTGTATATGAAATCTGGCACCAAAGGAAACCGATGTAACAAATTGGTAACCATAGTAACAACTTAATATTTCAGTCCTCTTCAGCTGCAGTGGATTAAATATAATGACAAGATGTTCCCCCTTTGAAAAAGTAACCTGCTGCCATGGCAACACTGTAGTCTAGCAAATAAACAGAGACTGGACAGAAAGGAAACTGGAAGCTGGAGACAGAATATCAAAAAGGAAGGCGCTCCCCCACGACCAAGGTAGGGGGACCGCGCTAATCCTCCGGGGCTGGGGCGGAGGAGAGGCTCGATGCGAAACAGAACCATGCGCTTCCCCCTGCTAAGGCCCATCTATTCCAGTTACTTTCCCCTGACTGGAGTCTCAAAAACGAAGCATCGGAAGTCTTCCCTTGCCGTCCCCACCCAGGTACTCTGGCCCTGATCTCATCAGATCCTGAAAGCAAAGCAGGGTCGGCCCTGGCTAGTATTTGGGTGGGAGACCTCCAGGGAATACCAAGGTCATGACGCAGAGGCAGGCAACGGTTAATCACCTCTGAAATGTCTCTTGCCTTGAAAACCGGACAGGGTTGCAATGAAACAGCTACGACTTAACAGCACTTCCCAATACTGTGAATGTGCGTCTTCCTGGGGTGGCCCAGGCTAGCCTGACCTCTTCAGATCCCAGGAGCTAAGGAGGGTTGGCCCCGGTTCGTACTTGGAGGGGAGACCACCGAGGAAGCCCAGGGCAGCTATGCAGAGGCAAGCCATGGCAAACCACCTCTGAACTTTTCTTGCCCTGAATACCCCACAGGGTCACCGTAAGGGGGCTGCAACTTGACAGCAAAACAAAAACAACCCTGAGGTACGCTGCCTTTGACCGTGGAGGCTCCCCAAGCAGGAAACAGATGATAACTGTTGAGTGGAGGGGAAAAGAGGTGCAGCAAAACAGGCTTTGAATGCACTTGCATTTCGACCCAGCACTGGAAGTGCAGGAACTCAACTGTCTTCACTACAATCAACAACCAAAGATGCAAGAAATCCACAAGGGATATCCTCAGCCACGCAGTATCTGCCCAAACCAGGAAGGTTTGTTCAGATTTCTATTTAAAAAACCATTCTCAAGCCCGGGCTCTGGAGATCCTCCAGAGGAGTTCTGTGAAGACGCTGCCACCCTTGGTTCGCTCAGCCAGACCTTTAGGAGACACACACACACACACACACACAAACCCCAAGGCTCCAATTCCTACTCAGCCACAAGGCTCTCTGATCGCCTGGGACGGATCACCAACTCTCAAAAGTCTACCTAACGAGGGTGTTAGTTTGAATAAAACAAGAACTGTACAGCTTTTGAGCAACTGCGTAACAAGCAAAGTGGCAACACAGTATATCACAGACAAAAGCAATCACCAATACAAACAATAAAGGATTTATAAATCCAAATTCAAAAGTCTCGTTTTTTTCCAAAGATACCTAATATACAGTACAAAAACTTCTTAATGGATTCCACAACACAAATTTCTGTCCAGTTCTTTCATAAACGTTCCAAATGTTATTGCAGAGAAATTTCTTATAGAAGCTTTCATTTAGAACATATAATCATCGTCCTCCTCATTGTTGTGGCAAGTCCAATTCCCCTAAGGGAAAGGCTCCAATCTTTTCCTTTACGCGCCTGTCCTCGACTTTAGGAATCTCGTTTCGCAGAGATGCTTTATCACAAAGCCATTCTGCAATATCAATCAATTGCAAGGAGTCTTAGCTTGACGTCAATTGATTGATATTTCAGAATGGCTTGATGATAAAGCACCTCTGTGAAATGTGATCCCTAAAGTCAAGAGGCACGTAAAGAAGAAGATTGGCGCCTTTGAAGCCTTTCCCTTAGGGGAATTGGACTTGCCACAACAATGAGGACTATGATTATATGTTCTAAATGAAAGCTTCTATAAGAAATTTTTCTGCAATAACATTTGGAATATTTATGAAAGAATTGGACAGAAATTTGTGTTGTGGAATCCATCACCTTTAAGAAGTTTTTGTACTGTATATTACGTATCTTTGGAAAAAACAAGAGACTTTTGAATTTGGATTTATAAATCCTTTATTTTTTTTGTATACACAGCGCTGATTGCTTTTGAGCAACTGCAGCAAATAATAAAGCATCATCATACAGAGGTGGAAGGTCCCAGCTTCAATTCCCAGCTTCTACAGTTAAAGGATCTTGCCACAGGTGACGAGAAAGACCTCTGCCCAAGACCCTGGAAAGCTGCTGCTAGTCTGAGTGGACAACACTGACTGTGATGGACTCAAGCCTTGTGGGTCTCAGTGGGCCCCCAGCATACAGAGGGCAGACTCTGCAAGCAGCAGGTCTTGGGAACAAACTGCCAGTTAAAAGGACTTTGGGGGGTAGCAACTCTAGGGAAAGATTTCTTTTCGTCTGAGACCCTAAAGAAACAGCAACCATTCGAAGTAGACCTTGGAGAGCTGCCAGTCTGAGTAGGCAAGATACCGACTTTCATGGACCAAGGCTCTGATTCAGTACATGACAGCTTCATGCATTTGTGAGGCTGCTAGGTACAGTCTTTTAAGCACAAAGGTGGTGCATTAGTCTTCTAAAGGGGACTCGATTCCTACAGGGTAGGAAATCCTGTATTATGACAGGAAGGAAATAAAAATAAATATTCACATTTTCTGAGAGAGAGAGACAAACCGACAGACAGAGACCTAAAGCCATCCCAGGACTCAATGGCTTGTCATGTATTTCAGCCTAGACCCCCCTAAGCTCAACTCCAACCTCCCAGCTGTTGGATTCAAGAAGGCATGTTTTAAGGACAAGAGAGCCCATCTCCTGCCCCAGCCATCTGCACCTGCACAAGGGACAAGAGGAAGAGGAGAACATAACAAACCTTTGTGCAGCCATCTTGTAGGAGGGTGCAGTCCCTTGCCTCTCCCATTACAAGAATTTCATTCAGAAAGAGCTGGGAAAGGACTCTCCGATGAATACCCACCGGGAGGTATTGCTGGTCAAAATGGAAACCAGATGGACCAACAGGACTACATTATCAGGCCTCCTCCCTATACCTGGACCAAGTGACTCCCTGACTGTGAGATGCTGGAGATGGGAGAGAGCCTCTCATGACTGATCCTGTCCTGCTTGTGAGTTGCCCTTTGGAAACAGAGCACTGAACTAGACAGACCGCTGGCCCAATTCAGCATAGGCTGTTTTTATGGATCGCTGTAGAACTTGCCACCCACTGATGATGGGCAGAGAGCACCAATAGGAGCAGGGGAGGGGGGGGGGAGATTTCCAACTATAAAGGAAAGGAGAAGAGTGCAGAAAGCCTGATGGAAGACCGGCCAAATCTGGAAATCTCTGAACTTAGCCATGAAGGGTGAACAAGGTTTTCTAAGCCACCATTTCCCCTCTTGCTTTCTCTCAGCGCTAAAAGACTAACCTTTTGTCTTGAAATGACTTTTTAAGACACAAACGGTGTTGCAAGTTTTATGCATCTCTCCCATTTTACAGATAGGGGGACTGAGATGGCAACCTACCTAAATAGAAGACAGCAAGTTCATACCTGAGCACTGATTTTCCTAGATGCAAGACAGGATGAAACAAACACATTTTCCCCAAACCAACTCTCTTCCCTCTCAGTTTCACTCCCAGTTCTTAAGTGCTCTAATCAGCGATCATTTGGTAGAAAAATAGGTGGTGGAGCTCATCCAGGGATTGTCATGCAGCTGCACATACTATTCAATGGACAAGGAGGCGAACTCTCAGGAGGAGGAGGAGGAACTCTCGGAAAGGTTCAGGAGCTGTGCTCCTGTGAGCTCCCACTGAATCTGAGGCCTGGTTCTAATACTTAAAACTACCTGAATGTTTAGCTAATCAAGGTCTGATTTTTCAGTCTCCCCTCCCCACACTTTTCACTGAATCTGGACAAATTTTGTAGTCACGGCTCCTTTCAAAAGAAGAGAAAAGGCTCAAGGCAGGAGGAACACCTATTTTTAGCTCCTCTCAGCCAAGATGTGACATTTGGAGGGACATCACCTATAATCCCGAGTTAGGTTGAGATTCCAGGGAGGTCTCCAACTGCATTTCATAAGCAGCTCTCATTTAACAAGCACAAGGTGGGGGGGGGGGGGACGGAATCTATTTAACCTCCCATTTTACGGCAATCACACGTTTGGCTTTAAGTCTGACGTTAACATACCCCACAAACACCACTGTATTTTCTGGGCAACTTCAGGAGGTAGTGCCCTCTAGGTGAAATGATCTTTTAAAAGGACTGGTGCAGACTCAAGAAGGTCAGATTTATTGATTCCTGTTAACCACAACAACTAAATTAAACCTCCATGGTCAAATGCAATGTATCTCAGAATACCGTGCCAGGGACAATCAACGGCAGAAGACCCTTGAGCTTTGTTTGTGAGATTCCAGTGAGGGGAAAGCACTGGTATAGATAGGTTTTGGTCTGGTCCAGTAAGGCAAATCCCACATCATTATGAACATTCAGCACTAAACCAGAAAACATTTTCATATTTCCGCTCTCTGAAGTACGAACTGCAAGCAAACTAAGCGCTATTTGCTGGTTCCGTACAAATCCAATTTTTAAAGGAAAGCTTCAGGTCCTCATGACATGGGACAAGGATACGGCTGGGTACTGCACTTGACTGGATCTTGAGGCCACGTTTGCCCCGAACCTACGTTCTCAGTTTTGGATGGCAGTCAGGATTCATTCTAAAAACACGACATGGTGTGGAAATCAGGTTCCACGAGAGACGAGCTGTTTAAATTGTGCCAAATGTCTGATAAGAAACATCCAGAACCGCTTTAATGAAGCGGGCTTTAAACCTATCTAATGTACTGTCACAAAAGTTCTACTGCAAGGTAGTATATAGCTATATACTGGGGAAGGGGCACAGAGAACAACGGATATCAAGTTTGGCAGCTGACAAGGACGTTGTACAGACTTCTTTTTAAAATTACTGACTGTGAAACAACATCTTGTGTATCGTTCTCCAAAATTACCCGGCAAGCATAAATCTACAGTATGTCACAGAAGTGAATACACCCCCCTCACATTTTGTAAATATTTAAGTATGTCTTTTCATGTGACAACACTGAAGAAATGACACTTGGCTACAATGTAAAGTAGTGAGTCTACAGCTTGTATAACAGTGTAAATGTGCTGTCCCCTCAAAATTATGCAACACACAGCCATTAATGTCTAAACTGCTGGCAACAGAAGTGAGCACACCCCTAAGTGATAATGTCCAAATGGGGCCCAAAGTGTCAATATTTTATTTATTTATTTAGAATTTATATCCCGCCCTTCCCACGAATGGCTCAGGGCGGCTTCCAATAATGAATCCAACATAAAAATTAAACAATATTTAGGCATGTAAAGGGTTAAACATTTAAAACAGATAAAACAGATAAAACCTTAAAATTAATAAATAATCCATATGTATATAAAAGAGATCTGGCAAGTACGTTAGGTTCTCAAGCTAGGTATAGGCTAGCCGGAAGAGGGTCGTCTTACAGGCCCTGCGGAACTGGACAAGGTCCCGCAGGGCCCTCACCTCTTCCGGCAGCTGATTCCACCATGTAGGGGCCATAACAGAGAAAGCCCTTTCTCTGGTGGATTTCAAGCGGGCTTCTTTTGGCCCAGGGACAGTAAGGAGATTTTGTGTTCCCGACCTCAGTACTCTCTGGGGAACATGCGGGGAAAGACGGTCCTTCAGGTAGACAGGTCCCAAGCCATATAGGGCTTTAAAGGTGATAACCAGCACCTTGTACCGGACTCAGTATATCACTGGAAGCCAGTGCAGGGTCCGAAGGCCCAGCTGAATGTGTCCCCACTTTGGGAGACCCAGTAACAGCCGGGTCGCGGCATTCTGCACCAGCTGTAATTTCCGAGTTCGGGACAGGGGCAGCCCCATGTAGAGGGCATTACAGTAGTCCAACCTCGAGGTGACCGTAGCATGGATCACTGTTGCTAGGTCGTTGCGCTCCAGGAAGGGGGCCAACTGCCTTGCCCACCTAAGGTGAAAAAACGCGGGACTTGGCAGCGGCTGCTATCTGAGCCTCCATCGTTAGGGAAGGCTCCAATTTTGTGTGGCCACCATTATTTTCCAGCACTGCCTTAACCCTCTTGGGCATAGAGTTCACCAGAGCTTCACAGGTTGCCACTAGAGTCCTCTTCCACTCCTCCATAACGACAACACGTAGCTGGTGGATGTTAGCGACCTTGCGCACCTCCACCTTTTGTTTCAGGATGCCCCACAGATGCTCAATAGGGTTTAGGTCTGGAGACATGCTTGGCCAGTCCATCACCTTTACCCTCAGCTTCTTCAGCAAGGCAGTGGTTGTTTTGGAGGTGTGTTTGGGGTCATTATCATGTTGGAATACTGCCCTGCAGCCCAGTCTCCGAAGGGAGGGGATCATGCTCTGCTTCAGTATGTCACAGTACATGTTGGCA
Source organism: Heteronotia binoei (assembly GCF_032191835.1). NCBI lineage: Eukaryota > Metazoa > Chordata > Lepidosauria > Squamata > Gekkonidae > Heteronotia > Heteronotia binoei. The sequence continues at coordinate 6,997,185 of NC_083240.1, read as the reverse complement.
TTCATGGTTCCCTCAATGAACTGTAGCTCCCCAGTGCCGGCAGCACTCATGCAGCCCCAAGACCATGACATTGCTACAGAGGTTGAAGGGGTGGGGGATCAGGCTGTCAGTGCTCAGACCATACGCTGCACGCTGCATCAAATTGGTCTGCAGGGCTATCGTCCCAGAAGAAAGCCTCTTCTAAAGATGATGCAAAAGAAAGCCTGCAAACGGTTTGCTGCAGACAAGCAGACTAAGGACATGGATTTCTGGAACCAGGTCCTGTAGTCCGATGAGACCAAGATAAACTTATTTGGTTTAGATGGTGTCAAGCGTGTATGGCGGCAACCAGGTGAGGAGTACAAAGCCAAGTGTGTCTTGCCTACAGTCAAGCATGGTGATGGGAATGTCATGGTCTGGGGCTGCATGAGTGCTGCCAGCACTGGGGAGCTACAGTTCATTGAGGGAACCATGAATGCCAACATGTACTGTGAAATACTGAAGCAGAGCATGATCCCCTCCCTTTGGAGACTGGGCCGCAGGGCAGTGTTCCAACATGATAACAACCCCAAACACACCTCCAAAACAACCACTGCCTTGCTAAAGAAGCTGAGGGTAAAGGTGATAGACTGGCCAAGCATGTCTCCAGACCTAAACCCTATTGAGCATCTGTGGGGCATCCTGAAACAAAAGGTGGAGGTGCGCAAGGTCGCTAACATCCACCAGCTACGTGTTGTCGTTATGGAGGAGTGGAAGAGGACTCTAGTGGCAACCTGTGAAGCTCTGGTGAACTCTATGCCCAAGAAAAATAATGGTGGCCACACGAAATATTGACACTTCGGGCCCCATTGGGACATTATCACTTAGGGGTGTGCTCACTTTTGTTGCCAGCAGTTTAGACATTAATGGCTGTGTGTTGCGTAATTTTGAGGGGACAGCACATTTACACTGTTATACAAGCTGTAGACTCACTACTTTACCTTGTAGCCAAGTGTCATTTCTTCAGTATTGTCGCATGAAAATATATATTTAAATATTTACAAAATGTGAGGGGGGTGTACTCACTTCTGTGACATACTGTATGAGTAAAGCAGATTCCATCACCTTTTCAACTGGATTTTTGGGACCACCTGCCACATGCAGCAGGGAAAAAAGGACTTACAAACTTACTGGAATACAGTAACAGGGCAAATCAATTCCTCTGAAAGAAAGAGGTCTGTGCAGGTGGCATTTGGTTGTGGACACTTAAATGGGGGGTGGGGAGAGAGAGAGAAGGTCCGATCACCATACTCCTTTAGAAAGATCAAGAAGCTAATCTCTGTGATCAAGAGACTATCCCTATGGTTCCTGTATTATTTTTAATTGCTGAACGCAACTGGCCAACAACTGTAGATGTTAAGAACTTTACTGTATCCAGAATTCAAGAGAGAATGCAGAGTTCCCAGGACAGAAGATTCAGAAGAGATGAATCTCTTCCTACTTCACACAGTTTATAGAATTTCCTGCAACAAGACAGGGGGATGGTCAACAGCTTCAAAAAGGTACACGATAAATTCACGGAGGACAGGTCTACAATACTTTTCTTGCTGCTTTAAATGTTTGCAACCCATTTTCCCTTCCATCAGCCATGATGGCTGAAAAGAACTTCCATGTTCAGTGTGCTGCTGAATACTAGTTGTCTGGGAAGGCAACATCAGGGGAAAGGGCTTTTACCCTCCTTCTGCTTGTCGGCTTTTTTGGGGATAGCTCATTGACTACTTCTGGCAACAGGATACGGAGCTTAGATGGGCCTTTGGTCTGACCTGGCAGCGCTTTGTTGATGGATTCCCATTTGAGACTCAGACCTGTCGAGCGCCACCTTCATTTTAGGCCTGCTGCATCGTTTGCCTTCCCTTCACACAATCACCTGGAGCCAAGTCACTCCAAAGCCCCATGATGGTGCTGGCAAAACCTGCCAATGTTCACCTGAGCAAAAAGGGCAGCATCATATGCATGCACACCGACCTGAGAACAGCAGATGGGGCCGGTGCTCAGGTAAGGGCTACACAGATACGGTGTTACACAGGAAACACCTTAGGCAAGTGGCAATTCAGAGCCAGAAGCACTGGAAGCAAATCGTATTGCCCCAGCCTTGTCCTACACGCTGTCCAGATCTCAATAGCCCCCACCACATATTCCGTTCAAAACACATTCTGAGATAAGGGAAGCCAAACAGGATTTCCGAAATTACAGAAATGAAGTCAGGCCTATATTGGAGCAGCATTTATTATGCATTTGCAATCGCAAAATGGTCCTGGAGCAGTTTAGAGCATATAGGACTATGAAATACAGAGGGCACAGAAGCAAGACTGGCACACAGGCTTACAAGGAGCGAAGAACGGCACTTGCCAGCAACAGAACGACATCAAGTATCAACTTTCAACAAAGCTCTGCCCATTTTGCTTTGATTCGCTTTAGATTAGGTGCGACTCATGTTTCAAAAACGCTTTGCGCAAGCTTTGGGGGCTGCATACTTGCTCTCAGATGGTCAGATCCTTCCACATTCCACACTTGCACAAACATACACAGACCAGGTTTGCTCCCATACAGCAACAGGTGGAGGAGAATCATTTAAGAAGAGGCCACCTCAAATGCTTAAAAACTAACTAACCTAATTCCTTATGCACTGAGTTCAGTTCAGCTGCCATCGTGACAGAATGGAAACGCAGTGAAGAAAGTTACGCGCCCCAATACGACACACACACTGGCAATTTGCAAACTGCTTCCTGAGGATTCCCAGGATTCCTCAAAGCCAATCCACAGTTCCCTAAACAAGAGGCTCAGTGACGGTGGCCAAGCAGCCACCCAGGCCCGCTGGCCGACTGTCACTCGTCTTCTCTTACAGCAGATGCAGCTGCAGGAAAGTGTTTAGTGTGTTCTGGGGGCACCTTCTCATTTTACAAGGGGGGGGGAGAAGGGGGCAGCTGATAAGCCCAAAATAGAGCCAACCCTGTCGGAACTTGATGCACCTGCTAGGACGCTCCTCTGAGCCCTGCAGAAGTTCCCAGGAAGAAAAGTCAACGTGGGGAGGCAGGAAATCCGGAAACCAAAGTGAACCAACCCCACCGCTTTGGCCCAAGCACAAACGGATGCCTGTCTGAACTGCCCTGACCCGCCCCAATCTCCCTTGGTCGACCTCTCCCCGCTGCTTTGAAGGCGCAGGTTGGTTGCCAGATTTCTCGTTGCACGGGGGCTGCTGCACACATGCTCGCTCAGGGGGAACTTCCAGGAGGCGAGAAGGCGCAGGCCGGCTGCTGGAGCAAGTCCCGTCCCTCCTCCGAAGCAACCAATGGCTGGGGCTCTCTGACCCCTCCTCCGCCAGCCCTTATCTAGGCACTGCCTGCCTCGGAGGGGCCCAAACAGCTCCCTGGAGGCGCCGCGAGCGACGAGAAGGCTGCAGCAGCCCGGCGGTGACACCAAGCCCTCGCCTCGCCTGCGTTTCCCCCGGGCGCATGCATTTCCGCCCGCGTTCATGCACCGAGCTGGGGCGGCAGCGTGTGGCTCGAAGGCGGCATGCAAACGGTCACCCGAGCAGGGGCAGCAGCCACAAGACCGGGGTGGGTTGTTTGTTTTTTTTTGCAGGGAAGCACCGAGCGGCAGCAGGCCGGAAAGAAAAGAAAAGGGATGGGGGGGGGGGCGGGGGAGAGACAGATCGCATGGCTGCCGAGGCGAAGCCACCGGGCTGTCAGCCTACCTGCAGGGGCCGAGCGGGTCGTCCATGACAATCACAGGCTCCCGGCGGGCGCAGCTCTTTCCCCACCCCCTGACCTTGCCGCTCGGGGGGCTCCGGAGCAAAACGAGCGGAAGGGGGGGGGATGTGCCGGGGGTTGGGGTTTTTTTTTTTCCGCCTTCCCCCCCCCCTTTTCCCCCCCTGCCGCCCTCCCTGCAACTCCTCAAAATGGAGGCCCAGGCAGGCAGCGGAGCCCTGAGCGCGCTCGCCACTGAGCTTGTGCTATGACCTAAGCCTGCGCGCAGAACGCAGAAACTTCGCCCTCGGACTGACAGCACTGAGCATGTGCTGTGACCCCTCCCTCCCTCGGCCCCGCCGTTTCCGTAAATAAAGCGCGGCCCCCACCGCCCGCTCGGCAGCAGCGGCAGCAGCAGGAGGAGGAGGAGGCGGCGGCTCCGATTGGCGCTGCAGCCAGCAAGGCTGGCGGGGCCCCGCCAGGGAGCGCGAGACGCACGACGCTCGCCGAGCAGCAGCCCCGCCCCCTCTTCCCCGCCACTGGCAGGAGGGAGGGAGGGCTGCGGCGCCGGGTCTCGCCAAGCCGGGGGCTCCCCCACCCCCACCCCTGGCAGCCGGGGGTTCCAGGCAGGCGTAGCCAGGCCCGCTTGCGACAGGAACCCAAGAAGCGCGCGCAGGCGGGGCAAAGGCGAAGGCCAGGAGGAGCCCGGCGGCTGCTGCTTGCGCTTCCCCGGAGTCGCTGAACCCGGCGAGGGCTTGGGAGCCTCCGGGCCCCAAACAGATAAGCTGAGCCGGCGCCGCCACCACCACCACCACCGGGCCCTTTTTTAAAATTTTATTTTCCTCGCTCTTTATTTAGCTGAGGATTGAGTCGCTGCCCCACTGTAGGGTTGCCAAGTCCAAGTCAAGAAATATCTGGGGACTTTGGGGGGTGGAGCCAGGAGACTTTGGGAGGTGGAGCCAGGAGAAAGGTTGCGACGAGCATAACTGAACTCCAAAGGGAGTGCTGGCCATCGCATTGAAAGGGACCGCGCGTTTTTTAAATGCCTTCCCTCCATTGGAAATAATGAGGGATAAGGGCACCTTCTTTGAGGGCTCGTAGAATTGGACCCCTCGGTCCAATCTTTTTGAAATCTGGAGGGTATTTTGGGGAGAGGCACTGGATTATATGCTCAGTGTTTGGTGCCTCTACCTCAAGAAATAGCCCCCTCGGCGCCCCAGATACCCATGGATCAATTCTCCATTATTTCCTATAGGAATCGGTCTCCATAGAGAATGAGTGCCCAGCAGACATTTCCTTCCCTTTCTCTCCCCCCCCCCCCCCCCCCCCGCTTTCTGATGACCCGGGAGGGGGGAGGCCTCTAAACCAGGGGGTGCCCTGCCCCCGCATGGGGATTGGCAACCCTATGCCCCAACCCATTTTAGTTAGAGCCCCGTGCCTGGGAGCACAAGTGTGTGTTCCTCTTAAGACAGGAGAAAAGAAGAAGAGAGTCCACTTAACACCTTAAAGATTAACAGAATTTGTGGCCAGGTGGAAGATTTTGTGAGTCACTGCTCACTTCTTCGGCTACAACTAGAATGTGGAGTAGGTCTGTGTTTATGTCTTGGGGAGAAAGATGGGCTCGTGCTCTTTTCTGCTGCTGCAGACAAACACTAAGCTTGATCTTTTTAAGGCAGGGTTTGCAGTATACGAAAGCAGAGGGAGGGAGGGAGGGATTCTAGAGTAAGTGTAACGGGAGGGCCAAGGCAGCCTGCAGCCTGCTCCAAGGCCCTTAACCGAAGGTGGGTGCAGAGCTGCTGTATTATTTAATTGAAATACTTATACCTTGCCTTTCCTCTTGACAGCAAAGTCAAAACTTTCTCTCTTCGTGCCCTGAATAGGAGAGGAAGCAAGTGCTTCCTCCTGGGGGAGTGCAGAGTCCGGACCTAGAAAGGAATGCTGGTCCGCTACAAAGTTTCCCCACCACAGTCTTTTTCACCTGCTCCCAGCAAACAACCAGAAGGGGCACAGCTGTCCTTCACCTTGTTTATACCAGGGGTCCCCAACCCTCGGACCACGGACCGGTCCTGGTCCGTGGCCTGTTAGCAACCAGGCCGCAGACTGAGGCAGAGACCTTGTGGCAGCAAAACCCCCAGCACCCACACCGGTCCATGGAAAAATTGTCTTCCACAAAACCGGTCTCTGGTGCTAAAAAGGTTCGGGGCCACTGGTTTATACTACAGGCCTGGGGGAGGGGGCATGCTCTCCCCCCCCCCAAAAAAAAGGGGGGAGCACCTGGAATTCTGCTGCCACAGTCAGCTGCGTGAGCATTCAACTGCTCTGACCTGGCCCTGTCTTAACTTTGGTTTCAGTGCTGTACATCTACATTCTGTACTAAGTTTCATTTGCTGCTTATTAAAAGAGTGTCTAAATGGGGATTCCAACTGAAGAGGCTGCAGGGCAGTGGCGGGGCTACCCGATCCAAGATGGCTGACTAGCTGCCCTGAATGCTGGGCTGCCCACCGTGGCTCGTCTTCTAATGCAATGTGCCAGGGGGGGATGGAGTTGTTAATGGGTACAGTCTAGATCAGGGGTGGCCAAAACTCAACTAATGCAAGAGCTACATAGAATGAACATCAGATGTTTGAGAGCTGCAAGAAAGGAAGGAAGCAAGACAGATAGAAGGGTGAGAGGTAGAAAGAAAGCAACTTTAAATGCATTCTCCTTGGCTTGGAGAAGTGATTTAAAGAGACAAATGCCTTCTCAAGCCAGCCAGCCAACGGGGCGGTGGGGGCTTTGAGAGCCACACAATATGTGTGAAAGAGCCACAGTTTGGCCACCCCTGGTCTAGATTGTAGTATGTTCAGAAAGCCAGAGTTCTGCACCAACTGACTTAGCACACTAGAACCTGCCCAAGAATCTTCTCAACTCAACAAGGGAGGGGTTCACCACCGATGGTAGAATTCTGGGGGGAAGGGGAAAAGAACACACCAGAAGGGACCCTGAAAGCGGGAGAATCCAAGGAGGTGGGCCAATGAAACCATTAAGTCAAGAAGTGTTTCCTTAAAACTCCACATTTGGCTTTCAGAGTAGAAAAAGTAAACAGACGGATAGTGGCTTGGTTTATTCTATGAAACCTTATTTTTTCCCCACAAGCCCTCAGATTTGGTTCCTTGGCAACGAGAGTGCACCGTGCAACCCAATAAACAACCTTTGAAACGTGTCAAACACAACTCGAAGGACTGCTGACATTCTGCATTCTTTCCCATTCCTTTTCCATCCACCTTCCTCATTGCCACAGCATAGCTGTCGGGATGCAATTCTCAGATCGATATTTAAGACACGGTGCTGACCCAGATGGTTTCTGGCCTGAGGCTGCAGATGTGCCTGTTCCCAAACCCAGACTTCGAATACGCATAATAAATCATGTGGAAGCACCAAAACCAGAACGCTGCTCAGTGCAGCAGCTGTTCTCTCGAGGGGCTCATGCAGAGCGAGGCCTTTCCCAATACTTCCTCCTCAAGTTCTCCTAGCAGAGGATGGACCCTTGGATCTTCTGCGTGCAAACCTGAGCTCAACTGCTGAGCCACAGCACCTTCCCAGCATTTATATGCCATATTTCCTCTACAGCTCAAGCAGTTTCCAACAGTAACGCAATACCAAGGCTTTTTTTTTTGTAGCAGGAACTCCTTTGCATATTAGGCCACACGCCCCTGATGCAGCCAATCCTCCTGGAGCTTACAGTAGGCCCTGGAATAAGAGCCCTGTAAGCTCTTCGGAGGATTGGCTACATCAGGGGTGTGTGGCCTAATATGCAAGGGAGGTCCTGCTACAAAAAAAAAAAGCCCTGCATAATACCATAAAAACCACCGGAAGTCTTAACACAACCATCAGAGAATACAGCTAGTAAAATCAACAGAAATAGAACAGCCCACCTCTTAGGCATAACCACAATCCAACAAGAGCAGAGGCCTGTACTGTACTGCACACTTGCTCCTCTCTGGGCCTGAAGGCCTTTCAGCCCATCACTTTCCTAGTTCAAGCTTTCCTTCAAAAGGGAAGGAACGTTATTGCTGTTATCTGGTACCCAGACTGATGGTCCCAGACAGGGCAGAAGAAATGACGAGCCTCCCCAGAAGCACAAATCGCATTCAGAAGCAGAGCAATAAGCAATATCCTCCTTGCCCCTTGTCTAACGACTCAGCAAGTTTCCAAAGCGGAGATAGAGGCCTGCGCTTCCTTCCTGTTGATGCCCTGGGCTCTCTCCTGTGCCGCTCATCCCTCAGCACAGTGGGGTCAGGTTGCTCGGCAGCAAATCTCCGCCACCGTTACGGACACAAACTTCCTGCCTGCAGCCCTGGCAGGAATTTTAGAGCACCACGAAGGAAAGAACAAGAATTTGGCAGCCCATAGCCTCGCCATGGCTGCCTCTCTTGAGTACAAAGAGAACAGCTGGATTTTCATCCCATCGAGCTGATTTTGCAAGGGGAGGGGAGGGCCCTCACAAAACAACACAGGAGAAATAAAACTGGCATCACCATTTTATTTATTTATAACAGTCATGGACCAGCAAACAATTCATAAAAGTCCAATTCATAACCAATAAAAGGTGATATAAATACGCAATAATTATTATACACTAAAATATGATACCACCTAAAATATACATACAATACGAATGCAGACTTTAAGACACTGAAGATGCAAAATTAGTGTTAAAACCAAGGATAAACTACAAACCCTGTTTAGACCTCTTTGTTTCTTCCCTTAATAAATAAATTATTTGTTCACTGCCTAAGCCAGCATTTAAAGCAGTAAAATCATACAAAATTAAAACTGATTGTCCATAAAATCATACATAAAAGGCATAAAATACTGTTATAAAACTACAAATATAACAAAACATGGCAATTACAGCCAACAGATTGGCAAAGGTGTTTAGCCATTTCCTGACTGAATCGTTAAAGTTTTCCTTATTGTGGCAAGCCAGCCAAATGTTGCTGATTTGTATGTCACCTCAGGGTTCCTATTGCTAAGAAGTTTCTTAAGGAGTTGCAGTTTTTGGCTACTGGTAAAAGGTATGGCCGTACTTCTCAATAATCATTGTAAGCCTCACAGTCAAATATGACATGGACCAGCGATTCGATACCATCACTGCAGCAGCAGGGACATAATCGTTCTTGGAACGGCACCTTTTTGTATCTCCCCTCCACCACCACTGAAGGAAGAATAAAACTGAATTCAGCCCTACCTGGGGCACACTCAGTGCAACAAACATACAGCGTCACAAATTTCAGCATCGGAACACACGGGAAAATGAGAAATGGCATTTTAGACTCAGCCACAGAGGCTCAAAAGCACGTTTGTGCCAGGAACACAAAAGGAAGAGGACACAAGCGATTTCTGCTACAAGCACAGATCAGGTTTGTTCTTTTGAAAGACAGAAGCTCGATTTCTGTTGTGTGAAAGCCAGGCCGCATCCACAAGAGCAGCTACAGGCAACTGGCCCAACTGTAAACAATGTATAAAAGATCCATTTTGCACACGGGGAAGAGTGAGGGAATTATTCAAGTGCTGATTATTTCAAACACTTAACTGTACCAATGCAAACTACTTGCGTGACCGGAGGGCCACGTGACTGCAGCAACATTTGTGCTCCGCATGACCCGACTCCCAGATTGCCACCTCCATGAGGGCTAGTTGCACAACCAGTCTACTGACTCAAATTCACCTGCTGTCACAGCCACCTCTGCAGCACTGGACCTTGCTTGCTCAGGTGATTTTGCAACCGGTCCAGAGTTTCTGAGCACTAGCAAAGGCAGGCGAGACACACCGTCTCGGCTAAAGATTTCTCAGGTCCATGCAAACACCACTCACTTCAACGTGGACCTAAGCAAACCAGGCAGTTGGCAAAAGTGCCTGCTCTTCAGAGGCCCGGGCCAGCTGAAAAGACCAGGAGATCATGTTCAGGCCTCATGTAGTAGTTCAGATCTTTAGCCAGTTGCATTAGTTGCGGAGCTGAAGGTGGGGAAGAGCGCCTGCACAATCAGATGGCAAATCCACAGGCCAGCAATGGAGCACAAAGTTCCCTTCAATGCTCGATCAACAGCGTCTCTAAATGGGAGGGTCCCAGACAGTGAGACCACAAAAGATCGGGGTTGACAGTGCCGGATGAGACAGGCCACTGCACTTTATTTGTAACTCTCTGTATCCTCTTTTTTAATTCAGTCGCATTTACAGAATTAGTCAAAAACCCTGGGAACACAGCTAAGCTTCGGCAGGCCATTAATGGGACCAGATTAAGTAATGCTAATTAGATGAATCAAGAAGTATTTCCACTCAAAAGACAAATACAGACTGTGTCCCCTGCTTAAGGGAAGACAGCAAAGAAGGGAAGCAGTGCCCCCCACATTCCGATAAGCTTGCCCTGTTATGACAAAAGATACACTGAAGTCTTTTTTTTTTTTTGAGGGGGTAGGGAACAACAGCAAAACAACTCACCTTGTTTCTGGATTGTAGCCCAAGATGTAGAAAAAGGAATCCACCCGAGCTTTAAACTCTCTAGCAGCAAAAATGTCAGAGAAATGGGAGATATTACACTTCCCCCTGCAAGGAAAGAAAAAAAATGGTATTAGGCTCTTTCGAGCACATGGTGGCTCATGACACTGAAGATGCCACAGAGAACTCACAGCTCTTGCTCTGGTTCCAAAAATCAAACAGCACCCCCCCCCTTCCAGCTGCCTGCTTACTTCTGTGATGCCCCGCGCTGGGTGTTAAAGCAGTAAGTAAACAACATATTACGAAAGCTGCACATGATGGTGGAAGGCACCGTCTAGTCCTGCTGTCTTAGGATAACCATGTCAGGGTTTCAAGGCAAGAGGTGAACAGAGGTGGTTTGCCATTGCCTAAGCAGTGGCCTCGGATTTCCTTGGTGGTCTCCCATCCAAATACTAACCAGGGTGGAAACAGCTCAGCATCTGAGAAAACCGGGCTAGCCTGGGCCACTCAGGCCACAACAACCGTAAGCAGTCAACACTGATCTGTTTTTTTTTCCTTTAAAATGTACTTTCTCTCTTAACTTGTACTTTAACCACTACTCTTCAGGCAGGGGGCGATTCTTACGCCCTTGGCCTCGTTCTCGAAACTTGCTTGCAATCATTTACATCTAGCGATAAATACCACGGATACTGATGCCCTTGCAATAAGACACATATGCCCCACAGTGAAGAGTCTAGAAAGTGGATTATGATGCCCCTCACAAGTCCAAAGAGCTCTTCAAACCCTCCCCAAATGCCACAGGAAGGATAGCTCAAAACCTCAACCGTGAAGACAAGGGGGAGTGTGTATAATTGCAGGCCAGCCAGACCACAGCCCTGAATCTACTTATCTGAAGAAGGGATCCCACAGGCAAACCCTGAAAACACAGTCCATTAGAATGGTGTGGCATCAGGGACACATAGCTACCTACGACCACTAACCAGGAGATGACTCTGTAACCAAAAGTATCCGCCCAACACATTGTGTTGTCTTCTACCAATGACTTCTTCACGGGACACAGAAGCAGAGGGCTGGAAGGGACCCAAAGGGCCACTGAGCCCAACCCCCTGCACAGTGCAGGAAATTCAAGCCCTTCTCCCCCCACCTCCACCAGTGAGCCCTACTGTATGCCCAGAAGAAGGCAAACATTTCAGGATTCCTGGTCCAATCTGCCCAGGAGGAAAATTCCTTCCCAAAGTGGTGATTGGCTCATCCTTTCTTGCCCTCCCTCCCACAATCTGCCAAAGGAAACGTGTATAGAGGAGATTAAACTAACACCACCGTTCTACTGTGCTTTGCCATCCCCCAACAGCTTCTGGCAACCGATGGTAACTACCCCATGCCCTCTTGCATTAGGCTGCAGAAGAGACTGCATTTCAGCTTCCTGGTCAGAAAGTATGGGCAGGCTGCACTATGCTGGGTTCACCACCTTCCCCTTTCCCCCTCCTCTTGCACTGAACCCAGAACACCCTAAATCCACCTGCAACAAAATTCTCCTTCGATCCAGCTGGCGTCAGAACAGCCTGTGATCCCGGCTGCTGCAACTACTGGGGGTGGGAGATGAGGAGACCTGCTGCCCCAGGCAAGTCAGTTCGACAAGCTTCTGCCACCATCGCTCTGGAGCTCAGCCACTTTCTTGTTCACCGTTACGTTTGCACTGCAGCGTTTGTTTATATATTTACAGAATCTGTAGACCACCTTTCTGCCCTCATCAGCAGAATAAAGCATCGCTCAGACAGCTGAAACCAAATTAAAATATAATAAAGTCTCAGTCTCTCTCTCTCTGTGTGTTGGTTCCTTGGAGGTCTCCCAAGTACTGGCCCCTCTTGGCTTCTGACATCAGGCTAAACATGCCACCTTCCCTCCATAGATTAAATTACAAGGAGGAGGAGGAGTTGGTTTTTATACCCCATTTTTCTCTACCCTGAGGAGTCTCAAAGCAGCTTACAATTGCCTTCTCTTCCTCTCCCCACAATAGGCACCTTGTGAGGCAGGTGGGGCTGAGAGTGTTCTGAGAGAACTGTGACTGGCCCAACGTCACCCCAGCAGGCAACAGATGGAGGAGAGGGAAATCTAACCTGGTTCTCCAGATTTTTGAGTCTGCCACTGCTGCACTCTTGCTGTTTTCTACTGCTACGGACAAACTAACACAGCTATCCATCCTGAACTCTGAAGGACAGAGCACCCAAAGATGACCGTAGGGCTGGCTAGAATGCACAAGATGTTGAGGGCATCCACCTTTGTTTCTCTTACTGCCTGGAACCCCCTCACTGGACACCTACATGGCACACTTTCCTCCCCTCTATTCAAGCCCCAGAGCCAGTCTGGTGCAGCGGTTAAGTGTGCGAACTCTTATCTGGGAGAACCAGGTTTGATTCCCCACTCCTCCCCTTGCACCTGCTGGAATGGCCTTGGGTCAGCCATAGCTGTTGCAGGAGTTGTCCTTGAAAGGGCAGCTGCTGTGAGAGCCCTCTCAGCCCCACCCACCTCACAGGGTGTCTGTCGTGGCGAGGAGAAGACATAGGAGATTGTGAGCCGCTCTGAGTCTCTGATTCAGAAAGAAGGACAGGGTATAAATCTGCAGTCTTCTTTTTCTCCCAGCCTACCTTCTTGCCATCTGCTTAACTCTCACGCCTCACACTCAGCAGACAGGAAACCTAAGTGCATGCCACTGTATGTTCCTGGCTTCCTCTCCCACTTCTTCTCCTTCTTTCCCACCCACACCACCACCACCCCCTGTCTATATTTAGGCTGCAAGCTCCTGAGGGTAGGGAGAGAGGTAAATTAGAGGTTTTATGACCCAGCAGCATTTAGGTCATCTCGCAGCATGACCGAAGGCTGGCTGTCAAGCCACTGCCGGCCAATTCCCATGTAGGGCTTTAAGGGGAAGAGCACAAGCACCTTGATTTGTGCTGCAGCGTCTTGCGCCAATTCCAAACAGAATCCAAGGCCAGCCCTACCTAGAGCAGACTGCAGTAATCTAATCTAGAGGTAACCACGTGTCACAGTGGCCAGATCTTTTCTTTGCGTACACAGAGAAACATAGAGCTGGTAGGGACCTCAAGGGTCATCTAGTCCAACCTCCTGCACCATGCAGGAAATGCTCAACTACCTCCTCCCCAATCCTGCAGTGACCCCTGCTCTGTGCCCAGAGGAGGGCTACAAACGTCCAGGGTCCCTGGGCCAATCTGGTTTGCAGGAAAACACCTACCTGGCCCCAAAGTGGCGGTTGGCGTTAACCTGGGCATGTAAGAAAGGGCCACAAGAGCCAAGCGCTGGCTCATCCCTTCCTGCCCTCCCTTTCGTGATTTGTCTTAATACGCAGAACCTGCATTCCTGTCAGGTGGCCATCTAGCCTCTGCTTCAAAGCCTCCAAAGAAGGTATCCTTACATTAAAAAGGTAAAGGTAGTCTCCTATGCAAGCACCAGTCATTTCCAACTCTGGGGTGATATCGCATCACAACGTTTTCACGGTAGACTTTTTACGGGGTGGTTTGCCATTGGGGAAGGCAATGGCAAACCACCCCGTAAAAAGTCTGCCGTGAAAACATTGTGAAAGCAACATCACCCCAGAGTTGGAAACGACTGGTGCTTGCACAGGGGACTTTTCCTTTCCTTGCCATTGCCTTTCCCCCAGCAAGCTGGGTTCTCATTTTACCAACCTCGGAAGGCTGGAAGGCTGAGTCAACCTCAAGCCTGAACCAGCTTCCGCCGGGATCGACTCAGGTCCTGAGCAGAGAGCTTGGACTGCAGTACTACAGCTTTACCACTCTGTGCCACAGGGCTCTACATTAAACAGTAACAAATGTTCAACCAAGCCACTGAAGGATGAGGAAGAGGTAGCTGCCCATACAGCACTTATGGAAAATGACTGCAGAACCACCCATGTACAGCGGTTTGTTCAAGGCCATTTGCACAGGAGCTTCACTTTAAAAAAAAAACCACAAGCTGTGGCGGTGTGCTGATAGAATGTCTACTGTGTCACCCTTCCGCTGCAAAGGAAGAAGCCCCTCATTTCTCATCTGAGTTCTCTTCCTCATTCTTCACAGGAATAACAGAGGATTCTCTTGCAATATTCTTGGGAGAAAAATACACAGATGCACCGTTTGTTTTCTCAATCCCCCACGTGACAGATTTGCACACCTGCAGCCCTAAAATACAGTCTGGCTCCCTTTCCGGGGATATCAATTTTAAGATCGGAAAGCCACCTTCCCAGAGACACAAAAAGCACGTCGGACATTCCAAGAGGCGATTGCAGCAAACGGGTGGCATTTCCCGGGTATGTTTTTTAAAAACATGGGCTGGTAGTGAGTTGATTCCTTCTCATATCAGCAGAGGTTGCAGCTGCGGGTTGAGCCACAGGAAGTGGGGACTCAAGCGGGGCTTTGAAGGGAGGAAAACGTCTCCAGACGGTTTTGCTTCGAGCGCCATTTGAGTGCTATCGGCAGGGAGACCATTCAGTTCACGTTTTGACAATCTCCATGTGCTCCCTTCTGCAAAAGCCTGGAAATGAGATGCAAGATGCTGACGCTGTTTCATTTAAATGCACCGCCAGCAGCGGCTCCTCTCCCAAAGACGAATGGTCGGCTCTCTGCTTTTTAAACTAACAAAGGAGAGAGATCGATCAGCTCGCTCCAGGTAGGGTGACAGGAAGGATGATCATGAAAAGCGAAGGAGAGCAGGAATTAAGAGCAGCTAGCAGGCTCCTTGGCAGCTCCAAGAGGACTCTAAGATGGGAGTTTCTAGTCCTCAGGAGCAGAGGCAAATCGGGGACTCTCTAACTGGGTCAGATCGGCAGCCCACGCAGACCCACAGTTTTATACAATGAGTTTTTTCTCAGGGAGAACCGCCAGCCAAAGGAATGCCTGCCTAAATACCAAAGATAGTTCCGAAAGCCTGCAAGAACACTGGCGGTTTATGAAGGACAGATGGGTTGTTAAAGGAGTATGTGCAGCTGAATGCCCCAAACTTGAGCCAACTACTGCAGAAGGGGGAAAAAATTAAGTAACAATGGTCGCTACTTTCCAAGTTTGGAAGCGTATCTGTGCGAAAAGACAAAAGAGCTAACAGACTGGAAATGAGGCAGCGATCGCTACGAAGGCCAAATCTGTGCCTTATGCTAAGATGGTTTTCTAAAATCCATGACAAAATTACAAGCCGGCTGCACTCCCAACACCGAGCTGACTGTCACCTCCTCTTTGGCGACACAAACAAGTACAAAAACTCCTCTGACTTTGGCACTGGGTCACAAATTCTGCGGGCCCGGCTCTTGTCCCGAGTGAAATCACCCCCACGTTGGGATCCCTTCCCTCTCATATCCTTCCTGTGCTGGCTCTGCAGGAACCCATCAATACAGGAATTCCCCCATGTATTTCTGAACGACTCATCAGAATATTGCTGATTAAGCAGAGAGCAAACTTCAGCACTGACCACAATGGTCGTTTACGTGAACATACAAAAAAGGTGCCTTATGCTGAATCCGACTCTTGGTCCATCAAGGTCAGTACCGTTAAAGGAACCTACTGGCAATGTCTCTTCCTCAGTCCTCCAAGACTACAAACACCACAGAGCAAGCTAGATAGCTAGGACTGTATCAATCTCCTTCCTTTCTGCTCTGCTTTCACTCACCCTCTCTTACCAGTAGAATGTAATCTCAGGAAACTTCCTTCCTTCTTTGTTTTCCTCCTCTTCCTTTTTCTTCCCTGCGTGCATCAGGAGGAATAGCATGGTATCTTCTCCTCCTGACCTGAACTAAGCAGATGGCCTACTACAATCCAAAGCCATCCAGTTAGACAGAATAGTTTAGACACTCTTTCTTGCCACAATACTTATATGTTATGTTTCTTTAAATAATTCCACCGGTATTGGTTTCTTAACTTAAAGCAAAGGCTCTCTGTGCAATTTGTGAGATAACCATTAGACCAGGCTACACTGCCGTGCTGAAGCTCAGAAAGGCCACTTTGCTAAGTGAAGGTGGCTGCTTGACTAGTCCAGCCATCCTAAACCAGACCCAGCAAGTACTATCAATTCAAACTGGCAGTGGCTCTAAGGTGGAGGTCTTTCACATCAGCTACTGCCTGATCCTTTTCAACTGGAGGTGCTGGGGATCAAACCTGAGACCTTCTGCATATAAAGCAGAGGCTCTTGCACTGAGTCCCAGCCCCAGCCCCTCACCTAACAGGACCCTCTGGGGCTACCTGAGATGATGCTATTCCCTGTGCCAGTCTCCACAGCCTCACTCCTTCCCCCTCCGTTTCCAAGCCCTGACGAGAACCAGAAGGACTCGCTCTCACCGTTAGATGAAAGATGGTTCAGGATGATTCTGATTGCCCTGCCCTTAAAGGGTGCCACTCTTATTTATTTCTGAGACAGAACCAGCAAATTCCACAGAACAATCAGCACAGTCAACAACCATCTTCCTTATCTTCAAACCCCTTGCAACCTTCCCAGCAATTAACACAGAACAATGGTCACATTCAACAGCCAGTTTCCTTATCACTACCCTTCCAGGAAGCCCCACCAAACAATGGGCACATACACAAACCAATTGCCCTTTCATCACATCCCCTCCAGCCTACAAATAGCAGCTCTCCAGCAGCCCTGGCCCCACTCAATGCACAGCAGCCAAGAAGGTCTGAGCACCTGCTCCGGCTGCAACGCCACTGAGGATGTTCTCCGCAGCTGAGAACGAAACGTCTGGAAGGAAAACTTTCTCCAGTAGAACACGGCACTTGATCCCGAAAGATTCTACAAACCCTAATGATGTTACCAGCCGTGAAAACCTGAAATCTTCGATAGTCAATGATTTCTTTAGCCCATAAGTTTTCCCACTGACTCATGGATATATTTTCTTCAAGATTTTGCATCCATTTTATCATGCTTTTTTTTTTACTTGCTCTGTTTCTATACCATATTGCGATAACATTTTATAATTTTTTCCCTAATAGATGCTTTAAATCTCCAGTGATTAATTGTTCAGAAGTCATTTTCTTCTTTAACTGGCCCCATTCTTTGAAGTTAGATACCGTTTGATAATACAACAACCATGGAATGTTTTTCCTTTCATCTTGAATTTCTTGCCAAGCGTTTCTTTTCCCTTGTTTGTCCATCATATACTCATAATTCATGTAATCAATTTTATTAATTATGTATCGATTGATGTCACAATAGACATCAGTGGCAAGATTGGCGAGCTTATTCTTTTCCTGCACTACATGCTCAGGGAAATGCTGTTTGCCGCTTTGGGGTCAAACAGCAGTTTTTCTCCAGGCCAATTGCGCTAGGGATCCTAGAAGGTGGGTGGGGTTTTTTTGCCATATCCTGGGTGTGGAGCAGGTGCTACTGGGGGTGAGTGGGGAGGGGTATTTGTGGGTTTCCTGCATTGCGCAGGGGGTTGGACTAGATGACCCTGCAGATCCCTTCCAACTCTGTGATTCTATGGTTCTGTTCTTAATAGTCCATCCCTTAGGATCTGAGTGCCATCTTGGCTTTGAATAATTTTTAACTGTTTAGTAGTCCATAAATAATTGTGGATTCCTTCTTTAGTATCATCTCCAGTTTAATGTTCCTTCCATTTGGGTTTATAATCCATTCTGACACCCAGACTCGTGCAGCTGCTTGGTGATTCTTCTGCATTCAGCAAGTGTCTTTGCTGCTTTGTAGCGATCCCCCTCCCCCCTATATGGGTGAATGGCAAGTTCTTTCTGTGTGGTTGGGTGCAGGAAAATGAAATAGACTTGGGAAGGGACTGTGTACTAGGGTCGGCTTCAGAAACGTACTTGCCGCATTTCCATCTTTAGGGTGCAAAGGGAAGTGGGAAACAGCTAGAGGTGTGTCTTGACATGCAAGCAAATAGCTGGCGGGGGGGAGGGGAGGAGGTGCGATGTGATTTGCCAAGCACATTGGTTGGAGTTAGGCTTGCAAACTTGGCCCGTCTCTTCCTACATTCAGTTGTTTGTGTAATTCCTAATTTTAAAAGGTTTACATCCTGTCCTTTGATCTGTTTCCTTATCACTACCCTTCCAGGAAGCCCCACCAAACAATGGGCACATACACAAACCAATTGCCCTTTCATCACACCCCCTCCAGCCTACAAATAGCAGCTCTCCAGCAGCCCTGGCCCCACTCAATGCACAGCAGCCAAGAAGGTCTGAGCGCCTGCTCCGGCTGCAACGCCACTGAGGATGTTCTCCGCAGCTGAGAATGAAACGTCTGGAAGGAAAACTTTCTCCAGTAGAACATGGCACTTGATCCCGAAAGATTCTACAAACCCTAATAAAAATCATTGACTGTCAAATATTAACAGAGAATTGGCGTAAAATGTTTTTAGATGGCATATTACTCCCAGTGACATTGCAAAAGCTAACAAAGAGTATAATGGGAAGTGTTGGAAATGCCAAAACACATATGCGACATTCTACCACACATGGTGGACATGCAAGAAAGCAGAGGTACATGAAGAAATGCAAGATACATTAAAATTTAAGTTTGTGATGGATGCCAAAAAACATGTTATTAAATATTTTACCAAGCAATATTACAAAAGCACACAGTGAATTATTTAAGCAGCAAGAGTAATATCTGCAGCAAAATGGAAGGCAGAATCATGTCCAGATTTGAAGGAATAGAAGAATAAATTAAGTGAATATGTGACAGTGGGAAAATTAACATCATGCATACACAATAGACCAACCTCAGAATTTCAAGAAAAATGGAAAGTATTTTTCAATTATATATACAGCTGAAAATGAAGAATAAATTAAAATAGAAAATTATAAAAAGGGAAGAGACAGGCAACTTATGTTTGTAATAAGAATATTAGATATGAAGACAGATGGAAAAGATTGAAGATACTTAACAAGAAGTGAAAATCAAGTGTATATATAAGCAAGTTCTATAAAAATATATGATTTGACTGATAATCATGTGATAACTGGCATTTGTATGATTTAGATTGGGGAGGCCAAACTTGCCAAATGTAAGAGCCACACAACATAAACATCAGACACTTGAGAGCAGGAAGGAGGGAGGGAGGGACAAAGAGGGGAAAATGGAAAGAAAGCAACTTTAAATGCATTCTCCAAGCCACCAGCTGGCTTGACTTGGAGAAGTGATTTAAAGAAACAGATGCCTTCTCCAAACCAGCCAATGGGGCAGTAGAGCTTCAAGAGTCACACAATGTGTGTGGAAGAGCCAGGGCCGGCCCGACACCTTGGGGGTGCCTAGGCAGACTTGCTGCCTGGCGCCCCCCCCTAAAGCGCCCCCCCGACTCCCCCCCCCACAGCTCCGTGCCCCCTCCCCGCTCAGTGTCCCGTTTGGCCCCCCCCCAAGCACTCTGCTCACCTGCCCACCGCCGCTAAGAGACAAAACGCGCAGGCTCAAGCTGCAAAGCCAGCTAAGCTTACTTTTAGCCGGTGAGCAGGAAGAAGGAAGGGAGCGAATGAGCGGAGCTCCTGGAGGGGGTGGGCGGCGGTGGCCTGGAGGGGGCTAGCGGTGGCAGTGGCGGGAAGGGAGGCAAGCGAAGCACTTGCCTGGGGCACCAGAGGAGGGTGAGAGCCCAATTTGCCGCCCCACTCTCTCGGCGCCCTAGGCAATCGCCTAGTTTGCCTAGTCAGCCCTGGGAACTGCCACATGTGGCTCCCGAGCCAGTTTGGCCACCCCAGATTTAGATTATTACGGTTTTTGTTTCATGTATGATCTAAATGATTGTAGATTGTAGTTCATGGTTTATATTTGTAAATTGAACATTTTAAAAATCCATTTAAGGAAAAAAAAAAAAGAACTAGGCTGGACCAGGAATGCAGGTTTCTGAGAAATGTTTCCAACGCCATAAACTGACTGGGGTACAATACTGTACGTTTATCTGACAAAACAATCTGTGGCACTGGCATCCTCTGCTGATTTCTAAGTACTGCATACATATTTTGATATCTTTCCCCACAGCCAGAAAAAGTTGAATTATGGCATCTGTTCACAGACAAAACCCTCTGACTAAAGTGCACTATGCATCTTGAATGTGGTCAGGGTATGCGCACATGAGACAGTAACTGTTCACCACAATGATTTAATACATGCACTTCCTAAGGATAGGCAAACCCCCCCCACACACAAAAAAAGGTTAATTCTGATTTTGAAATGACCTTATAGGTCTGGTATCGATCATTCGTTTCTGTAGAAAATTTATGAAATGACGCATCTTTGTGAAATAGTTTTTCCAGAGATAAATACAGCAACAGGACATGTTCCAGAAAAATTCTGAAATGAGGATTTCTCAATGCAGGGTCAGCTCATAATAAAATTTTGAGAGTCACTTTTTGCAAGCTTATCATTATGACGATGATATTGGATTTATACCCCGTCCTTCACTCTGAGTCTCGGAGCGGCTCACAATATGCCTTACCTTCCTCCCTCACAACAGACACCTTGCGAGGTAGGTAGGGCTGAGAGAGCTCTCCCTGAAACTGCCCTTTGCAGGACAGATCTGTGAGAACTATGGCTCACCCAA
Organism: Heteronotia binoei; assembly: GCF_032191835.1. Taxonomy (NCBI): domain Eukaryota; kingdom Metazoa; phylum Chordata; class Lepidosauria; order Squamata; family Gekkonidae; genus Heteronotia; species Heteronotia binoei. The sequence continues at coordinate 6,976,461 of NC_083240.1, read as the reverse complement.
GGCCATTTCAACAGCTGCAGGTGATGATGATGATATTGGATTTATAACCCACCCTCCACTCTGAATCTCAGAGTGGCTCACAATCTCCTTTACCCTCCCCCCCCCCCCACAGACACCCTGTGAGGTAGGTGAGGCTAAGAGGGCTCTCACAGCAGCTACCCTTTCAAGGACAACTCCTACAAGAGCTATGGCTGACCCAAGGCCATTCCAGCAACTGCAAGTGCAGGAGTGAGGCATCAAACCCGGTTCTCCCAGATTAGAGTCTGCACACTTAACCACTACAACAAACAGGCTCTTATGACGTGTGGCAAATAGGAAGAAACTTTCATCAGGAGCCCAAAACAGTATCTACTACGAACAGGCAAGGGAGGAGATCAGCCTGGTTCCCTCAAAGCCACAGCCGTCTTCCACAGCAGTCCCAATCCTAGTCAGCCACCTGATTTAACATTTGGAATTCACTGCCACAGGAGGTGGTGGCGGCTACAAGCATAGCCACCTTCAAGAGGGGGTTAGATAAAAATATGGAGCAGAGGTCCATCAGTGGCTATTAGCCACAGTGTGTATATATATGTGTGTGTGTGTGTGTATGTATATATATAATTTTTTTTGGCCACTGTGTGACACAGAGTGGATGGCCACTCTGGACTGGATGGGCCACTGGCCTGATCTAACATGGCTTCTCTTATGTGACACAGAGTGCTGGACTGAATAGGCCACTGGCCTGATCCAACATGGCTTCTCTTATGTTCTTATGTGACAGAGTGTTGGATTGGATGGGCCATTGGCCTGACCCAACATGGCTTCTCTTATGTTCTTATGTGACACAGAGTGTTAGACTGGATAGGCCACTGGCCTGATCCAACATGGCTTCTCTTATGTTCTTATGTGACAGAGTGTTGGATTGGATGGGCCATTGGCCTGATCCAACAGGGCTTCTCTTATGTTCTTATGTGACAGAGTGTTGGATTGGATGGGCCATTGGCCTGACCCAACATGGCTTCTCTTATGTTCTTATGTGACACAGAGTGTTAGACTGGATAGGCCACTGGCCTGATCCAACATGGCTTCTCTTATGTTCTTATGTGACAGAGTGTTGGATTGGATGGGCCATTGGCCTGATCCAACAGGGCTTCTCTTATGTTCTTATGTGACAGAGTGTTGGATTGGATGGGCCAGTGGCCTGACCCAACATGGCTTCTCTTATGTTCTTATGTGACAGAGTGTTGGATTGGATGGGCCAGTGGCCTGACCCAACATGGCTTCTCTTATGTTCTTATGTGACAGAGTGTTGGATTGGATGGGCCATTGGCCTGACCCAACATGGCTTCTCTTATGTTCTTATACTTGAGTTCCACTTGAAAAGGGCTCTGGTCTGAGGCTCCCTCTTTCTGGCCACTAGCCTTTTTTTTGGGGGGGGGGGGAGCATCTGAGAGGGGATTATTTCTTCCACCTACTGCAACTATCCAGCAGCTATCAGTATCAACACCACAGTTTCCTTTGTGATCCCTGAGAGGCCACATGAAATTCAGACAAAACAACTCAGTTTCTCCCTCCCTTCTGCTGTACATGAAGAGAAACTTAAGAACATTATTTTCCCAGAAAGGCTTTGTACCTGTCCACTAAGGGAGGAAAACAGAGCCCCGTGGCGCAGAGTGGTAAAGCTGCAGTACTGCAGTTCGAGCTCTCTGCTCATGACCTGAGTTCGATCCCGGCGGAAGCAGGGTTCAAGTAGCCGGCTCAAGGTTGACTGAGCGTTCCATCCTTCCAAAGTTGTTAAAACGAGTCCCCAGCTTGCAGAGGGAAAGTGTAGATGACTGGGGAAGGCAATGGCAAACCACCCCATTAAAAAGTCTGCCGTGAAAACGTCGTGATGCGATGTCACCCCAGAGCTGGAAACGACTGGTGCTTGCACAGGGGACTAAAAAAAGGTAAAGGTAGTCCCCTGTGCAAGCACCAGTCGTTTCTGACTCTGGGGTGACATCACATCACAGCATTTTCGCAGCAGACTTTTTACGGGGTGGTTTGCCATTGCCTTCCCCAGTCATCTACACTCCCCCCCCCCCCCCCCCCCGCAGCTGACCCAGCACAAGGGACTACCTTTACTTTTTACTAAGGGAGGTCGAGATCACAGAGCACATGTTTTTCATTTGCCCCTATTATAAGGTGGCATGTAAGGAGATCATCATCCAGCTGATTGAAGAAAATTTTGGACCTTTCAAGTAAAGCTAAACTTGAGTTTCTTCTGCCTGAGACAGACTCCAAGATCACCTACTAAGTAGCCAGTTTCTGCAGGCCAATACTCGGGTTATTGAAAATGCATGATAGTTAGAAAATAGGTGGTTACTAGATTTTAGACAAGATTTTTAACTTTTAGATGCTTTTAAGTATTTTGAACTCCTGGAAATTTCATATTTTCCTTTTGTATGTCTGGTCTAAGGACTGCAATGATAAAAAGACTCAGTTACTGAAGCTGAGCTGCCAGCCACAGAAAGGAAGAAAAAGAAATACTAAATGGAAGGCCAACAGAAAGATGTGAAGAGTTTCCTTACAAAAATAAAGCTTGCTTGTGTCATTTAGTCAAGCCGTGGCACGACTATGAGAAAAGCAGTATTTAAATGCTCTAAATAAAGGACTGGTATCCCTTAAGATTCTCGGCCTCTTCCTAAAGTACCTGCACTTTTTAAGCTTCTTCACAATGAGTTTGCTGTAGCTTACCTGAGAGCACTCCGCGTAAAATGCAATTTTAACAAAATGAATATTATCTACATATCACCAAGTTAAAACCTCATAAGTTACTCAGTGCTCCTACTGCCCTTATGTGGCTGAAAGCCTCTAAATTACATTCAGTCCAGTATTAAAAATAAGTGGTCCGTAATACTGGACTGAATGTAATTTAGTGCCTTTCAGCCACGTAAGGGCAGTAGGAGCATTGAGTAACTTGTGAGGTTTTAACTTGGTGATACGTACTGATAATATTTTGATACTTATTATTCACAACAAGTTAAAATTGCATTTTACACGGAGAGTTCTTTCTTTTTGTTGTGGCTTAGTCTCTCCTCCGTGGTCCCGTTTACATGGCGACACTTACCTGAGAGCAGCAGCATGATAGGTATCGACGTAGTCCGAAATGAAGAGCTCTCGGTTCTTGATCACTGGGTCCGTAATTACCAGCTCACGCCCAGAATCTACGAGAGCAGAGAGACAAAGTTTAGCTGCGATACTCCAAAGCACCAACATCAGCTATGTCTCAAGGCACACACAACTAAAGTGGAACTTTGGGAGGAACAGGGCGACATGTTGAGGTATTCAGGTTGACCTGGGACCACACAACTGAGCGACAGTGGTTAAAATCAGCTTCCTGCAAGTATTGTCCTAAGCTGAGTCCGTGTGAGCTAGCTCACAGTTTTTTAAACATCCGGCTCATACGTTTTTGTCCTAGCACAGGAAAAATAGCTCCAGAGCAAACTAATTGATGCAGTAGCTCACAACTTTAATGCCAGTAGCTCAAGAAGTAGGATTTTTGCTCACAAGACTCCACCGCTTACAGGGAACATTGGTCCCGAGGTTTTTCCCCACCAGACCAAGCAATCCAAAGACACAGCTCCCTACACATTCCTGAAGATACCAGGTTTTCTTATACCAGTTTTTTTTCTCACTGAAGTTCAAATTTTCAGTGCTCATGTAATGGTGATGTGCCTCCCAGGATGGCTGTAGAACTTCTAAAAGTTTTGAAGGTTGTGAGACACTGAGGCTTGTACGTTAAACAAGCAGTGCTTGGATCTCTCTCTCTCTCTCTCTCTCTCCTTAATGCCCCCATTACCCAAAGAGTGGTCTTGAAGGCATATATGCCCTTCAGCAGCTGAAACTAATTCAGTGCCAGAATGTTTGGTTCCTGTATAGAAAACTGCCAGAGAATCCCACAGAAGCCATTCTGAGCCTTCTGAAAGACCAGTGCAATATCAGTGTCATGAACAAAGAAGGAGAAGACAGGAGAGAAGGAGCAGGGACACACCTGCCTTCCCCACCCTTGACCTCCACGAACTCAATTGCAGCGGAGGGCACTGCAGGCCTTGAGCCCTCTCTAACTGAGAGGACTCCTGAGCTTAGAGTGCTCAATGCAGTAACAGCTGGAAACTGACAAGAGACTCAGTTGGCTTCCTTATTGGGGCAGGGACAGGGACACAGCTGAAGAAAAGACAATAGAAGCAGTTTAGGTCTCTATGCTGAAGAAGAAGATATTGGATTTATATCCCGCCCTCCACTCCGAAGAGTCTCAGAGCGGCTCACAATCTCCTTTCCCTTCCTCCCCCACAACAGACACCCTGTGAGGTAGATGAAGATATTGGATTTATATTCCGCCCTCCACTCTGAAGAGTCTCAGAGCGGCTCACAATCTCCTTTCCCCTCCTCCCCCACAACAGACACCCTGTGAGGTAGATGAAGATATTGGATTTATATCCCGCCCTCCACTCCTAAGAGTCTCAGAGCGGCTCACAATCTCCTTTACCTTCCTCCCCCACAACAGACACCCTGTGAGGTAGATGAAGATATTGGATTTATATCCCGCCCTGCACTCTGAAGAGTCTCAGAGCGGCTCACAATCTCCTTTCCCCTCCTCCCCCACAACAGACACCCTGTGAGGTAGATGAAGATATTGGATTTATATCCCGCCCTCCACTCCTAAGAGTCTCAGAACGGCTCACAATCTCCTTTCCCTTCCTCCCCCCCAACAGACACCCTGTGAGGTAGATGAAGATATTGGATTTATATTCCGTCCTCCACTCCGAGGAGTCTCAGAGCGGCTCACAATCTCCTTTCCCCTCCTCCCCCACAACAGACACCCTGTGAGGTAGATGAAGATATTGGATTTATATCCCGCCCTCCACTCCTAAGAGTCTCAGAACGGCTCACAATCTCCTTTACCTTCCTCCCCCACAACAGACACCCTGTGAGGTAGATGAAGATATTGGATTTATATCCTGCCCTCCACTCCGAGGAGTCTCAGAGCGGCTCACAATCTCCTTTACCTTCCTCCCCCACAACAGACACCCTGTGAGGTGGGTGGGGCTGGAGAGGGCTCTCCCAGAAGCTGCCCTTTTAAAGACAACTCTTGCAAGAGCTATGGCTGACCCAAGGCCATGTCAGCAGCTGCAAGTGGAGGAGTGGGGAACCAAACCCGGTTCTCCCAGAGAAGAGTCCACGCACTTAACCACTATGGCTGCCCCAAGGCCATTCCAGCAGCTGCAAGTGGAGGAGTGGGGAACCAAACCCGGTTCTCCCAGATAAGAGTCCGCACGCTTAACTGGTGTAGAGAAAAAGAAAGGTCCTCTGGGGGGATTTATCGAAGGCTTTCCCCTTGAAGACTGTATTGTTGTCTTTTGATTGAGATACCCCAAGGACTGTAAATTGTTAATTTGTGGACGGCATCAACTTTGGGCAACTGCCTGCATCCCATATATCTGAATGCGATTGCCTAGAGTGCCCCCAATGTGACTCAGTGATGTTATCAGTGTGTGTGGGGGGGGGGGGGGCAGCAGAAGTTTGCCTTGCCTAGGGCACCCCAGGAACCACTGGAGAATCTGAAGCTACTTAATGAACTGGATTGGTTTTTAAATCCATGTTTATGGAGATTATTCTATACGAAGCAGAGGCGTTTCACGTAATCATGGGAACAGTATGCATATGTCTGAAGCATGGGAGTGAAGGTCACTTTTTCCTTAAGGTAGCACCATTCAAATACACAACTGAACCTGCCCCATCTGTTGTTTCTTCTTATACATATTACTAGGTGCAACTCGGTAGCTGCAGCAAGATCAGAACAGACTGCGGTATCCTGTGGGTTGGTTCCAGCCGATGTTTTCACTCTATCTCACCCAGCTCACCTCCTTACTGCAAGCCCTGTCCCACGTGGCTTTCATCTGTGCAAGTCCTATGATCTCCAGTAGAGGTATTTCTGGGTGGTCAAAGGGGGATTCCTCCTTCCTTTCTCACCAGCGGAAAAGCAGGTCAAATCCAACCCTTTGTGTACCTGGGATCTGTTCTGACTTCCTGAACACGAGGTGGGGCCAGCAGGCACGATCCCACACCACACTCCCCCTTCATCTACCGATACAGTCACGTGAACAGCACAAGTCCCTCTGAATAGATGAGATCACACATACCGTTCTCATTGTGTCGATCCTGCACTAAATGTTGATAGACGGAATCTGGAACTTCAGACTGGCGATAGTACCACTTGACGTTCATCAGAAGGTGGTCCCGTTTGCTCTGGAAGAGAAGAGCAAAGAAGGGCGTTAAAGAACAGGGAACCAGACAACCCATCCCCATGTGTTTTCCGGAGCAAAGAACGGAAGCGTGGATGTGCTATAAGAAAGAACAGATCATCTCCGCATCAGTGCGCAGAAGTTAGAAGGTGGCGTGGCACTTCCCAGCACTACGGTTTTGCCCTCAGGCTCCACTTAATGACAAACGCACCCCTTGTAAGCACACAACACTTGACTCTCTCTAAGACTGTGTCTTGTGAACACACAAGTTGTGTCAGCTGATTTTCCCTCGAAGCTCACACTGCGAAACCATGCTTGTTTTAAGCATCAACCTGCCATGCTTGTTTTAAGCATCACCAGGCCCCTGAAAAACACTTCTAATGCCTAGACTTCCTCATGAAGGCTACGAACAACAGCACCAAAACTTTCAGATGTATACCAATGAAATAAGAGCACCTCAAGTTCTTTCTTAATCACGTGTAAAAGTGTCTCATTAGTATAACATACATGTTTTGATACTTCTAAGATCCCAGACTCATATTTCATTTATCCACCAATATTCCACCATTATCACTGCACCAGTGGGGTACAGACGGATATTCTGGCTTGATACAAGACCCAACTGGTGGAGATGTCTAAATCCTATTTTTGCCTGCAAATATGGATACTAAACCAAGATCAAGGTGCTTTTTTTTTTCCAGTACTCAAAACATCACAAACTTTAGTTTGTCAGTGATGAGAATGAATGGGGAACAGAATATAAGAAGAGCCCTGATGGATCAGACCAATAGTCCATCTACTCCAGCATCGTGTCTCACACAGTGACCAACCAGTTCCTCTGGACAGCCAACAGGGCAGAGAGACCAAAGCCTTCCGCTGATGTTTCCTCCCAGCTCTGGGATTCAGAGGATTACTGCCCCTGAATGCGGAAGTTGTCCTCAGGCACCATAGCTACAAGCCAATGACAGGCTTATCTTCCATGAATTTATCCTACCCTCCTTTGAAAGCTGTTTATTCCTCTGGCAGTGAATTCCACATTTGAATGACTCTCTGTAAATTAGTATGTCCTTTTGTCTGTCCTGAACCTACTGCTCGTCAGTCTCATCGGATGCCCTCAAGTTCTAATATTTTGGGAGAGGAGGAAAAAGTTATCTTTGTCAGCTCTCTGCACCCCATGCATAATTTTATAAACCTCTGTCATGCTTCCCCTCCCCACCCTTATTTGTCTCTTTTCTAAACTGAAAAGTACCAGACCCTTCAGCCTTTCCTCGTAGGGAAGGCGCTCCAACCCTGCTCACCATCTTGGTTTCCTTCTCCTGTACAGTTTCCAGCTCTGCAAAGTCTTTTTGGAGATACGGTGACCAGAACTGCACACAGCATTCCGAATGAAGCTGCACGATAGGTCTATACAGGTGCATTATAATATCAGCTGTTTTATTCTCAGTCTTAAGAGAGCCAGTTTGGTGTATTATTTAAGTGTGCGGACTCTTATCTGGGAGAACTGGGTTTGATTCCCCACTCCTCCACTTGCACCTGCTGGAATGGCCTTGGGTCAGCCATAGCTCTGGCAGAGGTTGTCCTTGAAAGGGCAGCTTCTGAGAGAGCCTCTCAGCCCCACCCACCTCACAGGGTGTTTGTTGTGGGGGAGGAAGGGAAAGGAGATTGTGAGCCACTCTAAGACTCTGAGTGGAGGGCAGAATATAAATCCAAGGTCTTCTTTGAGCCAGTTTGGTGTAGTGGTTAAGTGAGTGAACTCTTATTTGGGAGAACAGGGGTTTGATTCCCCAGTCCTCCATTTGCAGCTGCTGGAATGGCCTTGGGTTAGCCATAGCTCTGGCAGAGGTTGTCCTTGAAAGGGCAGCTTCTGTAAAAGCTCTCTCAGCCCCACCCACTTCACAGGGTGTCTGTTGTGGGGGGAGAAGACATGGGAGATTGTAAGCCACTCTGAGTCTCTGATGCAGAGAGAAGGGCGGGGTATAAATCTGCAATTCTTCTTCTTAATAACGCTTAGCATAGAGCTTTAAGACTTCATAAACTAGACACCCTTTGACCTCCTCTTCTCTCCTAAAGAGAACAGGAGGGAGTAAAAAGGGTGAAAATAAAACCAAACTCATTCTTGCCTTGAGTAAAGTTAAGGTTGCTTCCATCATCTGAAAACGGCCACTGAGCCTAGCTTTGTGGACAAGAAACAAATCAGTGTCAGCTTATTGGATTCAGGCATCATAAACGACGGCTAGCATGGAAGCAGGAAGTCTTCTGAATGTTAAGAGGTCCATTTGGGATGCATGAATGCACACTTTGATTTAGAGCACCTCCAGGGGAATTTCTTTTAAAGCAGGAAAGCACAGGAACGCAGTTCCGGCTGGCTTGGCACCAGGGGGTGTGGCCTAATATGCAAATAAGTTCCTGCTGGGCTTTTTTTTACGGGGGGGAGCCCTGAGCATCTCTAAAGCTCACTTTCCAAAATAACACAGAAGCCACCAAAACAAAGAAATCATGGCCAAAACCTCAGAAAACCACCAGGGGCACTTTGAAGTCTGCTGCGGTGTACGGTTAGGCGTGCCTGCCCCTTAGGAGGCAGAATGAGCATCTTGAAAAGGAACCTTCCCAGTGACATTTCCCAAAGACAGGCACAATCTTCAGCCTTGCTCCAAGGGTTCATAAATGGTTCCCAACCACTGCAGTTCCAGGAACACAGACAAGTGGACAAAACCACAGTAGATAACGGGGAGGCCTCTCTTTGCTGTATTGTGGCCAACGCAATCACCTCTAATCCCTTCCAGGAAGCAGCTGCTGCTGTGTCTGCAGAGGCACCCGGCCAGATGATATTTCCTCCTCAGGGCTTAAGGCAGTTCCATGTGCTGCAATTTACAAGGCCTTTAAAGCAGGCTTCAGAAATCACATGATCTGGAAACTTGGTATGTTTCTAACTGGTCCCGAAGGCTCCAAGCAGGCCCCAAACAGGTTACTGAGGCATCCATTAGAGAACATAAGAGAAGCCATGTTGGATCAGGCCATTGGCCATCCGATCCAACACTCTGTGTCACACAGTGGCCATAAAAACTAGGTGCCATCAGGAGGTCCACCAGTGGGGCTAGAAGCCCTCCCACTGTGCCCCCCCAAGCACCAAGAATACAGAGGATCACTGCCCCATACAGAGAGTTCCAACGATAAGCTGTGGCTAATAGCCACTGATGGACCTCTGCTCCATATGCTTATCCAATACCCTCTTGGAGCTATCTATGCTCGTATCCGCCGCCACCTCCCGTGGCAGTGAATTCCATGTGTTAATCACCCTTTGGGTGAAGAAGTACTTCCTTTTATCCGTTCTAAACCCAACTGCTCAGCAATTTCATTGAATGTCCATGAGTTCTCGTATTGTGAGAGAGGGAGAAAAGTACTTCTTTCTCTACCTTTTCTTTTATCCTATCAGCTCTTTAAGATTTGTCAAAGAGAACATGCTCAGGACTCCACCTCCAGTGGATAAAAGAGCAGGGACATTTTGTAGGTCAACTTACACTGCAGAATCTGCTTTTTCTGGAGGCCCGTCTTTTCTCCATCTCTTGCCACCAGATGCCTAGAGAATTCCCACCCCCAAGTCTTTACTTAACTCTCATAAGCAAAAGCTTTCTTCTGTTCCCTCTGGGGTTTAGGGCTGGAATCTAATCTTTCAGAGCTTGCTTGTTTTACGATGCTTTAAATGCTTTTGAATGATCTTCTAGGGTTTGGTTGTTGTTATTTTACTCTGTAAGCTGCTTTGGGGGCATGCGGCTAAAAAGAGGTTTAAAACCACAGCAAATCAATGCAGCATTATTTGGGCACGGGACTGCTACAGCTGCCGTCTCCATACTTTGCGCAGCCCGTGAATCCCCCCTCCCCCCCCAAAAAAAATCACACCAGCTTTGCGAGTAAAAACTTGGATTCTTGTGGCTCAAAGATACAGAGCCCCTGCAATACCCCGAAACATCCAGCTAGTGGCAGCATTACGCCAGGGAAAAAGACTAATAAGCCCTTCCTGCGGCTGACATGAGTTGTCTGCGCTTGACACAGCTTCTTCAAAAGCAATTCGGACTGCAACGACAGCATGTACTTGTAAGAAGCCTGAGAGAGAAACCAGTTCCTCTTGTCTTGTTGCATATACCAACCCATCCTACGGCAAACTATATGGATGTTATAATCTCTTGAGAAACCATGCCCTCTGTTTAAATTAAAAAAGGCCAGAATGTTACCTAGATTTATGGCACCCCTACAGACAAAAGTCTGCTTTGCATCACCCTCTACTCCAGGGGTGGCCAATGGTAGCTCTCCAGATGTTTTTTTTTTGCCTACAACTCCCATCAGCCCCAGCCATCAGCAGATGGGAGTTGTAGGCAAAAAACAACTGGAGAGCCACCGTTGGCCACCTCTGCTCTACTCCGGTGTTTTTTTCAACAAACACAGATCCCCATTTGTGATTCTTTTAATCTGCTAAGAACATTCCCATGATTCCACACTGCCCACTTATGTTAAGAATTTCTTTATTCCCATTCCCACTTGTCTGGTGAAGTCTGCTTAAGAGCATACGAAAGCTTCCATTCTGAATAAAACTTAGTTGGTCTTAAAGGTGCACTTGTCTACCGCTTTGTTCTATTGCTTCAGACCAACACGGCTGCCTACTGGGATCCAGTACCTCAAAGGTTTAAGGGGGGGGGGGAGCCCCTACGCTGCGATAAAAGCACCTGTGGCTCAGGGGCAGAACACTTGCTTTGTAAGCAGAAGGTTCCTGGTTCAATCCTTGCCATCTCCGGCTAGAGCAGGGGTAGGGAACGTTGGCTCTCCAGATGTTTTTTTGCCTACAACTCCCATCAGCCCCAGCCATTGGCCATGCTGGCTGGGGCTGATGGGAGTTGTAGGCAAAAAAACCATCTGGAGAGCCAACGTTCCCTACCCCTGGGCTAGAGGATCAGGCGGGCAGGGCTGGGGAGAGGGTTTACTCTACTAGAGAGCTGCCACATGTCTGTGTAGACAATTCTGAGCTAGGGGGACCTATGATCTCACTCGATACAAGGTAGCATCATGGTATGTTCAGTCACCTACAGCAAGGCTCAATGTCTGATTTGATCAGGTGGGCGGCCATGTTGCTTTGAAGCAACAGAACAAAACTGGAGCCCACTGGCACCTTGAAGACCAACAAAGTTTAATTCTGGGTATAGGTGCTTTTGAGATGTGGTGCTGGAGAAGAATCTTGAGAGTCCCTCGGACTGCAAGAGGATCCAATCCGTCAGCCCTAAGGGAAATCAACCCTGACTGTTCCCTGAAAAGTCAGATGCTGAAGCTCAAATCCTTTGGCCACCAAATGAGAAGGGAGCACTCCCTGGAGAAGATCCTGATGCTGGGAAAGACAGAAGGCAAAAGAAGAAGGGGACGGCAAAAGAGGAGATGGCTGGACAGCGTAACTGATGTAACAAACACGGATTTGAGCAGACTTCGGAGGATGGTGGAAGACAGGAGGGCCTGGCGTGACTTGGTCCACAGGGTCGCTAAGAGTCGGACTCGACTGCGACTGAACAACAACAAAATAAGCTTTCTGTGCATGCACACTTCATCAGATAACTTCATACCTGATGAAGTGTGCATGTGCTCGAAAAAGCTTATACCCAGGAATCAAACTTCATTGGTCTCTCTGATAGGAGACTGAGACAGAGTCTGGGGTGAGGTGAGGTGAAAAGCAAAGCTTCCTTGAACATCTGGCCTTTTAAAGCCACTTCTACAGGCTCCTGTCAAGTCAGGTTGGGTGAGCAGCATCTAACCGCAGCCTTGCTCAGCAAGATGCAAAGCTGCCCAGGTTTCCCCTGAAAAGCCCCGCCTCACCTGCTAGCGACACCAAGAGTTGCAGGGCACCCCCACGTTGTGCTTAGAAAAACAGGCCACGCTAAATATGCCACGAGAGCTGGGGAGCTGCCCTGCTTCTGAGGCCACAGATACACACATGAAACTGCCATATCCTGAGTCAGACCTTAGGTCAATCCAGTTCAGTCTTGTCTACTCAGACCAGCAGAAGTTCTCCAGGGTCTCAAGCAGAGACCTTTCCCAACGCCTACTGCCTGGTCATTTTAACTGGAGATGCCGGGGACTGAACCTGGGACCTTCTGTATGCCATGCAAAGGCTCTTCCACTGAGCCACGGCCCTTCCCTATGCCCAGCCTTTCCATTAGCAGCACTGGGGAGGGGGTGGTAAGGAATACTTCCTGTGTGGCAGCTGCTACTCCAGGTATTTGGAACCCAAGACAGTTCCTGGGGCGCCTCCCTCTCCTAAAAGGTAGCCAGGCTGCCTCCCAGGTTGGCCTGCCTGAAACCTCACAGCTCCAGGCACAGAACGTCAGGCTCCCACTCCAGCGGTGCCAATTCAAAAATCATTTCTGTTGCTAAACATCTACCAATGTCTTTTGCCCTGAGATATATATATATATATGCAGCATGCGGCAAGGCTCTTTGCTGGCTGTTTTGTAGCGGGGAGAGAAGCCTGGCTCCAACTGCTCCCACCCGCCTCTTCTCAGCGTGCCTCTCTGAACCGCCTTACATCAGTTTCTAAAATGAAACAGACCAGCAACGGAAGCGAGGCAAGAGCAGCTGGGACCCGGAATGAGACCAGAGCTACTACCTGGAGAGAAGGGAGAGGAGGGCTTCCTTCATCCCAAGCCTGTTTTCAGCAGCGGCGCTTTCATCCATCGGAAACCAGGAAGCTGGATTCGCTCCGAGCGCCTGCGGCAGACTCACCGGAGGAAAAGGAGGCTGGCAGATCCCGCAGCAGGCTCTCTGCCCCCCCTTCCCCCCCCGCATCCCTGCTGCTGCTTCAGCTACCTGCAGGGCTTTCTGCCACATCCCTGCTGTTTGCTCTTGCCGCTGGGGCTTCTTCATTTGTAACGTCCCAACCTCTGCAGCATGCAGCACCTGCAAATTTAACTGCTTCTGCTACTTGTTTAGTGTGGATCATCCCTCCCAGGGAAGAAAGGGGGAAGATGCACAGAACGGACAGCCAAAGGAATAACCAGACACCTAAAGTCATACATGGCAGGGCTATAGCACTTCCCATATGTGACTGTGCTGCATCTCAGAAAAGCAAGCCAGTCTTACCACCACCACACTGCAGACAGGGGTTGGGTTAGCAGAGAAAGGTGCCCGTCTCAGGTCACTGAATGAGCTGTAGCAGGTGTGAGATTTGAATGAGGGACCAGACAGATCGCAGCTCATTTTCCTAACCTACATCACACCAGCCAGTTTGGTGTAGTGGTTAAGTGCGCAGACTCTTATATGGGAGAACGGGGTTTGATGCCCCACTCCTCCGCTTGCACCTGCTGTAATGGCCATGGGTCAGCCAGAGCTCTGGCAGGGGTTGTCCTTGAAAGGGCAGCTGCTGTGGGAGTCCTCTCCAGCCCCACCCACCTCACAGGGTGTCTGTTGTGGGGGAGGAAGGTAAAGGAGATCGTGAGCCGCTCTGAGACTCTTCGGAGTGGAGGGCGGGATATAAATCCAATATCTTCATCTACCTCACAGGGTATCTGTTGTGGGGGAGGAAGGTAAAGGAGATTGTGAGCCGCTCTGAGACTCTTTGGAGTGGAGGGCGGGATATAAATCCAATATCTTCATCTACCTCACAGGGTGTCTGTTGTGGGGGGGGGGAAGGTAAAGGAGATTGTGAGCCGCTCTGAGACTCTTTGGAGTGGAGGGCGGGATATAAATCCAATATCTTCATCTACCTCACAGGGTGTCTGCTGTGGGGGGGAAGGGAAAGGGGATTGTGAGCCGCTCTGAGACTCTTTGGAGTGGAGGGCGGGATATAAATCCAATATCTTCATCTACCTCACAGGGTGTCTGTTGTGGGGGGGGGGGGAGGTAAAGGAGATTGTGAGCCGCTCTGAGACTCTTCGGAGTGGAGGGCGGGATAGAAATCCAACATCTTCATCTACCTCACAGGGTGTCTGTTGTGGGGGAGGAAGGGAAAGGAGATTGTGAGCCGCTCTGAGACTCTTTGGAGTGGAGGGCGGGATATAAATCCAATATCTTCCTCTACCTCACAGGGTGCCTGTTGTGTGGGGGGGGAGGGAAGGTAAAGGAGATTGTGAGCCGCTCTGAGACTCTTCGGAGTGGAGGGCGGGATATAAATCCAACATCTTCATCTACCTCACAGGGTGTCTGTTGTGGGGGAGGAAGGGAAAGGAGATTGTGAGCCGCTCTGAGACTCTTTGGAGTGGAGGGCGGGATATAAATCCAATATCTTCATCTACCTCACAGGGTGTCTGCTGTGGGGGGGAAGGGAAAGGAGATTGTGAGCCGCTCTGAGACACTTCGGAGTGGAGGGCGGGATATAAATCCAACATCTTCATCTACCTCACAGGGTGTCTGTTGTGGGGGGGGGGGAAGGTAAAGGAGATTGTGAGCCGCTCTGAGACTCTTTGGAGTGGAGGGCGGGATATAAATCCAATATCTTCCTCTACCTCACAGGGTGTCTGTTGTGGGGGAGGAAGGTAAAAGAGATTGTGAGCCGCTCTGAGACTCTTCGGAGTGGAGGGCAGGATATAAATCCAACATCTTCATCTACCTCACAGGGTGTCTGTTGTGGGGGGGGGGAAGGTAAAGGAGATTGTGAGCCGCTCTGAGACTCTTTGGAGTGGAGGGCGGGATATAAATCCAATATCTTCATCTACCTCACAGGGTGTCTGTTGTGGGTGGGGGGAAGGTAAAGGAGATTGTGAGCCGCTCTGAGACTCTTCGGAGTGGAGGGCGGGATATAAATCCAACATCTTCATCTACCTCACAGGGTGTCTGTTGTGGGGGAGGAAGGGAAAGGAGATTGTGAGCCGCTCTGAGACTCTTTGGAGTGGAGGGCGGGATATAAATCCAACATCTTCATCTACTTCACAGGGTGTCTGTTGTGGGGGAGGAAGGTAAAGGAGATTGTGAGCCGCTCTGAGACTCTTTGGAGTGGAGGGCGGGATATAAATCCAATATCTTCATCCACCTCACAGGGTGTCTGTTGTAGGGGAGGAAGGGAAAGGAGATTGTGAGCCGCTCTGAGACTCTTTGGAGTGGAGGGCGGGATATAAATCCAATATCTTCATCTACCTCACAGGGTGTCTGTTGTGGGGGAGGAAGGGAAAGGAGATTGTGAGCCGCTCTGAGACTCTTTGGAGTGGAGGGCGGGATATAAATCCAGTATCTTCATCTTCTTCTTCTTCAGCCTCCCATCTGCAACTGTAGCAGCTGAAGATGCTAACAGGCGTAGGTACGCTTTAATGCAGTGGCTGTTGGCAAAGCAAAATGTACATGGAACGGCATAGTGTAGCCATGATCCAGAAAGCCCCCGGTGCAAATCCTACTCCTGCTTCAAACATGTTCAGTGGCTCCTTCTTTCCTTGCTTGAACTCCCCAATCTGCCCTCACAAGAGCCACAGCACATGCCACCTATCTTAATAAGTTTCTAATAAGCACTACAAGAAAACTACGATGTTGGATTTCTACCCTGCTCCACGCTCTGAATCTCAGTCTCAGAATGGCTTACAATCTCCTTTACCTCCCCCCCCCCCCACAACAGACACCCTGTGATGTGGGTGAGGCTGAGAGAGCTCTCACAGCAGCTGCCCTTTCAAGGACGACCCCTATGAGAGCTATGGCTGACCCAAGGCCATTCCAGCAACTGCAAGTGGAGGAGTGGGGAATCAAACCCAGTTCTCCAAGAAGTCCACACACTTAACCACTACACCAAACTGTCTCTCTTGACACTATGTGAACAAGGAAAGCACGAGCAGCACATGGGAGCAGTTGGCACCTGGTACCCTTTTGCAATTATGTGCTCACCGCTGCGAGGGTTAGAAATTTGTTCTTTTTTTTAATGTAGGTATAATTTATTATCAGGGAACTGAATGCTGTGCCCACTATAACATTCTGTACTTCTTTGGAATGTCAGCATACACACAGGCCTGACTAATGGTTTTTGCTACGCCTACTGGCTTCTCCTCAGAAGCTGGGGAGGGGGTGCCTTAGATGGCGTCAGAAGCCAATAATGATGCATGCCGCAGAAAACGAAGCAGCCCTCCCCCCCTTCAAGAGAAGTCTGGCGGAGCTCAAGAAACCACTTGGAGATCCGCAGCACCACAAGGAGCTCACCAGACGGAATCTGCTTGAGGGAGGGGGCTGCAGCACAATGGCAGAGCATCTGCTTGGCATGCAGAAGGTCCCAGGTTCAATCCCCGGCATCTCCAGTTCAAAGGCTCGGGTAGTAGGTGATGTGAAAGACCTCTGCCCGAGACCCTGGAGAGCCGCTGCCAGTCTGAAAAAGACAATACTGACCTTGATGGACTGATAGTCTGATTCATGTGTGTTCATTTGGTGAGCCAGTTTGGTGTAGCGGTTAAGTGTGCGGACACTTTTATCTGGGAGAACTGAATATGACTTCCCCACTCCTCCACTTGCAGCTGCTGGAATGGCCTTGGGTTAGCCATAGCTCTTGTAGGAGTTGTCCTTGAAAGGGCAGCTGCTGTGAGAGTCCTCTCAGCCCCACCTACCTCACAGGGTGTCTGTTGTTGGGGGAGAAGATATAGGAGATTGTAAACCACTCTGATGCTCTAAGTCTCTGATACAGAGAGAGGAAAGGAAAGGTTCCCTGTGCAAGCACCAGTCGTTTCCAACTCTGGAGTGACGCTGCTTTCACAACGTTTTCACGGCAGACTTTTTACGGGGCGGTTTGCCATTGCCTTCCCCGGTCATTACACTTTCCCCCCCAGCAAGCTGGGTACTCATTTGACCGACCTCGGAAGGATGGAAGGCTGAGTCAACCTGAAGCCAGCTACCTGAACCAGCTTCCGCTGGGATCAAACTCAGGTCATGAGCAGAGAGCTCGGACTGCGGTACTGCAGCTTTACCACTCTGCACCACGGGGCTCTTTACACAGACAGAAGGGCAGGGTATAAATCTGCAATTCTTCTTCGTGTGAATATACACACACTGAGCAAATCTAGAAAGAAAGTCTAACCCCGTTTGCTTGGCTAACCCTGTTTGCTATTTCATTTCAGTCTGAGGGATTGCCAACGCCAGCCTCTCTTCTGAACGAGGACTGAGACAAGAGACAGATCCCGAGACTCAAAATATACATGTATAGAAAAATTTTAAAATGGAGGGGTCAGCATTTGTTCCACCATGCTGACTCGCTGCCTTCGGGCTCTGCGTCCTCCTCTGCGCCAGCACGGCAGGGGCTTCTTAGAAGATCCCCATGCAGAAAAGCCGCAAACAAAAACCCCTTTGCTGTTAGTTACATTTAAATCTCTCGACAGATGATGCAACTGAAAATGTGCTGACGTGCTAATTTGCCACAATCTGCTCTGGGTCTGATATCAGAAAGCATTTCTCTTGCAAATCGCGGCTCCCCTTTAAGGTATCATGTCCCAGTGATTGCTTCTTTTGTGTCCAATTAATTCAAAAGGCTTAACCGTGGAAATCAGGCTCTTCCCCCAGCGCAGCAACGCTGCTTGGGGTGTGTGTGTGCGGAAATCAGATCAAGCCAGAAAGATCAGTGTCTAATAATCATGTATTTTGCCTTACAGTTAAAAGCCCTCATTGAACTAAAATGGCTAAACAGTGAATCCATGCGGTTAGGGAAGACTAAAACCCTGCCTGGGTATATACATACCCATTACAGACCAATCTCTCTCCCTCCTTCCCTCCCCCATGCAAAAATCCAGGTGCTGATTTTACAGGTCATAAGAATATTTTATAGGAAAATTTCTTGGCTCAGGTGTTTTTGTTATTCGCCTGAATTCAAATCTGTCTGCATCTCAGTAATGAGCTTTAGCTTTGACCTCAAAACCATAAGGCAAACAAAAAAACCCCCCATAAGGCAGGGACAAGACAGTTGATGCCAACTACTTTCTAGCATGTGCTCTCCTCTTCAAACAATGTCATGCAACCCACCTGGATGAGACTAAAGATGCAAACAAGTATTAGGGGATTGGCAGGTACCCCAAAACTTGTTTTAAAAAAAGCTTTTAAGTTTTTAAAATGAGAAAATTGCATCCCAGTTACTAGCTGAAACACATTTTGGGCAACATAGGACAAATGCCTAAAAAAGAGATTGTGGCTCCAGACTTAAAGAACGGGGTGGGGAAAGCTGGTCTGGTGTTGCACACTGACCTGCCTCCGCAAATGTTAACCAGATGCTGAAACCGCAGCCTTGAAGGTGGGTTCTGGGTGCACCAACACCTCTCAGTGATGCACAGACTTGGAGAGAGAAATAAAAGAGAAGGTGGAGAGACCTAAACACAATGGCAGAAAGGGGATCTCTCATTTCATGTGCACACCCATGTATCTCTCCCACTTTCTCCAATCTGGGTCCTATAAGCAAGCTGTTCCCTAAATTTTGCATTTAAAAAAAAAAAGGATGGGGGGGGATGGGATGCTCTTATGAAGAAGTATGAAGCTGCCTTAAATCCATTGGCAAACTGTTGGCCCATCTGTATGTGTCTTTCCTGAGGAGCAATGCATCTTGAAAGCCTCTTTTCCAATCTGGTTACTTGAGACACCAGAATTCAGTTTTGGAAATTAGCGAATGAAAACACACGGCCAGAGCAGAGGAGGAACTGGAGGAGAAGACCAAGAAACAACATCTTCCCCACAGACTCTTTTGCATCTTTTGCTGCTGCTGCTGCTACAGGGGGGTGGGGTGGGGGTGGAATGGGATGACAGATGCTCTGAGGCTCATGGAAATCAACGTCCGGCTGCCAAGAATATGCTTAGTGGTCTGTTTTGCGGTCACTTCAGCAGCAGACCTTGGTTATTTGATGGATTTTGAAAGCTGCCTCAAAAGCTGCATAGGACGGAAATACGAGGTAAAAATATCTAAAATAAAAAACCAGTGAGCTTTGCTGTGTCCCCAGCCAAAGTCTGATTAGAACAAGCCTCAACAAATTTTCTTCGTCTCCAGCAGCCACCCCCAAAATGTAGAAGCCAGATTTATATTTCAGCCTTCGGGGTTTTAATAACCATCCTTTCTCATTATCGCTACCACAAAACTTAGTCCTAAAATCTACCCCGTCTCCTGTCTTTCCAAAAGCTAGAATAAAAAAAGCACTGTAGGGTAGTGGTATTTATTTAATTCATTTGTGCCCTGCTTTTCACCCCAAATCGGGGCTCAAAGCAGCTAACATCATTCTCTTCTTTCTTCTCCATTTTATCCTCACAACAACCCTGCAAAGTAGACTAGGCTGAAAGGCTGTGACTGGCCCAAGGTCACCCCAGCAAGCTTCCATGGTACGAGCAGGGATTCGAACCTGGGTCTTCTGGATCCTAGTCTGACACTCTAACTGTCACACTCTGCCGGTAACCCCAGCTGCCATCGTGACAAAAGCGAACCTCTGTCCCTTGTATAAATAAGCTTTGTACATCTAACGAGACCTACCAATAAGCACTCGCGATAAATGGCTGCTGAAAATACTAGGTGCCAGAGTGGAATTTCTAGGTGCCATAGCACCCTGGCACCTGGAATTTGTCAAGCCTGGGATTAGGCAGCAGAGAATTTTGTCTTCCAACCCCAGTTGGTTACAAGTGATCATTGGGGGCAAAAACCAAGCGTTACCCTGGCTATGCACTCTTCGTCAAGGCCCAGCCCCTCCAACAGCACAACTACGAGGCGGCCCCTCCGCTGCCTTTTGGCTCCTGTCCTCTTAACCTGAACCAACTCAAAGGCTGCAACCTTTAAACCTGTTAGTATTATCTAATGACTGTTCCATCTACAAGAGCTTTTCTAACAGAAACAGGCCTCGATGGCTTATCTCGCCGCGCAAGCCAGGCTTCAAAGAACCGGCTGGCTTGATTGAGTACAGTAATGGAAGGCAGGAAATGAGAAGGCTTGGTTAAGCCGTGGATAATCGATCAGTGTATTCAGCGGACTGTGAGCAGAGCGAGGGAATAAGCTGCTTGGGGCATCCAATATTGTTGCTTGCAGGACAAAGTCCCATTTCTGTGATCTACTTAGAGGGAAAGAATCCTTTATTAACAGAACAAGGGATGTCGTTCCCCAGCCCTGCAATGCTCAAAAAATGCATTAGGTATTTGTGATTGTTTATTGTGGGGGAGGGGAGAAGGGACGTTCCTGCCTCCTCTCCCTGTTTTGGGGAGGGAATTCATGGAACTGGAACGTTAATTCAGAATCCCTTTGGGCATTAATTCCCACAAAAAGCAAAGGTAGTCCCCTGTGCAAGCACCAGTCGTTTTCGACTCTGGGGTGACGTTGCTTTCACAATGTTTTCACGGCAGACTTTTTACAGGGTGGTTTGCCATTGCCTTCCCCAGTCATCTACACTTTCCCCCCAGCAAGCTGGGGACTCATTTGACCGACCTCGGAAGGATGGAAGGCTGAGTCAACCTGGAGCCAGCTACCTGAACCAGCTTTCGCTGGGATCGAACTCAGGTCGTGAGCAGAGGGCTCCAACTGCAGCACTGCAGCTTTACCTCTCTGCGCCACGGGGCTCATTAATTCCCACAAACCCCAAGGCAAATGTTCCACTTGGCATTTCTGCCATCTTCCCCAGTGCTAGTATTATGCTCAGCAAACACACAGGGCACCTGGGCACTTGGAATGCGCTGCTTTCAGTAGGCGTGACACGGCTAGACTGGAATCAAGCCTCACATCAGCTCTCGGGATTACTCTCAAGTTTCGAACTGCTGACATCTTGCGAGCTGACAAAGGAGACAGCTGGGAAGCCTAGAACTGGACGGAATGGGGATTCTTGTTAGAATACCAAGGATCCTGTTTGATGACACACACACACCCGCCCTGCCAGATTCTGGCCATGTTCACAGAGGTAAATTTGAGCACGTTAGCTGCACTCTCACCCTGTTAAAGTGGCCGTCTGACCAAATAGGCCGACCTGCCAATTTATAGCTCAGAACATGTTTTAGGTGGTTTAAAACAAACAAATAAACAAAAAAAAGAACTGCCTTTAAAGATGCATTTTTCATTCACGGTGTTGATTTTGGAAGCCCTTGCAAACGACTTGGTTTTTAAAAAAATAATCTCACGCCGCTCTTGGATTTCTTGAACTGTGTGCTTGTTAAAGTGGTGAGCATGGCCGCGCTCACAACAGCCATTAGCATGGAGCCGTTCAAGAGCATCTGTTTCTGCTCCCTTCCATCCACGCATGAAGCAAAGGGGGCTCGTGCACACATCGACCAGTGCTTTGGCTGTAATAGCTCAGTCGTGGAGCGCGTGCTTTGAATGCATGAGGCAGGCCCCTGGTTCAGCCTCCAGTTAACGTGATCTACAGCGGCAGAGCTTGGAAAGACTTTGGGCTGCACTCTAGGAAAACCGCTCCCCAATGGAAGATCCAACCAGCCAAACGATAAATTTGGTCACGTAACGGATCAAAACTTGTGGTTTGAGAGCATTCCGTTTATTGTAACAAAAGCAATGGACAGAGCCGCGCTGAAGCGAAGTGCAAATACAGATTGGTTAACGCGTTGTGAAACAAAAAGGAAAGCTGCCACTTACGCGGTGGCGTTTTTTAACTTCCCAAAATATCTGACCGACAAGTGTTCCAACTCAGTAATACTGGGTTAAGTGGACCGACTATCAGGTAGTATTATTATGGTGTTATAAAGCTCCTTAAAGGAGAACACAGAAGGTCCCAGGTTCATTCTATCTTGATTAGCAGGGCTTAGAAAGATCTCTCCTTGAGGCCCCAGAGAGCGTCTGCCAGTCACAGGAGCCAGACTGGGGGTAAATGCGCCCGCTCGTTTGACTCCGTAAGCCTACTGCATCAGCTCAAATCGGTACAAGTATATACTTCTCTCTAGGGAGGACAGAAGTCTGGCCCTAAAGCTCACTGTATCCTAGTACACTGCGAGCTCTCTTTCACACATATCTCATCCTAAGACCAGCAGTCCATCTACTCGGGTAGCCTGTTTCACACAGTGGCCAAACCGTGGCCCTGGAAGCTCTACAAACAGGGCACAAAGGCACTCTCCCCCTGATGCTGCCCCCAAACATGGATGTCCTGCAACAGTGGAACAAGTGGGGAAGGGTGGAATGCCAGGCCTAAGAAGCCCACCAGAGGGAAAGCCATATGGTAGGACAGAATAGAGGCAGTCAGAGCAGGGCCACCTCTATGGAGAATTCATTACACATCGGATTCCCAATGCAACAGTAAGGTATAAGGTTTATTGGATTTATATCCTGCCTTCCTCGCCGAAGCAGGCTCAGGGCGGCTCACAACCAGTGAAATCATAACGACTGAACAATTAAATAGTTAAGCAAAGCAAATTAAACAGTTAAGAACAATTAAAACAGTCTGGTGCTAATCATATTTGATGTTGTCTTGCTTTAGATGGAGTTCAGGATATATTAGATGTACCGGTCACACCATATCAGTCCTTCCATGTTAATTAAAGGTCTGCCGGGATAGGGTTGTCTTACAGGCCTTGCGGAACTGGGCGAGATCCCGCAAGGCCCTCATGTCTTCCGGCAGCTGATTCCACCAAGTAGGAGAAACAGATGGTTCTGGGACCACCGACACCCAACTAGGTCCAATCACGGTTGGGATAAAAATGCTTCTTGCGGGCATCGCCACTAAGAGAACATCAATCTAAGACCGAAGAGTCCCTCTGGCGTTGGGTTTCACACAGGGCAAGACTGTAGGCAGCTAAGCTCACAACTGCAAGGGCAGAAGGAGCAGAATCCCAGTCTCTGCTAGCAGAAGCAGCCTCTCACTCTGTGTAAAATACAAGCTATTTCCCTATATTCTCCTTCTATTTCAGCATGTCAGGTTTACACTGCAAGGAAAAGCATTTTATCCTCATCAAGAAAAAGTGTGGGTGCGTGCATGCGCCTGCCCATGCATAAAAATAAATAAAACAATCATCAGCGGCTTGGCAAAAGGTCACAGGCCCCTGCTTGCCACCCCCTCTCTCATTTAGTCCCACTGGCATCTCTTCTGCTCTGTTTCCCTTTGGCCATTCTTTGAATTCCGCTCCACAGCAGATGATGTCAGATAAGCAGAGCATAAGAGCCCACAAACCTCGCTGCTGACAGCCCTGCAACAGCAAGAACAAACCATTGGTGTGCATATGTAGCTTGTGTGTTAAAGCGTTATTAAATGCAGGTAACAGAAAATGCCTCCTCTCGGCACAAGGGACAACGAAAAAGAGGAGTAGGTTTTTATACCCCTCCTTCCTCGTGGCGCAGACTGTTAAAGCTGCAGTACTACAGACCTAAGCTCTGCTCACCACCTGAGTTCGATCCCCGGCGGAAGCTGGGTTTTCATGTAGCCAGCTCAAGGTTGACTCAGCCTCCCATCCTTCCGAGATCAGTAAAATGAGTCCCCAGCTTGCTGGGGAAAAAGCGTAGATGACTGGGGAAGGCAATGGCAAACCACCCCGTAAAAAGTCTGGCATGAAAACGCTGTGAAAGCAGTGTCACCGCAGAGTCGGAAACGACTGGTGCTTGCACAGGAGACCTTTCCTTTCCCCTACCTTAAGGAATGCAGCCTACAATCTCCGTCCGTTCCTCTATCCCACAATAGTCACCTTGTGAGGGGGGTGGGGCTGAGAGAGTTCTGAGAGAATGGGGACTGCCCCCAGCAAATTCCGTGTGGAAGAGGAGCAGGGAATCAAGCCTTGTTCTCCATTTTGAGCCTGCTGCTCTTAACCACTCCGCCACGCTGTCTCATGAACCGTGTCACAATGATGTTTCAACTCCAAATACCCACATTTCAGGCTTACTGCTTCCTTGCAAGAACAGGCGGCCATTAATTTTACTGGGCATTTTCAGTTCACTGAAACTGAAGTCTTCCCATTAAATGTTATTAATTTTTTTAAAACACTCTTCTTTGCATCGGTGCCACAAAAAGAACCCAAACCGACCAGAGACACCAGCAACAAAAATGGGTGAAATGAAAAGTCTTACAGCATACAAAACTAAAAAGAAAATGAAAATGGTATATCCTTACATTAGTTAGGCTCGATAAGAAAGGAGGGCCTTTTCTCTTTTTGAGCAGGAATCCAGTTCTGGCTGGCTTGGCGCCAGGGGGTGTGGCCAAATATGCAAATGAGTTCCTGCTGGGGGGTGGTACCAAAAAAAGTCCTGTAAGAGATTACTGCACATACACCAATACCCAACCCACTTGAAGTTCTCCCTTCTTAAAAAACAGGGGAAGAGGCTTCAAAATTCCCAGGAATATCTCATTTTGCCCCTGGCTTCTGCACTAGATGTGATGCACACACTTGAGAGAGACAACAAAAGCAGAGGCGGCTGCCTTGTTGCATCATCTGTCCGATCAGGAACCAAACCCAGAACAGCAACTCATGAAGATCAAAGGGGTCGGCAATTCCTGCTCACACGTTCTCTAAAAGTAAACCTCTTTCAGGTGTATGCGTGACGGCAGCCACCACAGTAAAACAAGTAGGCGTGAGATACCGGAAGCTCAGAACACACTTGTATAGGCAATTCACCTGAGAAAGGAACAAAACACTATTTTTAGATACACTGCATGCCCTTTCATTGCTTTTAAAGTCTTCACGCTACAGAAATGAACTTTAGATTCTCTCCTTTCACGCACAATAAAAAAGAGCAACTCTGAGAAACAATTTCCCAGCTGCCTAGAGTTTCAGGCATATGCACTTGTGAAAGGCACGCTTGCATAAACATAACACATGTGCTGCGTGCACAGAAACAATGCACACTGAGAAATCTCAATGACAGGCCATCCAGCCCAACAGGATCAGAGTTGGGAAAGTAAGATTTGCTATTTGAAAAAATGCGTCTGCCAAATCATTTCCCAGAAGCGCAAGACAAGCCTCCGGGAAGGTTCCTATCAGCTTGTTGCTTCCAGAGTTCAGAGCCAAGAGCTGTAGAAGATGATGCAACAAGCCTCACGGAGCAGGCAGCTCAGGCACGGATGGGCTTCAAATCGTAACATGAATTAAATATTGCACTGTGGAGGCTGGTCAGCAGGTGTACATAGCGAAAAACATCCTTCTGTGGATTCCCTTATAAATGCAAATTGTGTATGTGTTTTCAGAGTCCCATGGCGCGGAGTGTTAAAGCTGCAGTACTGCAGTCCTAAGCTCTGCTCACGACCTGAGTTCGATCCCCGGTGGAAGCTGGGTTTTCAGGTAGCCGGCTCGAGGTTGACTCAGCCGTCCATCCTTCCGAAGTCAGTCAAATGAGTACCCAGCTTGCTGGAGAGAAAGTGTAGATGACTGAGGAAGGCAATGGCAGACCACCTCGTAAAAAGTCTACCGTGAAAACATTGCAAAAGCAACGTCACCCCAGAGTTGGAAACAACTGGTGCTTGCACAGGGGACCTTTCCTTTCTGAGTCATCCTCTTCAACAGAGAAAGGAAGAATCACTCTAATTTGTATAAAAAATACAGCACTGTGAATCAAAATTAAGTTTTTGTCTAGGTTGTGCTAAGATATGAAGCTGCCTTATACATAGAGATCAAGTGTTGGCTACTCAGCCTGACAGTGGCTCTCCAATGGGCATGGATGGATAAAAAGCTCTTGGGTTTGTCATTACTGGTGGCCATTAGCTACTGAATGTGTTCTCCGCCAGCTAACCTGAACCTGGGAAGTTCCCTTCTACTAAGGCCATTTACCGCCCTGAGCCTGCTTCAGTGGGGAGGGCGGGATATAAACAAACTAAACTAAACTAGTGTTGACTGTTTTCCAGGGCCTTGGGCAGAGAACTGTTTCCCTCACCATTTGCTTCCCAAGACTCTTTAAGGGGATGCTGGAGCACATGCTCTACCTCTAAGCTCTGCACTTGCTGTGCCGTGCCCAGAGAAATGGGTTTTGCAAGCGAATGAAGCCAATGAGAAGACGGAGGCCCGAGTTTCACCGCTAGGTGAGACCGAGCCGCCTTGGGGAAATCTTGGGCCTGGCTGCCTTCAGGGGAACCAATGTCATTTTACAGACTAGAACTGTGCTCTGGGGGGGCTGGCAGCTCCCCATAAATATCCATCTATTGCAGAGACCCTCGTGACTGCCTTATACTGACTCAGACGGATCGTCAGTTCTGTCAAGATCAGAATTGTCTACTCAGACTGGCTGCGGCTCTCCAAGTGCAGGTCTTTCACATGACCTCCAGGCTTTGAGCTGGAGATGCCAGGGACCTAAACTGGGGCCTTTGTAAAGCAAATGAGAGGCTCTGCCACTGAGCCACGATCCCTCCCCACCACAGCTCCCATGCTCAATCTCCACTCAGGAAAACTTGCCCAGCAGCAGTTGGACCCCTGGAATGTTCTGCCTTCCGTGGAAGCAAGTAGCTGGGAAAACAATAAAATGGGCTGTGATGATGGTTCTTCAGGCCATTCGAAAGGCAGCCGCCAATGGTCCTTTGTGATCCCAACTTCTCCCCCACCCCTGCACTCTGATCCGGGCTCCCCTTCACCACCCAGCTTGGCAGCAGCCTTCTGATGCAAATCGCAACAGCACTCCTCTTGATTAACATTTCTTGCTGCTGAACAAGGTAAGATGTGCCCCGTAAATTGCACCCTCTCCGTGTCAAACAGCATAACCAAAATGTTTCCCTAAAACAGCTCCCGGTATTAGAGGCGCGTTTAATTACGTATCGAATATGCGCCCTAGTAATTAAATCCCATTAAGATTGCCGCAGCTTTAAGCCTCGAGGAAGGTGAGGCCGAAGCGAAGATGCCTTCCCGAGGCGCTCCTGACATTTGCCACTAAATGTCATTTTGGGTGCTCAGCTCTAATTGCTGAAGGTCGCCGACCACAGCATCTATCGCTAGCATTAAGACAAGTGGTGTGCAGCGGCGCAGGGGGCTTTGAAGCCATCACAGGCAGCTCTGATAGATTTTGCACCTTTTAAATATCAAGGTGGCCAGAGATCCCGCAACTGCCCACCCGGGGAGATGCCCTTTTAACAAAAGAGTCCTGATTGGATCAAAAAGGCTGAAGCACCAAATTGCCCAATGAGGAACAGGGAGAGGGAGGGGAGCTCCCTCAGGGCTGTTCAAACATGGCGCTTGCAGCTTAAAGAGTAGCCCGCGTTGGACTCCGACGGAGCCATTTCTTTCAGGCGAGGTTGTGACAAGCCGCAATGACCAGCGAGCTCGCAGGATTGACAGCCCTGTCTCTTTGCCATGCAGGCAGGCCCAGCCACAAGCGAGATCAGAACAGAACTGAAACGGATGTGGGGAACTGGATCCACATTTCGAGATACAATTTTAAAACACAGCATTGCGAAAGGGGAAGAAATGCATGCCAAGGGCAGGAAACTGGGGGCATTCAAAAGAGGTGCATCTGAAACAGCCAGCATGAAGCGAGGGAGGAGAAAGGCATCAGCATTTCAATCAAAGAGAAGCTGTCAACTCCCCAAATTCCTGGAAGTATTTACTGGCATATTTTCAAAGGCCTGGATGTGGCAACCAGAATTTGCCCTTTACAATCTTTTTGCACCCTGGAGCGCCATACCACAATTGGGTTTTGAAAATACTGTCCATTTCAAAGGTGAGCCACTGTTTGAGAAGCAAGCCGGAAGCCCCAGCGGGGTACATGGAACTCGCTGTGCAGTTCTTTGGATCTGGCATTGCATTCATGCAACTTGGTGTCCCAGTGACTGTTGAGCATTTAAACTTGGATGGTCCAAGCATTTGTTCAAAGTGTTCCCTGAAGGCAGGTTTAGCCCGACAGGTACAAAGACAGGGCTTGGCATTCGAGCAGCCTTTCCAGTCTTTGGTAAAGCAGTCTGGCTTCAAAGGCTAATGCTGTGGTAAGTTCAATTCTCTACAGTGGAGTTTTTCAATGTTCTCTGCTTTCATGGAACCTCTTTCCACAATGGGGAAAAGTGCTGTAAAGTCTCAGCAAAGTTACCAGGACCCCCATAAGGCAGGGGTGTCAAACTCATTTGTTATGAGGGCCAGATCTGATGTAAATGAGACCTTCTCGGGCTGGGACACGTCAGGCCAGGCCATGTGTGTTCCTATTTAAGATTAGGTAGCAGAGATATAAACTTTATAAAGGACACAAACACGATTAAAGAATTTAAAAAAAAACATGTTTAAAACATCGGCACTTGTTGGTCTTAAAGGTGCTTTCTTTGTATCTCTCCCACGGGATCCAGGGAACTGGGCAAAGAAAGTTCTGGCTCTTTCCTTCCTTTTCTAGGGGATTAGGAGGAGGAGCCTCAGCCAATGGAGAAAATAGAGACTTTGCTCAGTAGCTCCTGTGCAATTGCGCAAGCCTTGCAAAGCAAGCTGTGATGCAGAAGGAAGCAAGAGAGAGGGAGAAGTAAGGAGACAAGAGCCAGTTATTTGGGAGTCTGATAGGAGCCCTCTGGGGGTCTGATTCAGCCCCTGGGCCGCATGTTTGACACCCCTGCCATAAGGTTTTCAAGGCAGAGAGGAACAGAGGTGGTTTGCCATTGTCTGCCTCTGAACAGCAACCATGGACTTCCTTAGTGGTTTCCCATCCAACTACTAACCAGTGCTATACTAGCTCCATTCTGGGCACATCCTATGGTTTTACACCAAGTGGACTGCCACCAGATTTACATGAACCAGAAGTGCAATGTACGTTCAATGCAAGCTTTTCACCACATGCAGCAAGGAAAAGCCAGCAGTAGATGGACATGCCATCTCTCAGAGAAACTTCTTTATTGGAAAGAAAGACTCCCTGACTTACAACTGAAAATTCCAAGACCCAAAAGACAATCACATAAAACATGGTCAAACTCAATGAGGCACCAAGGAAATTCGTGATTGGCTTTCCCTTGCAACTCTTGTTGATAACTTTGGATTGGGGCCCCGGCATGGAGGGTGTGGCGTGTTTAACCTGTGCTGTATTTTCAGTCTCGATTGCCCTCCCATTGGAGGGGGGACTACTTGCTCCACTAAAGGAAGCAGGCATCCATAAGACCGCCTATACTTCCAAAAGAGCAAATGGGGGGTGGGGGGAAGAGTGTTAAATGTTTCTTCCTGATCCAAAGCATGGCTCCTCGCAGCTACTACTTACCAATGCAAAGAACAAGGAATCAGTGCCTTATCTATTTTAACCTTCAATTTAGTGTCTAAGAAGGCACTCAGGAGGGGGGTTCCCCACATTGTTGGCTGATATTAGAAAGGCCCCATCCTCAGTTCAGACAATGGGGGGCACGGGGACCAGAAAGACTTTAACTGGATCCAAGGTTCCAAGAGCCCACAACATTTACAGCTTGAAGGGCCCATCGCAGTCCCTTGAAGGGGGCCTGCCAGCAATATATGCTCTACGCAGGGTTCTTTTTCTAGCAGGAGCTCCTCTGCATATTAGACCACGCCCCTTTGATGTAGCCCATCCTCCTGGATCTTACAGTAGGCCCCGTACTAAGAGCTCACACCCATCTTTCAGCATTTCATGCCCTTTTCTTCCTTTCACCATCAAGCCAAAAAAAGGCATGAGTGGGAAGTGAGTGTACTCAGGGGTCACGCCCTGCCTAATCAGAGATGAAGATTATGCAGTAGCCAGAATTACAAAGAGTAGCAGGTTACACAGCTGAACACACACACACACAGCAAAAGCACCGACAGCTGCAGTTTCCAGATGAAAGATTTATGATGATATTTTACCGCATGCCTATGGAATTTTGCACTTCAGAGTGTGAAATCTTTTCACTCACGGGGCCAGGCTGTTTTGGAACTCAAAAAAGCTTAGCTTCGAAGGCAAGGCGGGGTGAGTGTGTGTGGATGTTTTGACCTAAAATATATAGCGACAGCAACCTGAAATTGTCACACCATTTTCAAAAGACTTTCAGATAGCCGATTGCTAGGCGTAATAGAACACGCTGCACCCAGTTACGGTCTGGCTGGGCCGTAATGACAGTCTTTGATCACGTACACAGTGGAAGGAACAGAAATGTCACACGAGTGCTTCTGTAATATAAATATGTAAAGCGGCACTCACTTTACGAAGCCGGAAGACTTGGCGGACAATTCAGGGGGAATCCAAGTCCTTTAACAGAAAGGTTATTTAAAAAAAAAAAATCAGAGCAGTTACAATAGCATTTCCCTAAGGGAGATACCATGAGCAATGGATAGTGTTACAGATTATGTACCTGCTTTATATCTTTTTTCTACTAAGCCTGGAGGCTGAAAGGCATCAGAAGGAACCAAACTTACTTAACTGCCACACTTAAAAAGAAAACACGTATAGAAACATGCGGAAAAAACGTTCCATGCGTGAAGACGCCGTTCCCACTCTTTGAATTCCCTTGCAAACGGTCACAGCATTTCTGGCAATCCATAAATAGCGAGTTCAGCAGCCTGAGGTCGCTAATCAAAAGTACCGTCAGATACCAAGCATAAATTAATGTCTTTCTGCTTGACAGTGCCGAAGCATGTGTATTTTATCATCTTAATTCAGGGGATCTCTGAATAAGTTGAAGACACGGGGCTGTGCACCCAGCCACCAGGGTGCTGACAGCTGAAATGTGTCCCGGGAAGAGAGATTTGGGAGACTAAAAGCTAGCCATCCGAGGCTGCTATCATATGCTTGAAAATGGGGAGGCAAGTGAGGCATGGCATGCACAAGAACACGCACAGCCACACCACTGCTCCATCTGGCTGGCTTGTTCCTAACTACCTGGTTACTCAATTCCTCCCCCCCCGCATCAAAACCCTTGCCTGCCCCGGCTCTTTAAAGACAGGAAAGACAACTGGAACCAGGCAGTCCAGCTGGCAGGTAACTCTATCATTGCCCCCTAAGGCTAAGAATCATAGAATCATAAAGTTGAAAGGGACCTCCAGGGTCATCTAGAACAATGCAGGAAATTCACAAATACCTCTCCCCACACACACATCCCCACTCTGCTCCACACCCAGATGGCAAAACAAACAAACAAACACCCACCTTCCAGGATCCCTAGCACAACTGGGCTGGAGGAAAATTGCTGCGTGACCCCAAAGTCGCAATCAACATTTCCCTGGGAGTGTAAGAAAGGGCCATGAGAACTAAGCACTGATGAACCCTTCCTGCCCTCCTTCTCATGATCTGCCTAAGTTCACAGAATCAGCCTTGCTGTCAGGTGGCCATCTAGCCTCTGTTTAAAAAGCCTCCAAAGAAGGAGAGCCCACCACCTCCTAAGGAAGCTTATTCCACTGAGGAGCCGCTCTGTCAGGAAGTTCTTCCTAATGTTGAGCCGGAAACTCTTCTGATTTAATTTCAACCTATTGGTTCTGGTCCAACCTTCTAGGGCAATAGAAAACAACTCTGCACCATCCTCTGTAAGACAGCCCTTCAAGTACTTGAAGATAGTGATCATATCACCTCTCAGTCATCTCCTCTCCAAGCTAAACATACCCAGCTCCTTCAGCTTTTCCTCATGGGACTTGGTCTCCAAACCCCTTACTGTCTTCACTGCTCTCCTCTGGATGCATTCCAGCTTGTCTATATCCTTCTTAAATTGTGGTGCTCAAAACTGAACACAATCTCTACGTGACGTCCAACCAGAGCAGAGCAAAGTGACACCATCACTTTGCGTGATCTGGGCACTAGACTTCTGTTGATACAGCCCAAAATTGCATTTGCTTTTTTAGCTACTGCATCACACTGCTGACTCATGTTCAGTGTATGGTTCACAAAGATCCCTACATCCTTTTCAAGTCTCTTCCATCCTATAATTATGCATTTGAATTGGGCAAGTAGGTGCCAGTACCGGAAAGGTAAGGTCAAGAGTGAAAACTCTCTCTCTCTCAGACATCTGTTACCACTACCAACCTGTACCAGCTTCCTTTCACTCCTAGATAAGGGGTACAGTTTAGCTTGCCCTGGGCAACTGCTACAGGCAAACAAGACTACCAGTTGGCCTCTAGCACCGGCAAGAACCAATGGTCAAGATCCTGGTCAGACAAATCACTAACTCCCTAAAAGCTGAATGTTAACCAAGGCTGAGTCTACTGCATGTGCAACTCTAAAGCATGGTTAATGGAGTCAAAGGAAAGGGAATTCACTCCAAAGACCAAAGGAGGGAGTGTGTGCACTGTTGTGGCTGGAAATCATGGGTTTGCAAGAAGCCCGTACTGTATCTGCTTAGGGTCTTTACAGAGCTACTGTTGGTCAAGGTGGTCTCATAACCATCGAGCCTCTGGTCCCTCCTCTGCTACTTCTCTTCTGAGTCAAGAGCCAACCAGCAGAGGTCACGTTTTCTCTGCCAACAAGCAATGCAAGCTACCAACAAATCTCTTTCGTCTCTAACTCCCCTGCTGAGCGCTTGGGTCCCTGCGCCAAAATCGGGAACAACTCTTAATGCAGGAATGGGGTTCTGCAAATTAATCCCCAAAGCTCTCCCCCAGACTGGGGTGGAGATTCTCTGATGCTTTTCTTGTAGAAACTGAGCAAAAAAAAAGGTCTTGTGATGCCTCAAAGAAAGGCAACCGTAGAATTATTTTTAAAACTCTGCACAAAAAGGTGGTTACAGATCCAGGTTGGAGCAACTACCGGCTGAGTGTGCGTCTTGTTAGTCAGCCTTCTAATTCAAACTGAAGACAGGGCAGAAGAGGGTAGGACCCAACAACCCGCACTGTTGGGAGAGACGTCTTCCGCAGTGATTGCCCTTGCTTTGAAGGTGCCAGTACTGAAGGCAAAAGATTTCCTTCCCTTAATGTCATCAAAGGCAGGCCCTTGCCAGCTGAGGAGATGACAAAATCCACCACTGACAAAACACAGTAATGGCTGGCTGGAGCCATCTATGTCTCTCAACATCCCGTGGCAGAAAGGACCATCACGAGAGTTGTTTATTTTTTTATTTGATTTTTAGCCCGCCCTTCCTGTAGAACAGGCTCAGGGTGGGTTACATCAAAAAAACAGTCAACAGTAAAAACAGTAAAATAGCAGTTTAAAAACATATAAAATCTAAGATTACAGAAGACTAAGGTGGCAGAATTCTGCCTCACAGATGTCCAGGTCCAGAAGATCTTGTAGCGCTGGGATGGAATGCGTGGGGTGGGTGGGGGGAGGCCGGCAAATTCCTACAAATTCCTTGAGTTATGATAAGAAACAGAAGCCCCTTTCCATGAAATCATACGAGAGCTTCATAAAATTACATTCTTTTCCAAATAAATCTTAGATGAGTATAAACAGTTGTTTGGAATTATTTCTTCTTGAACTAAGTAGTCTAGTACCGGAAACCATATTGCAACGACCTTTGTCTTCATAGTTTTTAGGAGACATATTTGTATTTGAATAAGCTAATTTAGAGAAAATAAAGCAGTCCCACAGTTTCTGTAACCAGAGCTGCAAAGAGGGAGGCTTTTTGACTAACCATTTTGTAGCTAGGACGTTTCTTACAATTGATAATAATATTGATATTAATTTGCATTTTGCATGATCAATATTTAAATATGTCCAAGCAGAAGTACTTCAGGAGTATAGGGTAAAGAGACATTTGTTATTTCTTTTATGTTTCTTATTATTTGTTTCCAGTAACATACCACATCCTCCTGATGCTCCTTTCCCAAGATTAAAAAGGTGGGAAAGTGGGGGGGGGGGGATGTTCCAGCACATTCCCCGCACACAACTGAATAAAGGATCCAGATTCCTGAGCCCCACATGCAGCTTCTAGAAGTCCCGTTTTATTCAGGCGGCAAATGAAGAACTTCCTGCAATTATTGCTTTGCAAATGGTCTGTGGCCAGGCCTACGACACTGAATGATACCTCACGTTAATAGAGATTTTTCAGCATGTGGCTGCAACACAAATCCCCCGTGCTCAGCCCAACAAACAGATGGAGGATACGGTCTTAGAAAGACAACCTCTCCCCCTCCTCAACCCTGGAAACTGGGGAGAATAATAAAGTCAGAGACAGATTCCTCTTGCTAAGGTGGATGCGCACCTGACTGACAGATCACCCAGCAGTGAAGATCTGAGACAGAAGAACAAATATTGGAGAAGACGCTGAAGGTCATCAGCTCCAAATTCTATCATTTGCGACTCAGTTAAGGGGGGGGGGGGGGGAGGCAAGGATGCTGAGAAAAAAAGCCTCCTAGGATGCTGTGCAAACATTCCATGTCCTTACAGAAAAGAGACTGCTCAGGGAGTGAAGACATGAGGTTAACAGAATCCATTGCAATGTTTTTCTGGCACAAAGCGACTGATGGATTTCAGCACTGGTCAAAGTTGACCGGGATGTGGGGGTAGTTTAGCCAAGGTATGAAACGGCACCCTTCTTCGCAGGACAGCAGACTCGGAAGGAGGGGTCATCAAAGACTCCATTAATCCCTGCCCAGGTTTGCGGAACCTCAGTGGAGCATCTACGTGTCCACGTCAGCCAGCCAGCATCTACTAGGGCAGGGGTTCCCAACCGCCAGTCCGTGGGCCAGTACCGGTCTGTGGCCTGTTAGCAACTGGGCCGTGAGTTGTATAATTATTTTATTAAATATTACAATGTAGTAATAGTAGTAGTAGTAGTAATATCATTCTGAAACCCTCCCCCCTCTCCCTCCCGATCTATGGAAAAATTGTCTTCCACAAAACCAGTCCCTGGTGCCAAAAAGGTTGGGAACCACTATACTAGGGGACTAAAGGATAGCATAATGTAGCATCGAAGAGACATGCAAGTCACTTTTTCATTCTACTTCACTCCTAGGCCTCATTGGGAAGCAACACTAATCTAAACCAGGGATCCCAACTTTTTCAAGTCTGTTGGGACCTTTGGGATTCTGGCACAGCACGGTGGGCGCAGCCACCAAACAGTAGCCATGCGGGGGTTGCCGGCTGCAGGAGGTGGAGCCAGCTACAAAATGGCTGCCGCAGCTCACCTTCCCAAAGTGAAGATCCTTGTGCTGCCAAAGGAATGTTTTGCGCAGCCAATCTAAACTGTAACGGCCAATCAGAAGCCTTACTAGGCAAAAGCCCAACCCACTTCCTAAAAACATTTCATAGGTGCCAAGAAAGCTGTTGGCAGGTACCACGGCACCCACTGAGACCACGTTGGAGACCCCTGCCCTAAAAAAAATACTGCTCCTAACTAACAGGGTTGGTAGCAGGCAGCATTCTTGCCTCTTCAGATTCTCAACCTTTTCTTTTGGAACTGCAAAGATAAGCCATTTCTCCAATGAAAAGGAAAAGCAGTGCATTTAGGATTAATTAAACTGCTACACAGAAAGCAGGAAAAAGGGTGGGGGGAGAGAATCCTTATGACCAATAATTTAATTAAAGAATTATCGTCTTTTAAAATTACATCTAATGGCCCCAAACGAAGGCTGGCCAATCGGACGCTTTCATCAGAAGTGCAGTTTGCCCCATATTCGGGTTATGACATCAATGAACAAGAAATCAGAAGGAGATAATTCCTTCGCGGCACTCCCTGAACGCTCAGGGCTGCTCTACAGGCTCAAGAATTCCACTGCCTTCAAGACACACTGAAACTGAACAGTTTATGGAGCAACCACCAAGGGCTCTCATTTGGGGCAGCTTGGGTTCAGCCGGCACTGGTGGAAGAGACACTGAAGAAGAAGACGATATTGGATTTATATCCCGCCCTCCACTCCGAAGAGTCTCAGAGCGGCTCACAATCTCCTTTCCCTTCCTCCCCCACAACAGACACCCTGTGAAGTGGGTGGGGCTGGAGAGGGCTCTCACAGCAGCTGCCCTTTCAAGGACAACCTCTGCCAGAGCTATGGCTGACCCAAGGCCATGCTAGCGGGTGCAAGCGGAGGAGTGGGGAATCAAACCCGGTTCTCCCAGATAAGAGTCCGCACACTTCACCACTACACCAAACTGGCAATCCAGGAGGGAAGAGAGAAGTAGCAGCATGCAGCAAACATAGGAGGGGGATTCACAAGCATTCCTCATCTCCTAATCATGGTTAAAAAGATCGGCCTGGCATACTGAGGGCATACTGCATGGCTTCTTTTCATGTTCTCAGCTTTTGGTTCTGTGCCTGGGTGTGAAGGCAGCAGCAAGGTTATGGGACTGAGAGTACTTGGCAATTCTGTCCTGTCCTCTTCCCTCCAACGCTGCCCTTCATGTTCTAAGGCAACCACGGTTGGCTTGATGCCTTTAGTGATGAGTCTGCTAACCAAGGTAAATGGCATTTTGCAAGATCACTTCTAACCATGGCTGTAAATCATAGTTTAGATATAGATGGGGTTACAAAGATGGTGGTGAAGACATCACGTCAACCATGATTGACTAGAGAAACAAGGAGGGAAGAGAGGAGAAGTAGCAGCATGCAGCAAACATAGGAGGGGGATTCACAAGCATTCCTGATCTCCTAATCATGGTTAAAAAGATCGGCCTGGCATACTGAGGGCATACTGCATGGCTTCTTTTCATGTTCTCAGCTTTTGGTTCTGTGCCTGGGTGTGAAGGCAGCAGCAAGGTTATGGGACTGAGAGTACTTGGCAATTCTGTCCTGTCCTCTTCCCTCCAACGCTGCCCTTCATGTTCTAAGGCAACCACGGTTGGCTTGATGCCTTTAGTGATGAGTCTGCTAACCAAGGTAAATGGCATTTTGCAAGATCACTTCTAACCATGGCTGTAAATCATAGTTTAGATATAGATGGGGTTACAAAGATGGTGGTGAAGACATCACGTCAACCATGATTGACTAGAGAAACAAGGAGGGAAGAGAGGAGAAGTAGCAGCATGCAGCAAACATAGGAGGGGGATTCACAAGCATTCCTGATCTCCTAATCATGGTTAAAAAGATCAGCCTTCTGCACTGGCCCTATGTCAGAACATCAAGCAGCCCAGTCCTTCCCTGGTCCAACGCCAGCCACCAGCAAAGACCATCAGCGATCACAGCGATCTTTCCACCTCCCTTGGAAAGAAGAGCCAGTTTCAAAGAGGGAAAACAAATTCCTCTAATGAATTCTCTTTAGTGACTTATGAATTATAATGACATGTCTTTGGAGACTGATCTCTGCATCAAAAAAAAAGGGAAAGGAAAAAAAATATATAACAGTGCTCCAAAGTACCCCCTGATGACTAGAGAGAAAATTTCAACTTCAATAATCCTAAAGGTCAGAAGCAATATTAAATAAGACAGATGCTCTTGCTATTCAACACTTCAAATGAATTTAGCCAAGTTCTTTTAACTCCCAATTACTCCTGATAACCTTTTTAAAAAAATGTTTAATTTTTAGGAGACGCAGAAGGAAGCCATCGCCTGCCTTCTCGTTGCGTGTTGTGTGGGCAAGTGTTTTCTTGCTTCCCAGAAAGGCAGCTTCTGTTGTATTTAGCAGCCAATTATCTGAACACCAGGTGTAGGAAATAGCTGTGTTTACATTGGGTGAACACCAGGAAATGAGACTGTGGGGAGAAATCGGCAGGCAAAAGGTCCAAGGTG
This sequence comes from Heteronotia binoei, assembly GCF_032191835.1. NCBI lineage: Eukaryota > Metazoa > Chordata > Lepidosauria > Squamata > Gekkonidae > Heteronotia > Heteronotia binoei. The sequence continues at coordinate 6,938,891 of NC_083240.1, read as the reverse complement.
CTACAGCATTTCTGGTAAGAGGTTAAGAACGCAAGCAATTAGGTCTTGCCAATAGATACAGATAAATTCATACTAGTTCCAAAGCTCCTATTGGCGCATTAATGTTGGTTGTACCCTTCCTTTTCAAAGTTTCCTCAGTTTTCAGATATTAGTTAAAAATCACCTAGGAGATGTGGAAATAAGGGCCAAACTAACTGCAGTTATAAGACACCATCATAGAATAAAAATTGTCAGGGTAGTTCTATCCCCCCCCGGTCTTTTGAAACTGCTTTGTCAGTTTAACCGGAGGGAGGGGGTTGCATTTTTACCTAAATTACTTTGAAGCCAGGTAATGACACAATCATAGGTAGGGATGCCGACCCCATGGTGGTAGCTGGAGATCTCCTGGGATTACAACTGATCTCCAGCAGGCAAAGATCAGTTCAGCTGCAGAAAATGGATACTTTGGAAGGAGGACTCTATTTATGGCATTATACCCCACTGAAGTCACTCCCCTCCCTAAACCCCGCCTTCACCAGGCTCCGCCCCCCAAATCCCCAGGTATTTCCCAACCCAAAACTGGCGACCCTAACCATAGGAGGACGATCCTAGAAGGGAAACAAAAAGCTGGCAAAACAGCTCAGCAGTGCTGTGGCTGGGTTCTGTTTCGTAAAGGGCGGAGACGGCGAAAGGAAGGCCACGGTTTATGTTCAACAAAGCATCCCCTCCAGCCTCATCCCCTGGAAATCCACTCCTGCTCTTCACACTTATAAACCAATCTCCTCCCCTCAAACTTGCTCAATGTCTTTTCTAAATATAATAATGCAAGAAGATAAAAGAAATAACACTATTGTGAAGGCTATTGCTTTTTTGCAGCTGTTCTGTATCCGTGTCGTTGATGCAATGGTATTGATCTGGAAGCTGTTTTGAATGAAGTAAGGCAACAGGATATAATGTTCAAAATAAATGCAGTGCAAACAAAACATGGAATCAGAGACACTTTTCTAGAGCTGCAAGTCGGGAGGTTGGGGAAAGAAAACAGAATCTGGACTCCCATGCTGCGATGACACGCACATGACGTTTCTGACTGGGTTTTGCCAGTTCACACAGTAAAATCCAGCTGGAAAGTGGATGGAAAGTGCATTATTTAGCGTGTGTGATCTCAGCCCTATAAGTACATATGCAAAGAAGGATTCGGTTGAATAAAACATTCTGCTTTTATGGTCTATAATATATTTAAAGAGCCGGCTCAATTTAGGACGTGTCTTTGTAAGCTTGAGCTTCTCCTGAGAATTTCTCCAGAGCCTGAAAAGACACAAAAGCTGGAAGAGCTTGTCTAGTTCTTCTCCCTTTACCCGAATTTACAGTTTGAGTGGGCATCTGGGCAAGCTGGCTAAAGCTTTCCTATCCCTTCCAGCATTTTGCAGCAAAGGTTATTGCAAATGGGAATTCTTGGAATCGTAGGTTTTTTTCTTTCTATATACTAGAGATTAGGAAGAATTAAGTATACTTTTTAAGAGCCAGCAAATCCAGGATCTGAACACGTTCAGAAGTGTTTAATGTGAAGTGGGAAACAGTTAAGACGGCCCTTTGTTTTAGGTCTTTGGAAATCCTGGGGAAGGAGTTTTAATTCCACCTCATCAACAAGCCAGGAGGAATTAAAAAGGATGCTCTCCAGAGTTCACACAAGCAATGTGGGGGCGACTTGAAAGCAGCTCCAGCCAGCATTGCTGTTTTCACTCCTCAATCTCAGAAAAGCGTTAGGAGGGAGGAGGTGAGGAGGAGGAGGAAGGAAGCAGACAGATGCAAGGGCTGGCACTGAGCCATTATTGAATGAGGTGGCATTCAAAGTAGGATTGGGCTCAGCTCATAACCGGCTGGGTTCTTTCCACACCGCAGGAGTTAAGCTTCTAGGAAGGTGGGGGGGGGGGGAAGAGATTCGCTCCCAAAATCTGTTAGCATCCCCTACATTAAAACATAAACCTCTCTCATTTTTGCAGGTTCCTAAACCTTTCCTGTACCCAGAGCTATGAACAATACCGGGTATGCAAAGCGCACTGTTTATTGTGTCATATGCCAGAGTAATGCTTCAAAATGGATTTAAAGAGAGCCCTTAAAATAAATGACTTCATGTCACCCGACATCACATCAAACTGACATTTCCACCAAACTAACTACTGGAGCCAGGAAATATATTAAATTAAAGCTGCAGCGACCATTAAGAGAACAGAATGTAATCTGTTTAAAGACCTATTGTCCAGAGCCATTAAAGCGGACTAACTACTAGATATTGGCAACTTTGGCACTTGCCCTCAAAAGCGAATAGAACATCCAACCCCACCTTACCCCCAAAAGTGGGGAGAGGGGGGGGAGAAATCCTGCTTCTCTCCAAGTTTTTATGCAGTGCAATCTGCTAGCCACCTCAGCGAGGTGAAATGAGGGCTTTTCAAATATCCTGGAATAAAGGCGCTATTTTCTCTTCATGCCGAAACAGAGAGAAATACGAATATCCCTGTGATTCCAATATAAAGGTCATATAAATAGCAAGGATGTTGCTATATACCTTTGACTCATATTATAGAGATGGGGAAAGCCTGATGTAATACCCGCCTCTGAACAGCTGGTTCCTCAATTTTTCCAGAAAAGCAAATCCACAGAAGTTACTAGCCCAGGGTGGAGAAGGTGGTAGTGGTGGTGGTTGTTGACTTGATTCATATCCCATCTGTCTCCCCAACAGGGACCCAAATCTGGCTTACAACATGCCCTTTTTCATTTTATCCTCACAACCCCGTGAGGTGAGAAGTGTGCGACTGTCACCTGGCCACAGGTGAAGAAAAATTAAGAACACAAACACATTTCTGCCCGGTTCATGAAAACTTACCCACCTACCAGGCATTCCCAACCTGCCACAGGTAAGCAAGTGGTTGTTACTGAAGCCTGCGCAAGGCACATAGGGGGAGCCACTCTACCCTGCGTCTCAATGGCATGCAGCCGCTCTACCCTGCGTCTCAATGGCATGCAGCCACTCTACCCTGTGCCTCTATGGCATTTTGCAGTCTTTGCCCTCTCACTGGCTCCCCTGCACATGGTAGGGTGCCTGGCCTACAGCCACTGATTGATACTCACTTCCCCCACCCCACCGTCCAATCTCTGTGACGCCAGCAGCCCAGGCTGTGCGAGGCTTCACACAAACAAGAATATATCACAGCAGGGAGAGGGGGGTGTCGCTTCTCCTCCCTCTCAAGCTTCGGGGAGGCGCAAAACCCATCAGTTTTGCCAGCAAAGCGGACCAGAGGAGGGGAGGGAGGCAGAGAGGAGAAGGGAAGGGTATCTCTAAATCTGACACAGTATTGGACAAAAAGAAATAAAGAACGTTCCCTCGTTACGCTCCCCCCCCCTCTGCTTTAATAACAGTCTGAAAAGGCTAAATGCCATCTTGGCAGCAGCAGATCGCAGATCTGAACCAGAGGGGAGGGGAGATTATCCAAAAGGGATCCATAACACAAGCTGGAAAAATGTTTAATACAAAACACCAGGCAAATCTTACCCTCTTTTCTCCCCACCTCCCCCCACCGGCACCCACTGACAAATCGCCAGCTGAGGTAAATCCCAGATAATGAAACATTGTAGAGAAAGGGTTCTATTAAATAATTTAGCCCCTGTCAAGGAATTTGTATTGATTCCTGTTTCCAGCCTGGGGAGAGAATGTTATCTGCAGCCTTACAGCTCAATGACAGCATCGGGCGGATTTAATCACCGCCCAAGCCCCTGCCATGCAATTCTTAAAACCCATCACCTCTGATTCTTTGTCATCCTGCCTCCCGCCTTTCATATCCTGCCCACCAGAATCCTGCTGCCTCCTCTTCACTCCTCCGCCCGCCCTGGCCTGCAAGAATCCCTCGCTCCTCCTCATATTAAAAGCAAGCCATCAATCCCCCCATTTGCAGGCCATTTTACAAGAATTTTCTATTATATATTTTCAAAATACTGCATGTGTGCTTGAAACAGACACAACCACATATCAGCCTCCGCTCCGATTTGTCTCTCCCGCGTGCCGTAGCCGAAAAATTGAGATTCAGAAGGTGGCTTCTTTGCCATTTCCAAGACATCTGCTCCAAGGAAAAGAGGGTTTCTTGGGGAGGGGGCAAGGGTTGAAAGGAAGGGGGGGGGGCAAAAAGACTGCTAAAAAGGAAAGGGGGGGTTCATGGGGAGGGATAATTAGCACCCATATTAAACAGCCATCTCTTCCTCACGCCACCCCACCCCCAAAACCAGGAAAGATCAGGCACCGCTACCAGCAAGAGGAAAATTAGCCCTGAATTAATTTAAAGCAGCAGCTTTGGGGAACACAGAGCCGATTCATACACGGACGGAATTGGGCTGTTAAACACATAGGTGTTTGTGGATGGACTAGACCTCATTGCCCCCCAGGGAAATTTTGATTCAAAAGCATTATCCTGGGGTAATAAAGAATTTTCTCCCTCAACTCCCTCCCCTCCCCAGTTCTGAAAGGCAACTCTGTGAGGTTGCACTCCCTTGAATTCCGCTCCGCTTCCAGGTGCGAAAAAGCAATTCTTCCCTTCCCTTTATAACCCTCTGGATCAGACCAAAAAAAACCCCCACGATCCCGCAGGCCCTAGCAGCCAAGGTCATCATACACAGATTTTCTATTACGGGGGCACTGGCAGCATTTCACAACTGTCTTTTTATGCACTTCTGCTTTTCCATCCACAGACTATAAATTGTTACAAGGCCCTGGGGCAATCCAGTTCTGTGCTCCATTCAAATCAGGCTTCGAGGGGGGGGGGGGCGGGGGAGAAGCATCACAGACAAGATGCTTCAATCAAGTAAACATACAAGCAACAAAGGGCAACTGCGCCCCTCTCCTGACGCTCCCAGTTATGCGGCAAACCCGCCATTTTCCAGGTCCCGAGAACATTTCCCAGGTCCCGTTGCGGATGCAGAGCATCACGAGCACCTCTTACGACCTTAAAATGGGAAACTGAATCACAATCTACGGCAGACGTATCATTGGAGTCGTGCTGCTTGAGATTATTTTATTTTTATGGGAAGGATATTCCCAGATCCTCTTTAAAAGCCAGGTTCTCGTGAAAAACAAGAGGCCTTAGATTCGCTTGCCAAGGTTATCTTTAATCTGTAAGACAAAACACGATGGACCAATCTACTGCAAAAAAAATGCCGTGCCTTTGCTTGCCTTGTTTTCGTGCACAACCTGATCCCCAATGCCTCGGTGGCACAGCTGGCCTGTTGCTAGAGGGCATGGAGCAGACTTCTGCTTGGACCCCAGCTCTGGCACAGCAGGCAAAGAGCAAATCGAAAACTTTAAAAACCTTTTGCTTTCCTCGGAGAGCAAAAATTCAAAAGCCGCTAACTATCACAGACGCATTTGAACACAACATTAATTAATCGGTCCACTAACATATAAAGGTATTTTTAAGGAGATTCATTTGCTCACAGAGGGGTGTCACAATTTGGGGGTACTTTCCTGCTAGCTAGAAAGCTGATACGTACACATTTTTGTCCAACAGCCGGAGACAGAAGGGACACTCTCCAAGTCAAATCGAGAACACCATTTTCCTACATAGACCAAGCTGGGCCATGGAAATGACTCCCCATTAACCGGGGGGGGGGGGCCTTAGAAGCTGAGACAATTTCCTACAGTAGCTTCTAACAATTAAAACCCAGACAGATACAATACTGGGGCCTCTACTTGTTTATCTGCATTCTGCTAGTTTTACTTCAAGACCCCCGTGGCGCAGAGTGGTAAAGCTGCAGTCCAAAGCTCTGCTCACGACCTGAGTTTGATCCCGGCGGAAGCTGGTTTCAGGTAGTCGGCTCGAGGTTGACTCAGCCTTCCATCCTTCCGAGGTCAGTAAAATGAGTACCCAGCTTGCTAGGGGGGAAGTGTAGATGACTGGGGAAGACAATGGCAAACCACCCCGTAAAAAAGTCTGCTGTGAAAATGTTGTGAGAGCAACGTCACCCCAGAGTCGGAAACAGAGGACTACCTTTACCTTGATGCTGTTTTATACAACTGTATACTGCTGGTGTCGTTTTTTATTATTTCAATTTTTAAAAAATCAGCTTGACTACATTGTATGCTTTCATCATTTGGAAACCCCACATACTTTTTCGGGGTGGGGGGAGGGGGCTATCCATACAGTAAACAACACAAACAACAAAAGAAGGAAAATAATGAATCCAGATATGTGTTTGGCATTCTGTTAGCGCATCTATTTATTTAAAGTATGGCCATGTTGTTCATTAAGCATTCTCGAGGAGGCTCACACCAAGAAAAGTATAAACATTATCACAACTCAACTTACATTCACAACTCAACATACATTCGCAACTCAACATACACAACACACCAAAAACCAACAACAAAACCCACACACAACCTGAATGACTGGATAAAAGCAGACAAATTGCTAGATCAAACTTGGGAGAGTAACAATAAAACCAAGGTCAACCATGACAAATGTCCCTGGCTAACTGAAGAAGGGAAGGGAAAAATAAGAACTCCAACACACACAGCATGGTAACCCGAAAAACACAACCGACAAAATGCCGGGACAAAGTTGCCACCTGGCAAATCAAGTGAAGCGCAGAGAAGAGGGGCATTCCCCAGCCAGGTCACTAGCGCTGCTAAGGCCACTCCCCATCATAAGCCTGGGGCGGATCTTCACTGACGGGCAGATCCTCGGACACAAGAAGTGTTTTTGCACCGTCCCTTCAGTTGATGGCACGGTTCCCTCCAGAGGGAGGGGGCAGAAGGAGCTGCAGGTGGTCTTGGGGGTGCTGGCAGATGGTAAAAATGCCAACCACCAAAAGCAACCCTTCTGCTGATCTGCGCAGATCCAGGCAACCGGATTAATTTGTCATCAACAACTAGCAAGAGACACAAGAACTCCCCCTCAACACGCATCCCTGAACCAAAGTCCAGCACACAAATGGTTCCAAATAAGTCCTTAAAACAAAGGCTCAAACACAGAGAACGTCTTTGGCCCAAGTCATAATGCCCAGAGACCGAATCTTGCTATGTCTCTTTAGATAACCCAGCCCCAAAGTAACCCATAGAGCCACCAGAAGATGGGAGATGCCTGGTTATCTGACTCCCCCTGAGTTTGGGCAGCAGGAGCCGGTGGCTGCTTGGAGGTGGGGGGCTCTCCCCTCCCCACCCCTTGCGCAGAGGGGCTTGGTATTGCAACTATTGGAATTCTCTGTCTAGGGCAGTGATGCACTGTATTTTTGGTGCTTGGGGGGGGGGGGGCAGAGTGGAAGGGCTTCTAGTGTCCTGGCCCCACTAGTGGACTTCCTGATGGCACCAGGGGGTTTTGGCCACTGTGTGACACAGAGTGTTGGACTGGATAGGCCACTGCCCTGATCCAACGTGGCTTCTCTTATGTTCTTGTGACTCCATCCAAAGAGAAGAGAAATGCAAAAGCTAAGGATTCTGTGCTCCAGCTTCCCCAGGAACTCACAAATGAAATACTTGCCAAAAGGTTGCCTCTTGCGCTGTTGAGTTCTACAGCTGGCAAGGGGAGGGGGAGAGAGAGAGAAGCAAATAAGCTCACGCAGGAGCCCCCACCCCGGTTTGCCATCACTAAGCAATGTGCCACGACTTGTTGTGAAGCTGAAGCACTCCTCTATCGCAAGCTGCTTTTCTCCCTCCCTGCTCTGGGCTCTGAAATGAAGTTAGAAACACCATGTTTATATCAACTCCATGTTACTGTAATCGTGTTTCCCGTTGCCCACAAATTGAATATGCCTTCAGTTCGCTGCAGGATTAAGTTAAAAGGAGCAGATGGCATCGCAGGAAGCTGCTCTTAAAGCAAGTATCCTCAATAATATTCCCTTGTAGCGAATGCGGCTTGGAAAGGCAAACAGCTAACAAGGGGAAAGGGGAGATATTTCACAGTCAGATCAAACACGCTGGCTTCTGCTTCAAAGAAAGAGTGTGCGTGCATGCGGGGGGGGGGTGTTCTGCAAAGTGCTGCCAAGCTGCATCCGCCTCATCGTGACCCCCGTAGGGTTTTCAAGGCAAGACACCTTCAGAGGTGGTTTGCCATTGCCTGCCTCTGCCTAGCGACCCTGGACTTCTCGGTGGTCTCCCATCCAAGGACTGACCAGGGATGACCTTGCTAGCTTCTGAGGTCAGAGAATCTGAGTTTCTGAGATCTGATCAGATGACACACCTCAAACAAGTCTCCACACAACGGAATTAATGTCCATATTAGCTCATTCATTAATTTACAAGGAGGATTTGGACCGGCCATTACAGTCCTGTTCCAGTGGAGTTTGCCTTCCCCGGCTTCAACTCCAGCTCTGTTCTCACCAAGCCCCACAAACCCACTCTGCTCTCAGGCTCTCACATGCTCCAGCACAGGGGTGTTAAAACGTGTGGCCCGGGGGGGGGGGGGGGCAGATCAGGCCCCTGGAAGGCTCCTGTCAGGCAGGCAACTCTGCTTCCTTCTCCCTCTCTCTTGCTTCTTTCAGCATCACAGCTTGCTTTGCCAGGATTTCTCAATTGCACAGACGCTACAGAGCAAAGCCTCTGCTTTCCCCATTGGCTGAGGCTCCTCTCTTGGGGAGGAAGTGTGTGGGGGAGGGAGAGCTTGCTTTGATACTGACCACAATATTGCAAGGGTGCTAATACTTTAAGCATGTTTTATTTCAAGTGGGTTTTTTTAAACATTATTTACTTGTATTTGTCTGTGCCCTTTATAAAGTTTATATCTCCACTAACTCGCATTACGTTTTATGACACACACGGCCCAGCCCAACAAGGTCTTGTTTATGTCAGATCCAGCCCTCATGAGTTTGACACCCCTGCGTCTAGCAAATCTCAGTTTCTTAAAGAATCGTATTTGTAAGCAAGTGGACAAAACAGAATGGGCTGAAACAGCAATTCTCTGCTAAATCAGGACTGGAATGTCCACGTTTCATGCAAGCAGATCACTGCTGAAGGCAGCCAGTGGTTTCAGCTTCCAGAGCCGTGGGCAAGCGACTGCTCTGAATTGCTTCTCTGCTTTTGTTTTCAGCCTTTGACTTTACTTCCATCAGAGTGGTATGGTATGGCAGTCTCTAGAGGTGGCACAACGCTTGTAACTATTCACATTGGACCACAAATTGTGGCTTGGCATGCCCGTTTCAACCCATGGGTTTCAATCTGCGGTCTGTCGGCTGGTTTCAGTTCGTCGGTCTCAAATACCGTGCTGTAGTTAAGCCTCTCTAACCAAGGCTGATCATCACCTCACAGATCAACCCGCATCTCCAAGCAGACTTGCAAATGAGTAACCTGCGAGGCTGATATTCATTTTACACAGGAAGGGAGTTCAACTCCTCCACAATTAATTCAGATAAGGAAAGGGAGCTTTGGAGGCAGCTCAGCTCCATGCCAATTAAGGCTGGAGTTAATCAATCACCGAGCCAAAACAAAAGCTTAAATCTACTGCTCCTCCTTGAGACATGGCATCACACCAGCGAGAAAAACCAATCAGGTCATTGACATATCTTAAGGGGGGGGGAGGAAATTAAGGGGTACCTAGTTAAAGAATCAGGACACAAGCAAGATCTGCAAGCAGAAGTGAGCTGCTCTGAATGCTTCTAAAGGAAGAGACGGGCAAAGACAATCATCTCAGCCGCATGGGAGGAACAACTGCACGCGAGGATACCCAGAGCCATACAGAAAGGTAGTAAGAGCTGACCCACAAGGAACCTAAGAAATCTGCCAACACAAGATAAGCAACTATCTTTAAAAAGGAAACTCATGGAGGACTTGGGGTAGCAATGACTCTCAGCCACAAAAGCTCAATGGCGCTTCCTGAAAGGGCCTGCAAACAGCAGCTAGATTTTCAAAGGGATTTGGCGAGGCAGATTTCACTTACTTAGTTTATACCCCTACTTTTCTATCCAGTGGGGATCCAAAGTGGCTCCCAGCATTCTGTTCTCCTCCACTTTGTCCTCACAGCAACCTGGCGAGGCAGGTTAGGTTGAGAGCGTGTGACACTCACACCTGTCATGGGCGACGATGATGATCATACGGGACCCCTGCCCGAGTTGGCAGCTGAGCCTGTAGCTGGCCCCTCTAGGGCTAAGTTGACAGCTTGCCACCGCCCAAGTCAGCATTCCCCGCACCTGACTCACCCCCGCGGGTAGCTCAGCTGAGGGAGCAACTCCACCGAGGCTTAGTGGTCCCTCCACCGAGACTTAGTGGTCCGTTGGAGGGACACATGCCTATGAGGAAGGCGGTTGCTGAATCCTGAACTTTAGCAGGAGCTTCCCCGCTTGCTAACTGGAGCATCACCGGAAGCCCATTTAGCCCCCCCACCGCCCGCTCAGGGCTGGGCTCTCTGTAGAAGCAACAAGTCGTTTTCCTGACAATTGACGTCCACCCCGGCTGACTCTCGCACTCTTGCTTGAACTTTCCAGCTTTCTGACTCCCGGCTCTAGGTGACCTCGCTCTCCACCACCTGACTCAGCTACCTGGCTCGGCTTCGGTTTGAACTTCCTGGCTCGACCCCAGGCTGGACTTGGACTTTACTCTTACCCACACCCAGCCTGTGACAACACCTAGCAAACAAGAGCAGGGATGCAAACCCAGATGCCCCAGTTCCTGGCATGGCAACGTGTTAGGAACGAGTCCCTGACAGTGCTCAACTTCCTGGTTGCTGTTCTTTGACTGCTGTTTATATTACTGATGTTATTGCCCTGGTCTTATTATCCTTGTTCATTAATAAGTTCATGGTCAATGTAGCATACTTTAGATTACACGTAATACTAACCTCATTGCGTAGACTTGTTTTTAGTTACTAACAATCACGAGGTTTCTTTTTTGGGTATTCAATATTTTGTATGATGTGGGATGCTCCAGGCTTGCAGGTGGAAAGAGGCCGCGAGGAGACAACTCTAATCTGGTCTCTTTGGGCAACGCTGATAGGCACCAACCGAAGAGAGAATTCAACCTTGACTACTGAGGCCTGAGAAAGAACTGAATATTATTTCAAAAGACTTTTGAAGGGCACAAGAAAGTGAGCAGCCGATGCCTCCCCTCCCCCCAATAATTGTTGAGAACTTTCTATTATACTTCAGTCTGGCAAGACCTGGACTAACGATCACTTGCCATGTAATGTTTGCTTTGAGTATCATTATTAAAACTTCTTTTAATCTCACTAAAGAGGTTCCATGATTAAACCTGGGCAAAACCTCACACCACGGTGTTTTTTGTAGCAGGAACTCCTTTGCGTATTAGGCCACACACCCGATGTAGTCGATCCTTCTAGAGCTTACGGTAGGCCTTGTACTAAGCGCCCTGTAAGCTCTTGGAGGATTGGCTACATCAGGGGTGCATGGGCTAATATGCAAAGGAGTTCCTGCTACAAAAAAAGCCCTGCCTTACACTATGTAACCACAACACCAGGCCGGCTCACAATGGGAAGGAGCTGTTGGCTTGATTTCTGATTTGTTCAAGTATCGCTGGTTGCTTTTTGTAGGAGTTGTGTTGTGTTGTTTTGCGTTTTACCTGTCTGGGATTATTATTGTGATTGTTTAAATTCCGTTGCTATCATCACTGAGTCCCTATTGTCTTGTCTGGAGAAAGGTGGACATTATCAATAGTCTAAACAAGTAGAAGTCATGTATCTCTGAATACCAGCTGTGGATGGGCAAATAACAGGGCAGAGCAGTTACCTTTCTGCAGTGTCTTTTAGCTGCCACTGCTGGAGACCATCCACTGGACTACACAAAACTCTGGCTCTCTGGATGCAAAGCTGTGTGCACAGAGTTGGCCTATTAACTAGCAAAATGGATTTGCGCAAACAAAACTGATTTTACAAATTTGACTGCTTCTGTAATTAAATGGGGGGGGGGAAGCAAAACATACTGACTGTTCACAGCATTTGCCTTTTGTTTCTGTGCTTTTCCAGGACTTTCTCCTCCTTTGGAATGCTCTGCAGAATCATCCAAAGACCAGAACATGCGCCAAAAAATTAACATTGCACTGCCATCCCCGCAAGCCCAGAGAGCCTGTGTGCAGCGCTGTTTTGCATTCATGCAATTCCCCTACATGCCTCCTGAAACAAGGCTGCTGCCTCGAGCACCGTGTCGACAGAGAGGTAACTGTAAAAAAAATCCACAACCATCACAAGGGGGACCGAGTTCTTGCTGCCGGTGGGAGCCGCAGGTGCAACAAAACCAAAGTTGCACACTGCATTGTGTCCAACCACAAATGGTGTCGGAGCCCCTTTGAGAAAGCTGACCTTGCCTCTTTCACTTGGGAAGGGGGCTCTTCCACAGACACACGCCCAGAATTTTATACCAAACCGCAGACTGTGGGAGAATGGGAATTGAGATCATGCTTGACCAGGGAAGAATGGATTGAAATGAAAAACTTGGAAGCTCCACTCGAAATGGAGCAGTCAGAGGGACAGCGAGTACTTCTGCAAATAGCGGAAGAATCTTCCAGTACACAGTTTTTTATAGCACATCCTCAGTAATGCATGTGAGCATGCTCATACACACACGAAGGGGAAAAACTCAGACCGGCTAGTGAATTTCCTCTCCAAGGGTCTCATTCTGCCACTCTAGCAGGTAAGCCACAAAGAAGCTGCGACAGAGAACAGAGAACCTAAGAAAGGAGGCAGGCTTCGCAGTATATTAGACAGACAGGTTCAAGAGGGAACAGCAGCCTATTGATTGGTCCAAATTGTCCACTGACCAATGTCAAATAGTCTCTGAAGTTGAAAGTTTGTGGCAGACGCTGTAGAATCCATTTGAAAATTTGCACCCAGAGCAAGAGTGAGGTCGCACCCCTTAGACCAAAGGGCAAACCCAGCAGCAGTGATAAGCTCCCCCTACTGGCCACTGGTTGTAATCACAGACCACCGCCCAAAGCATTTCTTTAAAGAGCTGTTTGTGACTTGGTTCCACTTCTCTTTTAATTTACGCTAACAGCAAGGGGACCCCGGAGCTTCCAGACGAACAGCCGAAGAACTGATCTGTGAACTGTTCGCGCTCGTAGAAACCTCGCCTTCGGACCAGTTAGATACTGTATATATTCGGGAGAAAGCAGAACTCCAAAGGAAGCCTGGCAGATTTCACGAAAATCTTTGTAAAGGGTTATGAGCTGGCACCCTCGGCGACTCAGCCGCTTCGTTTTGTAAGAGGTATGACCCTTCTCTAGTGTAAGGATGCGTTGCTGGCAAAGAAAATTAAAATCATTCGTGCTATACTATCCCCCGTGACTAAGGATGGGTGCACAATGAAGAAAGTTGACTCCTTTGAAATGTGGTGATGTTTTACAGGATACTGTGGACTGCCAAAAAGACAAACGGGTGGGTTGCCAGATCAAATCAAGCCTGAACTCTCCCTCGAAGCTAAAATGGTCAAACTGAGGCTATCGGCTTCTTGTGAGATGGACTAAGGTGTGAGCCTCACTGAAGAAGATTGCTAGGGAAAGTCGAAGGGAGCAGGGAAAGAGGAAGACTCTATCAACTCCATCAAGGAAGCCACAAGGGCCCTCCATTTGCAAGGTCTGAGCAAGGCCGTTCACAGACAGGACTTTTTGGAGGACATTCATTCATAGGGTCACCCTAAATCAGAAGTGACCTGACAGCACATAATACACACACACACACTCCTCCTCTCTCCTCTCTCTTCCCTCCTTTTTTTCTCCTGCCATTTTCCTTCCGCTCCCATATTGCTTGAGCCATGGGCAGCGGAGAGCTCAGGACACCCATCCTGATCCTTTCATTTTGGAAGAGTCTCCTGCACTGTTCCCTCTCAGCTGCAGAGTCTTGCGAGCAAAAATGCTACTTTGTGAGCTACTGGCATTAAAGCTGTGAGCTACTGCAGCAGTGAGTGCGCTATTGGGGTCATCCTTCCTGAGCTAAGACAAAAATGTGTGAGTTGGAGGCTGCAAATCTGTGAGCTGGCTCACGCTCACTCAGCTTAGAGGGAACACTGGTCACCTGTGGAAGAGGGAAAACAAAACAGATCGTCCTTTCCGGCAAAACCTTTCCAGGTGAGCTGCAAAGCCACAGCCGTGCGCAACTCCTTGGGAGTCAGCGTCACTGAAATATTCAGACTTAAGCCAGTTTCATTGATTAACTGACAAACTTATGAAATTCCCGGGCTAAGATTTCCTTGATCAAAGTGGAGGCCCTAGTTACCAGGCAATCAATGCTGTCGTAAAAAAAGCCAAATTAATTTAAAAAAAATACTGGCAACATCTGGCAAGGAAAGTCAGTACTCCTGTCTGGGACCCTGGAGTCAATTTTCTGCCTTCTCCAGCAGCTCTCTATCATTACGCTGAATTAGGATCTGCAAGTCAGGGGAATTTATTAAATCTCCACACGCAGGAGGAAGCCTTGCCAATGGGATCTGGTTCAGATCAGACTAAAACGGTTTTGGCAGCCTGAGGAAAACAATCGATGGCATCGTTTCTACCCCGCGCCGGGTATCAAGAAATTTAAAGGCTTCCTATGGAATTCTGGCACCACCCTAACTTCAGACACATTAAAAACGGCCGATGAGAGGACCAGCAAGTAATCTTTACATTTAATTCTGCGGGGGGAGCGGGGACCCCAGAAGATTTGCAGCAGTCTAAATGAAGAAAATGGGGATGATCGATTCCAGGCACACACGACTGATGCAGAGGGAAAAGTTTGCAGGGAGAGCCGATATAATGAGCAAAAATTTACAATCAGGCCAGTGGTTAATGAGCAAGGGAGAGACATGGTGGAAAATGCAGCACAGACGGTTAATGTTATGCAAAAAGCAGAACAGGCTGGAGGGCAGCAGCAGGGAGACAGAGCCTGAGGCGGAAGAGGAGGAGAGAGAGAGAGACAGCAAAGCTTTCCAAATGAAGGCGTTTTAGGCCTGACATTCCACGGTTCTGCCCGCCAGGGTTCCATGAGTCTGTGGTGTTAACTGAAGACTGTGGGGCGGCTCCCGGAAAGGATTCTCCCTGGAAGGGTTCCCCTCCTCTCCCTTCTCAAACCAGGCCGTCTTCAGGAGCTAAAAGGCTAGCCTGCCAACCAGCTGTCAGGCTCAGAACCCAGCAGTGGTAGATTTCCAAGAGCTGACAAAATAGCAAAGAGGGCGACCGAGAGACCTCTGGTTCCAAGGCGGTGGCCTTCGGAAGAGAGAATGTATGCCAGAACACACTGAAGACTCCTCTTTCTGCTCCCATCCTACTCTTTGAAACCTGCTTATGCTAAGAAGCTGTTGGCAGCCATGTTGATCCAAAAGCAACATCCAAACCCAAGAACTCAAAGTATTAAAAAGGTAAAAGTATTCCCCTGTGCAAGCACCAGTTGTTTCTGACTCTGAGGTGATGTCGCATCAGGATGTTTTCAAGGCAGACTTTTTTACGGGGTGGTTTGCCATTGCCTTCCCCAGACCTCTACACTTTTCCCCCCAGCAAGCTGGGTACTCATTTTACCAACCTCAGAAGGATGGAAGGCTGAGTCAACCTTGAGCCGGCTACCTGAACCCAGCTTCCACCGGGATCAAACTCAGGTCGTGAGCAGAGAGCTCAGATTGCAGCACTGCAGCTTTACCACTCCACCATGGAGCTCTGACCAAATATACATAATGATCCAATATACATAATGCCTTTTGCTAGGATTAACCGTTTAGTCACTTTGCAGTACCGTAAAGCATCACGGAGACTGTGTTCTTGGCTTTGAAAAGTAGAAGTTGGCTCTTCCCCATCTCCAATGCCCTCCTGGGGAGAACAGTTCCTTGCGAGTCTCTGTGTTTTTCTACCATCGACATTCAAATCCCCTGAAAGCCACAGTCACATGAGTCTCCTTCACCACCTCCTATTCCTGATTTAACAGAAGTGTGGCTTGTTGTGACAGCCCCGTTGAAAAACAAACCACGGGCAGTGGTGCAGACCAGGAGACACTTCCAAAATACAGCTGAACACCTTAATCTGAAGTGGGTTTGGAAGCGAGTGTCGGCTTGCACTAACCTAAGTTCACCCAGTTCGTTGTACAGCTGTTACAAACAAGGCAAAAAAGGAGAAAGGAACTGATGCATGATGATGAAAGCACATCAAATCCAGCCTCTCAACTACAAGACCGAAAGATCACCAACGTGATATATGAGCTGACTGGCTGGATCTGTCTGGTTTTCTGGGCACAGCGGCTGCAACCGAGAAAGCCAGAAACAGCCTGCACCTTTTTAATTTCCGCCTTGGAATTCTCCACCTGCGGGTGAGGCTCGTCCTGTTAGGCCACAAACCAACACTGAGTTATGTAGGTGCTATAAAACAAAAACAAACGTTGCTGGAGAAGGAAGGTGGGCACGTCCTGACCTGGATAGCCTGGGCTAGCGCCACCTCCTCACGTCTCGGAAGCTAAGTGGGGTCGGCCCTGCTTCGAATTTGGAAGGGCCGCCGAGGAATTCGAGGACTGTGATGCAAAGGCAGGAATTTGGCCAACCAGCTCTGTTCATCTGCCTTGACTTAGATGGCCTGGACTAGCCTGATCGTCATGGGTACTGGGGACCCTGCAGAAGAAGCTGAGCCTGCAGAAGAAACTGTGCCCCTGCCACCTGCATCAGTGCCCCTGCCTCCTGCTGGAGAAGATCCAAGCCCCCCTGCCTCGCCCTCTCGGGTGGCTCGTGTGCGTGACCGCCTTCGTCAGGACCTCAGGGATCGGAGGAGGGCGGCACGCTCACGAGCAAGATGCTCCCTGAGCCCTGAGTTTTGAAAGGATTCTGGCCCTTCTAGGAGTGAGGATGCTTGAGTCTCAGCAGTATCCTGGCTGCCTCTCTGAGCCAGCAATTAGCCCAAATGGGCAACAGACAGCAGAGGGCTATATAGCTGTGGGCTTTGGGAGGAGGCTTTGTGGAAGCAACTAGTCACTTACCTGACGTTCTAGCATCCACTTCGGCTTTTGACTTTGGCTTCTGGACCCCCTGACTTCGGCTTCTGAACCTCTGACCTGCGATACCTGGACTGTGATTTGGTTTTGGCGCCTTGGACCCTCTTTGCTCACCAGCTACAGACCTTGGACTGCCCCTGGACTTTGCCTGACCCGGCCCCAGCCCGTGACACTGATCTCATCAGATTTTGGAAGCTCAGCAGGATCAGCTCTGGCCAGTACTTGGATGGGAGACTGAACATAAGAGAAGCCATGTTGGATCAGGCCAATGGCCCATCCAGTCCGACACTCTGTGTCACACAGTGGCCAAAATTTTTTTGAAGCTGGCTATGCTTGTAGCTGCTACCACCTCCTGTGGCAGTGAATTCCACATGTTAATCACCCTTTGGGTGAAGAAGTACCTCCTTTTATCCGTTCTAACCTGACTGCTCAGCAATTTCATCGAATGCCCATGAGTTCTTGTATTGTGAGAAAGGGAGAAAAGTATTTCTTTTTCTACCTTCTCCATCCCATGCATAATCTTGTAAACATCTATCATGTCACCCCGCAGTCGACGTTTCTCCAAGCTAAAGAGCCCCAAGCATTTTAACCTTTCTTCATACAGAAAGTGTTCCAAACCTTTAATCATTCTAGTTGCCCTTTTCTGCACTTTTTCCAATGCTATAATATTCTTTTTGAGGCACGGTGACCAGAATTGCACACAGTATTCCAAATGAAACCGCACCATCGATTTATACAGGGGCATTATGATACTGGCTGATTTGTTTTCAATTCCCTTCCTAATAATTCCCAGCATGGCGTTGGCCTTTTTTATTGCAATCGCACACTGTCTTGACATTTTCAGTGAATTATCTACCATGACCCCAAGATCTCTCTCTTGGTCAGTCTCTGCCAGTTCACAACCCATCAACTTGTATTTGTAGCTGGGATTCTTGGCCCCAATGTGCATTACTTTGCACTTAGTCACATTGAACTTCATCTGCCACGTTGATGCCCACTCACCCAGCTGCAACAGATCCCTTTGGAGTGCCTCACAATCCTCTCTGGTTCTCACCACCCTGAACAATTTAGTGTCATCTGCAAACTTGGCCACTTCACTGCTTACTCTCAACTCCAAATCATTTATGAACAAGTTAAAGAGCAGTACTGGGTCCTGAGCCCTGCGGCACTCCACTGCTTACCGTCCTCCACTGCAAAGACTGCCCATTTATACTCACTCTCTGCTTCCTATTAATTAGCCAGTTTTTGATCCACAAGAGGACCATGGAAGTCCAAGGTTGCTGTGCAGAGGAGCCAACTGCAAACAACTCTGAACGTCTCTTTGCCCGAAAGATCCTATGGGGTCGCCAGTAAGTTGGCTGTAACTTCACAGCAAAAAAAAAAAAGGTTGATGCAAGAGTAGAAGAAGAAGAAGAAGATGATATTGGATTTATATCCTGCCCTCCACTCCGAAGAGTCTCAGAGCGGCTTACAATCTCCTTTACCTTCCTCCCCCACAACAGACACCCTGTGAGGTGGGTGGGGCTGGAGAGGGCTCTCACAGCAGCTGCCCTTTCAAGGACAACCTCTGCCAGAGCTATGGCTGACCCAAGGCCATTCCAGCAGGTGCAAGTGGAGGAGTGAGGAATCAAACCCGGTTCTCCCAGATAAAAGTCCGCACACTTAACCACTACACCAAACTGGCTCATACCAGTTGGAAGGGACCTCCAGGGTCATCTAGTCCAACCCCCTGCACAATGAAGGAAACTCACAAACACCTCCCCCTAAATTCACAGGATCTTCATTGCTGTCAGATGGCCATCCAGCCTCTGTTTAAAAACCTTCAAGGAAGGAGAGTCCATCATCTCCCAAGGAAGTCTGTTCCACTGAGGAACCGCACAAACAGTCAGGAAGTTATTCCTAATGTTGAGCCGGAAACTCTTTTGATTTAATTTCAACCTGCTGGTTCTGGTCTTAACCTTCTGGGGCCACAGAAAACAATTCCCTCCTGAGGGAAATTGTAAATCGGTCGCTATCTGAAGGGACCTTCCCTCCGCCTCTAAAATTGTCCATCCCCTCTTAAAGAAACCATCTCTGGACTCGGCCGTATTGGCAAATTACCGCCGGTGTCAAACTTGCCTTTCTTGGGCAAGGTTATTGAGAGGGCGGTTGCGGTGCAGTTACAGAGCTTTTTGAATGACGCTTCCGTACTGAACCCTTTTCAATCTGTGTTCCGCCTGGGCCATGGAACAGAGACTGTTCTGGTCGCTCTCATGGACGACCTCCAGAGGCATCTGGATAGAGGTGGCTCGGCAGTACTGATGCTTTTAGACCTATCGGCTGCATTTGACACCGTCGATCATCAGTTGCTGACCTGCTGCCATGCTGACACTGGGATACGACGGTTGGCCTTACAGTGGCTCTCCTCTTTCCTTCAGGGTCGGGGACAAAGGATGGCGATAGGGGAGGAACTGTCTCGTCAGCACCCACTTGTGTGTAGTGTGCCACAAGGGGCAGTTCTATCCCCGATGTTGTTCAACATCTACATGAGCCCCCTTACCCAGACCGCCGGGATGTCATCAATATGCAGATGACACCCAGCTTTATCTGCTGATGGGCGGCTAGTCCAACTCCTCCATGGAAGATCTGACCATGGCACTTCAAGCTGTGGCAGGGTGGCTCAGGCTGAGCCGACTGAAGTTGAATCTGACAAACACAGAGGTCCTGTACCTAAGTCGTGGCGGTCTGGGAACTGAGGACCTGAGGTCTGGGAACTACTGACCTTGGATGGGGCACTACTTACACCGGCGCCCAAGGTCTAAAGTTTAGGGGTGCTCCTGGAACCCTCTTTAAATATGGAGGCCCAGGTGGCAGCCACCACCAGATCAGCCTTCTATCATCTGCGGCTGATGAGGGAGTTGGTCCCCTACCTCGAACGCAGCAACTTGGTGACAGTGATTCATGCCACGGCCACCTCAAGATTGGATTACTGCAATGCCCTCTACATGGGGCTGCCCTTGTCTCGAACCCAGAAGCTTCAATTAGTGCAGCCAGGTTGTTAATGGGCCTTCCCATACAGCAGGGGTGGGGAACCTCTGTCCCAAGGGCCGTACGCGGCCCTCGAGGTCACTTGGTGTGGCCCTCAGGGATTGCTGGGCCGAACTGAGTCATGTGGCAGCCTCTCTGGGGCCTGGCTGGCCAGCGAGGATCGTGGGGGCCCAGCCGTGCTGTGCAGCAGCCTCTCCAGGGCCAGGCAGGGATCACAAAGCCCAGATGTACTGTGCGGCAGCTTCCCTGGGGCCTGGCTGGCCAGCGAGGATCGTGGGGCGCAGCCGTGCTGTGCAGCAACCTCCCCTGGGCCAGGCAGGGATCACAGGGCCCAGCTGCACTGTGCAGCAGCCTCCCCGGGCCAGGCAGGGATCATAGAGCCCAGATGTACTGTGCGGCAGCCTCCCTGGGGCCTGGCTGGCCGGCCAGAATTGTTGCAGGGTCTGGAAAAGTTACTGTCACAGTTCAGTTTGCACTTGATTATCCCAGATGGTGTGGCCTAATGCTAATGAGTGTGTGACCTAATATGCTAATATTAGGGGATGTGGTCTTTCCTGCTGGGCTTTTTCTACAAAAAAGCCCTGGACCTATGCATTTGCCTAGGGCAGTGGGCCGGGTGTGGGTATGTGCCAGATTAGGCTCCCCCCCACATGACTTCAAATAGAAAAATAATTATGTGTATTAATTTTGCTGGCCTGAATCATTCTCCCTTGGCAGAGCACTATTTTTTAAGTTGATAAGTTTTATGGCCCACAAATGATGTTATAAATATCCATATGGCTCTTGGCAGAAAAAAAGGTTCCCCAACCCTGCTATGCGGAAACACATTCAACCTGTGCTGAAAGTGCTGCACTGGTTGCTGATAGCATACCGGGTCCATTTCAAGGTGTTGGTTCTCACCTTTAAGGCCCTATATGGCCAGGGGCCTGCATACCTGAGGGACCGCCTTTCCCCCCATGTTCCCTGGAGAGCACTTTGGTCTGGTTCGCAAAATCTACTTACAATCTTCGGCCCTAAGGAAGCCAGGCTCTTGACAAATAGACAAATAGAGCCAGAGCCTTCTCTGTAGTGGCCCCCCGCTGGTGGAATGAGTTGCCAGAAGAGGTCAGGGCCCTGCGGGAGCTCGCACAGTTCCACAGGGCCTGTAAGACGGCACTCTTCCACCAGGCATTTGTGAACTAGGTTGCTGGCCACTACAGCTTCATGCAACATATGAACCACCACCAACAACCTGCTGTACAGCAGCCGTGGAGAGGACAACTCAGATCTGTTGTACAGAGAATTACAAATTTGGAAAAGGTTAAGATCATAGCACCAAAATATTTGTATGTATTTATGTTTATTTTATTCTGTGTTTTATGGTTTTAACGTTATACTATTATGTTCATTCATGCATATGCACGTCTGTGTGAGCAGCCCTGAGCCCGCCTTGGCGGGGAGGGCGGGATATAAGTGGAACAAAATAAATAAATAAATTCCACACCCTCCTTTATATGACAGCCCTTCAAATACCTGAAGATGGTGATCAGATCACCTCTCAGTATCCTCACCTAAGAAGCTGCTGCCTTATCCTGACCAGGCAAAGGATGCAACCGGCCCACACTACTCTACTACCTGAGATGCTTCCGGTGGAAACGTCGGAGCCATCCCTGCATTCTCCGGCCACCATCCAGCAAAATAAACAGGCAGCCAGAGCTCGAGTCCTTTATTTCTCATGCCCCGCAAGTACTTCACCAACAGCTTAAAAGTCATGCTGCTAATGAAAAGACAACCCATTTGTCATTTATAAAGGCCTGCGATGACAATGCACTTAATTGGCTGGTGACATTTCAAAACTGTTGGTTTTATCCCCGCCCCCTCCTCCTCATCTTGATCTATGTACTTTGTAGCTGAGAGCTGAGCACAAACTGTGCTTTCCTTGCTGGACTGGGGCACTGAAAGAGGGAGGAAGAGAGACAGAGGAGGGGCATCTACCCTTCTACACATCTTCCTAATTCCCAAAATGGGGCAGTGGAACAGCAACAGCAGAGGGAAAGGGATACCGAAGGAATGCCATCGTCCCCCTGAAATGCCCACCTGATAATTTCCACCCAACCAGTAGGCGGAATCAGTTGACAAGAACTGAACAGAGAAACGATGCTGTCTTGGAGGCTGTGCGGGAGGAGATTTTGACGCACGTCCCTCGCTGAAGGGCTGCAACTCATTTGTATGTTTTGCTGACAAGAAATCCACAATTTGCATACTATTTTCATCAGCAGAAGGATAGATGGCTTTTTCTTTCAGCGGTGAGGAACAGCTTCTGTTTATTAAATGTTAAGTGATTCTACACATATTCCCCACCCTCCTGGTTCGGGATCTCAAAGGACTGCTGCAGACACACTACTTTCCGGGGCTCTTTCTTTTTTAGCAGGAACGCACAGGAACACAGTTCCAGCTGGCTTGGTGTCAGGGGTGCAGCCTAACATGCAAATGAGTTCCTGCTGGGCCTTTTCTACAAAAAAAACCCTGCACAAAACAATGGTGACATCAGGAGGTGTGGCCTAACATGCAAATGAATTCTTGCTGGGCTTTTTCTACAAAACAAAAAAATCCCTGCACAAAACAATGGTGGCATCAAGGAATGTGGCCTAACATGCAAATGAGTCCCCGCTGGGCTTTTTCTACCCAAAAAACCCAAAACCCTGGTACTTTCAATGTCCTAAAACATAAAAAGATTGATGTTGAGAAGTAAATTAGGTGGACAGCAACAAGGAAATTCATGTCCTTTTGTAATTTACCTAGACTTGCAGAAACACCAACTGGCAGGCAACTTTTTTTTACCTTTTATGGCTATCCAGACCAAATGGTCTTCTAAATTGTCACACTGTTCCACCATGTGATTAGATCAGGGGTGTCAAACATGCGGCCCCGGGGGCCAAATCAGGCCCCCAAGCAACTGGCCCTTGCCTGCTTCCTTCTCGCTCTCTCTTGCTTCCTTCTGCATCTCAGCTTGCTTTTCAAGGCTTGCTCAATCGCACAGGAGCAAAACCTCTTATTTTCTCCATTGGTTGAGGCTCCTCTGCCTCCTGGTCCCCTGGGGAGTTAGGGAAAGAGCCAAAGCTTCCTTTGCTCAGTTCCCTGGGTCCCCTGGGAGAAATACAAAGAAAGCGCCTTAACGACCAACAAGTGCTAATGTTTTAAGCAAGTTTTATTTTAAGGGTTTTTTTAATAAAAAAAATCATGTTTGTGTCCTTTAAAAAGTTTATATCTCTGCTACCTAATCTTAAATAGGCACACACACACATGGCCCGGCCCAACAAGGTCTCATTGATGTCAGATCCAGCCCTCATAACAAATGAGTTTGACACCCCTGAATTAGATGCTTTTAAAAAGATAATTAACCATTTAAAAACATCTGAAATGAGCTGACAAGTCTAAGGTTTCACCTCATTCTACTGTTTGGCTAATTACTTTTTATTTCCTTCCCTTGGTCCAAGGAGCTAAAGAGAGGAGGGGGAGTACATGGTTCCCCCGTGCCATTTTTCTACCTTCTCCACAGCCCTCATACGTTGGGTTCAGCTGACCAGCTGACAACTGACTCCAGGGTTACCTAGTGAACCTTTATGGCTAAGTGAGGATTCCTGAAGCCTAAAAGCAAGCGATGTAAGGAACACTACAGGCTGCTGGGTTTATAAACAAAAAGCAAAAAAAGAGACATACATAGAGGTACTAAAACATATTGTGCTCCGCTTCCCACGCTGTTTTGCAGACAGCTTTAATGTGTTGTACCAGACCAGTACCGACAACAGCAGCTTCGGCTTTTACTGCTCCTAATACTCTAAGCAATTACTGCGGCTCAGCAGGAAGTTCTGCCCGGAATGGCAACTATCGCACCATAATTCAACGTGTTTTTTTGTGGGAGCAGCTCCTCTTGAACACGAAAGCACCTGCTAATGTGCCGAATTGCATAAATGGGACTTCAAGCATTATTACAGTTTGGTAGCTTAAAAGCTGTCACTTTTTCCTTAATGCCAGAGTATTGTTCACAGCACAGTAATACCAAATTTGCTAGAGAGCAGGAGGAGGAGGAGGAGGAAGAAAATCCAAGGGCAGCGGCAGCAGCAACAACAACAACAAAAACACTTAAAAAAAAAAAACGGGAAGCTGGACCGACTCCAAAAATCAGAAGGATGTGAGAAATTACCTGTAAGGAAAGAAACGGTACATAATTGCAATCTCCGGGGGGTAAAAATAGCAGACACATAAATATTGAAACAGGCTGTCAAAGTAACCGAGGGAAGGAAGCACAGTCTCCCAGGCTGCAGCCTTACAAAATCCACCAGAAGGGAGCGGTAGGGGGGTGGAGAGCAGAGGAAAAGAGAGGCTCTGGTAGAAACAGATGGAGATTTACATGGCTGGATAACATGCCATCCAAAATGTGTACATTATTATGTTTTAAATGATCTCTTCCCGACCTCAAAGCAACCAGAATGGCAGGGTTTTTTGTTTTTTGCATAAGGCTGCCTTCAGCTCTGGTTGCAGCTCTCACAGACAGATCCAGCTAAAGGGAGATGTCTTTCCTGTGACAGGCACGGGGCCTTCTGGGTATATAGACTACAAAGTCAGAAGTACAGAGGCGTACACCTGGCAGCATCTCAACAAGAGGGGGCCATGTTCTTTCTTTGATGTGGTTAAGGGAACTAAACAATTCACGGTGAAATAGCCTCTTTGCAAGCGCAAAGGAGAGTCTGCTCTAAGTCCACGTGCTCCCCGCCACTCTAGCTCAGTGTAGGAGGCCTCAGCGCTCCCTTTGGAAGGTATGAGGAAATGCCAGTGTCCTACCTCTTCCTTCTGAGGATGCAAAACTGTCTGCAATCCACAAGGCTCTTAACTGACCCAACAAAAGTTTAGCAGCGATGGATGGAAGCCTGCCCGATGCTGACAGGTCCCTCAAGGCCACCGTCCAGGGCAGGAGGGCCGCATTCAGCTATGAGCATTGTGTTGCTAGGAAGGGGCAGAGGCAACCTCTATGACTAGTGAAATGCTGCTGTAGATGAGACAGAGAGAAGAAAAGTCAGGGGGCAACAGAGGAGAGCATGGCAAGGCTAGCTAAGGATGCTTCCAGAAAGGCTCTGTGTCAAAGGGGTCTTGAAGTCAGGATTTATGGCTCAGTGAAGAGAACATATGAACATATGAAGCTGCCTTATACTGAATCAGACCCTTGGTCCGTCAAAGTCAGTATTGTCTTCTCAGACTGGCAGCAGCTCTCCAGGGTCTCAAGCTGAGGTTTTTCACACCTATTTGCCTGGACCCTTTTTTGGAGATGCCAGGGATTGAACCTGGGACCTTCTGCTTCCCAAGCAGATGCTCTACCACTGAGCCACCGTCCCTCCCCGAAGAGGATGGGGAGGAGGAAGAGGAGGAGCTCATTCCATTCACAGGGTGCAGCAATGTATAAAATACACAGTAAGGGTAGGAGGGGGAGACAACACATTCAGAGAAGTCTACGTATCCAGAATCAAACATATCCCAACTCCAGGCCTGCGGCTTGGCCGCATTTCAGGCATCCCCTTTGGGTCAAAACCCAAACCTATGTGGGCTCAAGCCATGCGGTCCTTCCCAGTTTGTGCGTGTTCATGACTGCTTGGCTTCAGCTCTCAAGGGCCCAGATCCTGAAATCCCTCCCATACACACACATACACACGCATACACTATACAAGGACTCTACACAGTTTACATCCAAGTTGTGTTGACAGCAGAAGTACAACACAATGTATGATTATCAGGATTGCCAGTTTCCAATTGTTGATCTCATGGAATTACAACTGACCTCCAGGCTACAGAGATCGGTTCCCCTGGAGAAGATAGCTGCTTTGGAAGATGGACTCCATGGCATTATACCCCATTGAAGCCCCTCCCCAAACTCCACCGTCCCTAGGTTCCACCCCTAAACTCACAAATTTCACAATCCAGAGCTGACTAACCTGATGATTGCAGTAAATTGTGATTGACAAGCTATCCAGTCCCAAACAGACCAAGTCAAAGCAACATGCCAACCCATCTTAAAGCTCCCAGCTTCAAAGCTGATAATGGGGCCACTGTGAGAGCCACGACAAACAGGTCACAGGAACCAAGATCACGGAGAGCAGCTATGCCAGACACCATCCAAGGCATCATGCAAGGAGAAACAGGCATAAGAACATCCAGAAACAGAAATGCTATTTTTTTTTTAATGGACACTGGCGCTTACCAGTTTGAAGTCTTGAATGCTACAGATGAAGTATGGGGTGTTTGGTCGACGACTCTCAATGTACACACAATCTGTTAACAACAAAAAAAAAAGAGGAAGAGATTTCATTTTAAATTTACAGCAATCAGTTTCTTCATCTCCGCAAAGAACAATCAACAGTGCGCCTCAGATAAAATCCATATGCCAAGAGAAATACAAGGAAGTGTCTTATAAAAATATCATCTGGCACAAAAGAAAGAGAAACCATGTACTATTGCTGGGTAAAAGAGGACTGGACAAAATTTAATGGCAATCCCCAGGGGTGTTGCATCATGAAAGCAAGCTAAGTCAGAGCTACCTCTTAATTAAGATCACACAGGGACCAGGTCGCAACCTGTGAGTCATCTCCAACCAGACAGGAAAGGGGCAAAATCACTTACTTGCGACCAAATTGCTTTTAAAAACCCAAAGGCACTAGCACATTTTTGCTTCTCTTTGAGAAGAAAACCAAGGCCACAAGACAGCTGGCAACCCACACTTCCTTTATCCAGAACAGGAGACTCTGCAATCAGTGGGGGTAGCAGGCAGGTGTATATTTGTTTGTTGTACTCTTCCCACAAAATCCAAAAGCATGCCATGAATTAAGAGGTGTTCTGTAGACAAGATTCCAGCATGTAGTTACTGCAATATCTGTACCCCGCCTCATGAATGAAAAAGTGAGTGGGGTTTCATTCACAAGGCAGCTAATAAAAAAAGAAAGCAGCAAAAACCCACAGCTGCTATCCTTCAAACATATCAGCACATGAAGCTTCCTTATGCTGACTCAGACTCCCGGTCCATCAAAGCCAGCATTGTCTACCTCAGCCTGGAAACTACTGTCCAAAGTCTCAGGTAGTAGTCCTTCACATCATCTCATGCCTTGTCCTTTTAACTGGAAATGCCGGGGGACTGAACCTGGGGCCTTCTGCATGCAAACCAGAGGCTGTACCACTGTGCCTCAGCCCCTCCCCAAACAACAAGAGAAATGTAGCACAAAAAAAATCAAACACAACCGGCTGGATGAATGACCCACCAAGAAAAAAACACAAAATTCTACAAAAATAACCATAAAAACAGGAACAGCTCTTCTGGCAAGCACACAGATTAGACCTGACAGCAAAACGTTACTAAGAAAGGGACAAAAGCCATCTTGCTGGGGAGAAAATTCCACAGACTCGGCATTACTGCTAAAGAACCTGCTTTTCAAAACTATCCACTGAACCTCAACTGGTGTCAACGCGTGAGTCACAGAATCATAGAGTTGGAAGGGATCTCCAGGGTCATCTAGCACAATGCAGGAAACTCACAAATACCTCCCCCTAAATTCACAGGATCTTCATTGCTGTCAGATGGCCATCTAGCCTCTGTTCCACTAGGGAACAGCTCTAACGGTCAGGAAGTTCTTCCTAATGTTGAGTAGGAAACTCTTAATTTCAACCCACTGATTCTGGTCCTACCTTCTGGGGCCACAGAAAACAAACCACACCATCCTCTACACGACAGCCCTTCAAGTACTTGAAGATGGTGATCCTATCACCTCTCAGCCGCCTCTTCTCCAGGCTAAACATCCCCAGCTCCTTCAACCTTTCTTCATAGGACTTGGTCTCCAGACCCCTCACCATCTTCGTCGCCCTCCTCTGGACCCAGAGTCCTCTGGACTCGCTCAAAGGAGCGAGAGCCACTGGAAGTACACTGAGTCCAAAGCTTTCAGGGTTCTAGTCTAAATGAACAGCGAATGTGGTAGCAGTCAGAGGACATGGGAGACCCAGCATGCTGTCAGCATAGCCCGCCTCACAGGGTTGCTATGAAAACAAAACAAGGAAAAGAGAACAATGCATACTGCCTTGGATTCACTGCAAGATTTTTTTTTTAAATGTATTAGATAGCTAGAAAGAGCATTTTGATTTGGGGTCAGGAAAGTATCTGGCAACCATGTAAGTTGACAAACCATTGCCACCATACAATCCAAGCGTCTGACATCTGTTAATACTTAGTTGCGTATGGCGAATAAGAGCCACCTCCGGGGGAACATTCCATCCAGGTGGGCAGCCGTGTTGGTCTGAAGCAGCAGAACAAAGCAGGAGTCCAGTAGCACCTTTAGGTTCAACAAAAGCTTTATTCAGAATGTAAGCTTTCGTGTGCTAGAAGCATTACACGAGAGCTTACATTCTGAATAAAACTTTTGTTGGTCTTAAAGGTGCTACTGGACTCCTGCTGGGAACAGACAGCAAACCTCCCATGTACGGCATGAGCACAGTTCAGGAGGGAACTTCCCCAAACGCAGATATACCCAAAATGATTTATACTGGAGCACACGGGTAGGTGCACTAGCAAAAAGTGGCAGCTGGTGATTACGGTTTTGTACACACAAGGCCTTAACTATAGCACACACGCCCCACAAGCCCTTTTAACTTCAACAGCCAAATATCCCAAGCTCTGCTCTTATGCAGGACACTGAAGATCAGGAGCACAGAATTCACAGCATGCAGCCATGCCAGCACTGCTGGTCTGAGGCCCCAATCTCCCTAGCAGTAGAGCCCACAGACTAGATCAGGCCGCTTCTGGCTTGGGCTCGCCTGCCTGTTCCATTCTGCCCTACTGTCGGGTCCTTGCCCATTCTGGGGCTTGTGCCTCTGACACAGACCCGTAGTTACAGGGGGGCCCGGAGGGGGGCCAGGCCTCTCCATTCAACACCCTCCCTTCCATCTCTATGGCCCCTCCATTGGAAGGCCTCCTATCTGCCCCCTTTGTCCATTGCCATTCTGAACCTGAACAAGTGTTTTTTTTTTTTTTTACTAATTTATGGTCTAATTGTATTTTTAAATGTTTTAAACTGAAGTTGTTTTAATTATTATGTTGTAAGCCGCCCTGAGACACTTAGGTGAGAAGGGCGGGGTATAAATCTTAATATAAATAAATAAAAATAAATAAATAAATAAATAAATAAATAAATAAATAAATAAATAAATAAATAAATAAATAAATAAATAAATTGCTGCTGTAGGGATTTCAGATCGGCACTGAGGTGGGGATGGGAGAAACCTACTTGCACCTGGATCCCCTTAAGAGATTTACTGAGTTTGACAAATTGGAGAGGGGGGGCTGTCGCTTTACTTAAGAAGCAAAGAAAGTGTTTAGGGCCAAACCAGGTGCCCCCCCCCAAAAAAATAAAAAATGCTGCTGCGGGCCCCACCAAACATGAAATCCTGGCTACAGCCCTGCTTTGGCAGTTTTTCCCTGCCCTGCCCTCAGCTCCGGCTGCAAATCACGGAGGCTCCCCTCAATCCTTGTATGCGACCAGGACAGGAAAGAGAGCGAGACGGAGGCCATCGCTCCATCCCCAAGGAACACAAATAAAGCTCTTTTTAGCGCTGTTTCCATCCTATTTATTGAACTGCCCGGGAGCTGCAGATGGTTCCCGAGACACCACTCAGCCACTCCTCCGCTGGCTGCGGCTCTCCTTTTTCTATCTATCTCCCTCTCTGGAAATGAACACGCTGTTCTGCCAAGAGGCGTATCTGTGAATAATCCTCATGCTGGAGATATTGCGAGCTCTCTCCTCTTGTTGTTTTAATACCTAATTGTTGCAGAAGTTAAAAAGAAAAAAGGGGGGGGGGAAGAGCCACAGAAGAGCAGAGTCAAGCAACTGCGCTCTGCCTCCGTATCTCCTTTACAGCCGACAATTCTAAGGGTGGCATTATCTTCACAACAAAGTCTCTTACATTCATGGAAATATGCCTTTCATCGCAAAAAGATTATACACCAGGAGCTGAAATTGAGGCTGTATGCTGAGGAATTAATTTCTGTGATCCCTGGGCATGGGGGTGGGAGGGGGGGGAGAGAACCCCGCTACCTCAAGAGATAAACTCTGCAACTCCTTGAGTATGATGCCTCAAAATAATTCAACAGGAGGGAAAACACTCAAGAAATAAACTGACATTGCATGATGAGTTTAGATAAGCAGAGCACATTATCAAAGATGAAGAGTTTGACAGAGCTTAAGTCTTCCGTTCTTTTGCGGCAGGAACCACGGCTACGAGAAAAGGAGAGGTTTGGGGGGCGGGAGGGGGACATCAGACCACATCGCTAATGGAGGTGCAGAGAGCAGTCAATGCTACTGACAGATGAGTAACCAACAGGGAGCGTGCCACACAAACGGCACCCCATTCAAGGGAGCAGGGACTACTGTACCAATTCGCATCCCTGCGAAAGATGGTTCAGAGAAATTGACCCTATGCTGTAAACAAAAACAGACAGATTCAAGAGGGGATTGGATAAACATAAGGAGCAGAGATCCATCAGGGGCTATTAGACACTGCGTATTGATGGAACTCTGTCTGGGGCAGGGATGCTCTGTATTCTTGGTGCTTGGGTGGGGGTGGGGGCAACGGTGGGAGTGCTTCTAGTGTCCTGGCCCCATTGATGGACCTCCTGATGGCACCTGGGGTTTGGGGGGTTTTTTTGCCCCTGTGTGCCACAGAGTGTTGGACAGGATGGGCCATGTTGAATCACAAGAAAATCTGACACCACTTACTCCACGGGTGAACCCCTCAGTGTCCATTCTGTGTATGATCAGTCTTGTGTATGTTTTCATTAAATTAACAGCGTGCTCACTATGACTTGTACCACTTAGGAAGGCCAGATGCCAAAACATGCTTGGTATTGGTTCTTGCATATGGAGACAATACGTACTTTTAAACTTGTATTTATATCAATGAATGTTTGCCTTTATATTGGAATTAGATATTTATATGCTGAATGACAGCATATAAATTATATGCTTTTAAATTATATTTTGACACTTCGGAATGCACTATTAAACTATACATGATAATTTTGTACATTTGCACTATGTGCATAGTTCTTCCTTTTTCTTCACTTCATCCTTTTCAGTTACCCCTCTGGGTTGCAAAGAGGGCAGGGCCATTTGCCAGTATGTTATTTAGAAAAAAACATTCTGAGAAATCAAACAAAAGTTATCATTGTGGCTCAGAATGTGGGATGTCACAGTACAAAATGAATATGGAAGAGCAAGCTGTTCCACTGGACCTTCTCCTATAAAGGTAAAGGTAGTCCCCTGTGCAAGAACCAGTCATTTCCAACTCTGGGGTGATGTCGTATCACGACGTTTTCACAGCAGACTTTTTTATGGGGTGGTTTGCCATTGCCTTCCCCAGTCATCTACTTTCCCTCCTGGCAAGCTGTGTACTCATTTTACCGACCTCAGAAGGATGGAAGGCTGAGTCAACTTTGCACCGGCTACCTGAACCCAGCTTCCTCCAGGCTCGATCTCAGGTCATGAGCAGAGAGCTCAGACTGAAGTACTGTAGCCTTACCACTCTGCACCACAGGGCTACCCAAAAATGTCCCATACCTTCTCCTATATATCCAACAATATTCTTTCTGTACAAGCACTGCACCTTGGACTCTGCCCTGCTGGTAAATCACCAGGAAACAAATGTCTGGCACAACAGAAAGACGACTGCCAGATACATCCTGGAATCACTGACCCCAAATTCATGGCTCAATCCCTTGAAAACCATAGTTTACAGTGTTTTGCTTAAATCCTCTTGGCTAGAACTATAGAAACTGGAACGATCATAATTTTCACCCTGGGCATAAGAGAGTCCTGCATTTTTAAGAAAAGCAGAAGGAAGATTTTATCTTGAATTTAAGATGATCCTGCTTAAAAATAATTACTCACAAAAGGGTTTTTTTTTTTTTTAATTACGGTACAGAATTGTATCTTGTTTGTAAATTTAAGATGGCTCCCTCTTTTTCTTGATTGCACATGTGGGGGGATCAAAATTCATCATCCTTTTGGGTCCTCTCTGAAGCATCCTTAACAAGAGAATCTTTCCCATTCGGCCGCAGGATTCCAATGTTTCCTTGCAATTACTTTTGCTTTGCAAGTCAAGCTGCTGGAGCCCAGTGGAAACCAAAACACCGCCCCTATGAAGTCCCTGGCAGAAGGGAGGTTGAAGTAGCGGCATCCCTTGGCAGTACTTTCCCTGAGAAAGCTGAAGTGCCACAGCTCCAACGCCAGCACGTGCCACGAAAACCTTCCCCCTTTTCCCTGCTGCAGAAAATCCCCTGCACAGAGCAGATCTGCACAGACCAAAGCATTCTTTTCATTCATTTCTTAGACAGCTGTCCCAGCTTCATTTTATCCCCACAAAAGTCCTTGTGAAGTTCAGACAACAGAGCTGTGTTCCGTGACACCTGCACACACCTTCCTCCTTTGTTGTTTTGGGAGGCTGGGTGACCAGGAGGTCCAGAATCATTTCTAGTCCTCAGGGTAAATAAGGAAGAAGACCGCAACAAGATGTAGAGGAACGGGAGGGTGCACAGAAAAGGAGTATCTTGTTTTGATGTGGGAAATCTTGGCCGAGCACCTCTCTCCCAGCTTGACCCAAGGATTAATCAGAAAAAGGACTTCAGAACGTGCTAAAGAGTAGCAGGGTCAAAAACAGCCACGCACCTGTGGTAAGGATTCCTCCAGGCAGGTACATTGGGAAGGTTTTGTATATTAAATTGGAAAGATTTCTTGTCTTTTTTTTTTTTTTTTTACACTCTCCTTTCAGGCTGTTGATGAACCAAATATCTTGCCCTGGAAACTGGGATATTTCAGTGTGCTAGTAACTTGGGTGGGGGGCTTATTTGTAAACTTCCATGCAAATATCTGTACATAATGTAAGGAGCAACCTCCGAAACATCTGGCTGTCTCACCCCCTCCCCATCCTCCTGCCCACCACTCAAGCTGACCCACAGAATAGAGTAGCCATTCGCCTGAGACATCAATGCTGCAAGCCTTGTTACTGAACAAAAAGTCATTTCCTGCTGCGGTGTTTATAGTGTAGCCATAGCAACGTCAGCAAGTCAAAGCTTGCAAAATCCCATGTGTCAAATTCCTACACACACAACTATTATTTGTAAAGCAGGCCATTTTATCAGGTAGGGTCTGAGCCGCCAGGAGGTGTGCTGTTAAACATCCGGTGACAGAACGTGATGGGAGGCTGATCCGCCAGGCCCAACCGTGGAAGGACGGGGTCTTTGGGGAAGCTCTGAATCCTATTCCATCTTTTAGCACCGGGAGAGGGGGGCAGGGGGTGAGTTGACATGCAGAGGGATTAGAATCTGAAGCCTGCTTGAATCCATAATTTGATCGCCATCCGTCAAGCTCCTCTCCAGCTGACAACAGGAAAGCAATGAGCGCCCGGTCCTGCCTGGGCTTTTTAAGTCATTTACGAGATAAAAGCGAGAAGAAAATTATAGCTCAGCTTTGTGGCCGACGTTTTCATTACAAAGCCTGATCTCCGGGGCTTATAACTCCAGCGACGTCGCCGGGCAGGATGTGACATCCAAGCCCTGGGGCCACAAGCCTCTTCTCCGTGAGATGAGCCGGATAACTAAACACAGCACTGGAAGCTTGAGCTGCATAAATGTCCAATGTCTGCAATGCCCTTTTGGTGTGCCCTGATTCTATTAAACACACATTTCCGAGGCTGGAACGAGACATCACAGCAGCTGAGGAACCATCACTCAATTGGGCAGCCCCACGTCTTGTTCACTGCCTGCCTATCTGCCTACAGAATACCCAGTCGTAAAAAATATCTGTGACATCTTTGCATAATAGCAGGATGCCACTAGTTCCACCGACTGATATCATCATGATGTTACCAAAGGGGCCCTCAGCACTTTGGTCACACTGGGGAGAAAAACTGGACACACACACACACACACACACAAAAAACCACACTAACAAAAGGGGAAGAGGCAATGCAAAGCTGCTGCTAAGAGCACCCACGGTCACGGAGGCCCTGCCTCAGATGAATGTCACCCAAAACTCAAGACCGTTGACGGCCGCACATCAAGGATGTGAATCAAATTTCATGGTCCAGGAACACTGCAAAGCACACATACCAACCCAGTTCTGCTTTCCGCCCAGTTTCACAGACTTTGCTTTTGCCACTGAATGCTGGCAAGCACACACGCCAAGGCACGGCAAGTCACTATTTTCAGGGAGTTACTGCACCCGATGCTGCCATGCTGAACAGCAGTCACATGTATCACACACAGTATCTGCCCTAAGTTGAGCATGTGATTTACAGCTATAATGTCCCCGTTATGAGGTATGCCTTCCTCCCCTTTCACATGAACTTCCAAGTTTTCCTGGACACGTCAATATTACAAGTTCCCTTCTTGGTACAAAGCATCCCTCTCCAGCCCCACCCACCTCACAGGGTGTCTGTTGTGGGGGAGGGAAATAAAGGAGATTGTGAGCCGCTCTGAGACTCTTCGGAGTGGAGGGCGGGATATAAATCCAATATCTTCATCTACCTCACAGGGTGTCTGTTGTGGGGGGGTGGAAGGTAAAGGAGATTGTGAGCCGCTCTGAGACCCTTCGGAGTGGAGGGCGGGATATAAATCCAATATCTTCATCTACCTCACAGGGTGTCTGTTGTGGGGGGGGGGAGGTAAAGGAGATTGTGAGCCGCTCTGAGACTCTTCGGAGTGGAGGGCGGGATATAAATCCAATATCTTCATCTACCTCACAGGGTGTCTGTTGTGGGGGGGTGGAAGGTAAAGGAGATTGTGAGCCGCTCTGAGACCCTTCGGAGTGGAGGGCGGGATATAAATCCAATATCTTCATCTACCTCACAGGGTGTCTGTTGTGGGGGAGGAAGGTAAAGGAGATTGTGAGCCGCTCTGAGACTCTTCGGAGTGGAAGATGGGATATAAATCCAATATCTTCATCTACCTCACAGGGTGTCTGTTGTGGAGGAGGAAGGGAAAGGAGATTGTGAGCCTCTCTGAGACTCTTCGGAGTGGAAGATGGGATATAAATCCAATATCTT
This sequence comes from Heteronotia binoei, assembly GCF_032191835.1. Classification (NCBI taxonomy): domain Eukaryota; kingdom Metazoa; phylum Chordata; class Lepidosauria; order Squamata; family Gekkonidae; genus Heteronotia; species Heteronotia binoei. Next base: position 6,903,864 of record NC_083240.1, on the reverse strand, counting down.
CATCTACCTCACAGAGTGTCTGTTGTGGGGGGGGGGGATTGTGTAAAGGAGATTGTGAGCCGCTCTGAGACTCTTCAGAGGGTGGGATATAAATCCAATATCATCTTCATCATCATCATCATCTTTGCTACTGCCACTCCAAACAGTCTCAATCGAAGGCTATAAGGCTATGGTGCCAAAAGAGACCCTCCACATTCAAGAGGTACTGTACTCCTAAATATTAGATGCTTCATGGCAAGGGGAAGGGGAGCTGTCTTCATTTCCTGACTTTCTGGGAGCACATGGGTGGCCAAGATGGCCCTGCAGCGTGGTCCAGCAGGGCTTGCCTTATATCAGGCTTGCAAGAATGACTGGAAGAGGGAACTGCTGGAGCACCTACCGGCTAAAGACACTACTAGCCATCGCACTAAAAACTGGGCTACTCTCATTCCCTTCGATGTTCAGCCTCTCCAATACAATGCACCAAGTCTCCCAACATCACTACACCATACATCCCCATACCACTGGCAGAGGAACACACCACATAACCACACCAGGGCATGGGGGAAGGGGGGGGAGAGAGAACTCAACACAGAGCTGTTTCTGCAACAACCAAAGTTGACTGAAACATGTAGTTCTTGCCCTACATGAGGCATGTCATTTGCTGCTACACAATCTCAGGTTGGGTCTTTGGCATACCCAACAGGTTACCTGAAAGAGCGGAGAATAACCTATGGCCACAGCCTTTGAGGTAGATGGAATGATGCTAGAGGGACCCCCTGGCGACTCAACATGAGGGGGTCTCATTCTGTATCTTCCACAAATACACTGCAATCTGTGGACAAGTTGGAGCATATCTAAACACTACCAGCACCCTTCTTTGCAACAAAAAATTGGTGTTCCCTGCTAAGTGAAGGGCAGGAAGAACAAAATGGCTATGTATGCACCTGTCAGTCATCTTCCCAGCACAACTGCTGCAATACTGAAAGAAGAGACTTGGTTTCTGTAGCATCTAATGAAGGTGGTTTGCAGCGGGAAACCTCATTTCCAGACACAAAGTGGAAGCCCTCTGTTACACAACCACTGTTCAAGCAGCAGCAAATTAAGGTAAAGGTAGTCCCCTGTGCAAGCACCAGTCATTTTCGACTCTGCGGTGACGTTGTTTTCACGTTTTCACGGAAGACTTTTTATGGGGTGGTTTGCCATTGCCTTCCCCAGTCATCTACACTTTCTCCCCAGCAAGCTGAGTACTCATTTTACCAACCTCGGAAGGATGGAAGGCTGAGTCAACCTGGAGCCAGCTACCTGAACCAGCTTCCACTGGGATCGAACTCAGGTTGTGAGCAGAGAGCTCCGACTGCAGTACTGCAGCTTTACCACTCTGCGCCATGGGGCTCTTAGTAGCAAATTACCCCATTACTATTATTATAGCCAAAGCTGCCCTCTCCACCAGCACCCTTGCAAAAACTGCCCATGGCAACTCTGGAGGTACATCTTCAGGGTGGCTCCCAAAGCAGCTGTCAGGCAACTGCCAAATTCCAGAAACGACACCAAGCGCACCTCTGACTTTGGCAGTTAAAGGGCACAGGCAAGAATGCAACCAATGACTTCGAGAAGAACAGCATCCTGAGAGCTGCAGGGCCTTCTGCCCAAGTCAGTGCTTAACGATTTATCTGCTTCCTTTGAGCAGCCAAGCTGGGGAGACAGGAGTGCAAATTGACTGTGAAACGGTGAAGGTGGACAAGGCCTCTGTGATGAAGGAGGACGGGGAGCCACGCCTGTGATTTAGAAGCGAATGCCACTCAGGCCATGCACCAGGCTGTAAGGGGACCTGGCAGCAGATCACTGCAGAGGCCGCTGGATTTTTTTTGGGGGGGGAGGGGGTCCAGCCACTCCTGCCTCTTCATTCTGACACCCACAAGCCGCCTCTGCCCAAAGGAATAAGCTACTGCCTGGTATATGCTTTCCTTATTCCCCAATGCTCCTCCTTTCATATTTCAAGCATTTGTATGGTGCTTATTTATTCTGCCTTCAAAAAAGAGGCAAACCCCAAGCTTTTAGAAAGCACAGTCAGCTGTGTATGTGGGTAAAAAAAAGTGTGTGTGGGGGGGGGGAGAGACACCAACATTTATGTTTATACTTAGCGTACGGCAGTTACACACAGGAAGCATATAATAACAAAAAATATGGAACCAAGTTGATACGATGAGTATCCAGATTGATTGGGCAATCCCCCTAAATACTGATATCTAAATTTCCAGTCTGCTCAATCACAGTTGGGGACAATTCAAAGAGCTCCACCACATCTCCCTGGAAAGCACAACACTCACATTCCAGTGGCAGATGGAAAACAGTTTGACAATTGCATTTGGGTCCCGGTATTCTGCCCCATTTAACCAACAGGTCTGCACAGCTGCCAAAGCCTGTTCATATTCTAATAGTTGTCTTCCATACTTTACCTGGCTTATTAGCCTTCCGTAGAGCCTGTAAAACGGAGCTGTTCCACCAGGCTTTTAGTTGAAGCTGCGGGCATCTATTTCTTGATCTGGTTGGCCTCCCCTGCCGGCCTTGTCACCTGTGCTATAAAATGGAACAATATCTGCCATCTCTATGGGATAACGTCTTATCATGATGTGAGACGGCCAGTCCGGGAAATATGCGATGATTTTCTGAGTGCTGTTGAGTTGTTTATGAAATGTTTTTATTGTATTTTATCGTTTTACCATATGTTGCACTCCGCCCTGAGCCCTATGGGGAATGGGCGGAATAGAAATATACTTAAATAAATAAGTCAAATCCTGTGAACCTCTTTGCTGGTGTTTATCAGTTTATGGACATTGGGTGGAACTGACTGCATCCATGTTCACAAGCATTCATTCCCTTGACTGAAATTCGGGGATTGCGGGATTTGTGCAGCTCTTATTGCTGGGTGTCGGGATCTTAGCCTGGATAGGCCTGCATCAGCCATGTCTTTGTGGATAGGCAGCTCTTTGTTTACAATGAGCTTTCTATATTCACAAAGAAGGGCATCTTGTCCTCAGAGAGGCAGGAGAGCAATGTCATACAACACAAATAGTGAATAGGTCGGAGTGGGTTTAATACATCTGCTGATGGTTCTCACTGTTGTACTGAGTTGGACATCAAGTTTACGGACATGGGAGTTGTTGAGCCACACTGAAGCACCATGTTCCGCAGTAATACTACACACCGACCCCAAAGCTGAGCATCTTTGTATGTTGCAACAGGGACACCCCAACTTGTACCACATAATTTCTGGAGAATGTTGTTTCGTGCGCGTATTTTCACTGCTACATTGGTAAGACACCAACATGCACACAGAATAAACAAGATCCAATGGTGAACCTCTTGGCATTTAAGCTACTGCAATAGTCCAAGTCTGCATTATCCAGGAAAATAAAACTCAGAGCTCTCCTTTGGGCACTTCCATCCCCAAGGGAAAAAGATGTTCCTTGAAAGCCACCAACACTGTCTGGCTACGCAGCTCCCTGTTGCTATCAGCTCAACAGGCACCCAATCCACTCTCAAAGCCTCACAGAAAGCATCTTCTCCTCTGATGCACACACTTCTTGGCACCAGTTATCCTCTTGGGAGTCTTTTGCAGCCTCTCTCTCTCTCCGCCTTCTGCATTTGCCTCTAAAAGGGATGAAGCAACTCGTACAGAAACGAAGAAGCCAAATCTGGGTCTCGTATTTTATTTGGAAACAATGCGCCGTCTCTGTGACATTTGCCCTAATGACAATCCACTGCATTTGCACAATCAATCTACTGCAAGATGAGAGGAAGTCCAGCTTGGGATGTTCTGGGAATCAAAGATCTCCCTATATGTATATTATGGCTACGGTTAAGCAAAAGTGAAGCCAGTGAAGAAACATGCTGCTAACGGACTCACGTTAACGTGCACTTTCTTGCTGTGCTTTAAGCTGTGCAGAGCCCAGCAAAAGTCTATTTATCAAGACTTGCAAACAGTCCAAGTCAATCAACTCCACCTGAAGCTGTGGCAACAGTAATGCAAGCACCTGCTTTTGGCAACCTGTTAGCATCAGTACCTTGGAACTGCCGCATTCTGTTGACATGTTTGTTAAACCCGCATTTATTTCCTGAAAGAGCCCCAAACATATCCCTTTTGCACAACATTCCTTCCAAAACTTTAACTGCCTGCTCTGACAGAACTGGAGAAGGCACAGAGGCTGGAGCTAGGACCCGGTGGGGACAAAGAGCTACTGCCAAAAAAAAAGATAGTCCATCTCTTCCTCTTCCTCTCTCTTAGGTAAAGTCAAAAATCTGGCTTTTATTTTCCTGGTGTCTGGAACTTCCTAGATGCCAATCCACACCACTGGTGGCTTCAGGATTGCCAGCCTCCAGGTGGTGGCTGGAGATTCCCCACTATTACAACAGATCTCCATGTTACAGAGATCAGTTCACCTGGAAAAAACGGCCACTTTGGAAGGCACACTGTGTGGCATTATGTCCCTTTCCTCTCCAAACTGCTCAAACAGAACCACAACAGAGCTTCCTATTTGTCCAGAATCACCTTCCGTTACAGCCCTCAGATTTCAAATTGCCACGACAGTAGGCAAAAGTTTATTCAAGGTATGAGCTTTTGTGGGCACGCACACCTCTTCAGATACTGAACACAAAAGCTCATACCTTGAATAAACTTTTGTTGGCTGCCACTGGGCTTAAAATCTGTTCTACAGCTTCAGACCAAAACGGCTGCCCACCTGGATCTATCCAATTGCCTTGACAGTTGGCCGTTATCAGCATATACCGGTTGCTCAGCGAGCATGTGTCGGTGGAGACCTGGAACTGAAGGATCCTTTCTCATTATGTCCTATCCTGCAACCTTTGCTCAGTTCCTAGGGGCAAGATCCTTGCAGTTATTTTAGCTACGCCTGCCCTGAAATCAGAGGCAGACAGAAATCATCTCTCTTTTATCCGATGAGGATCATTATGTCACCTATATCATGTCACTGTGTGCACTGGATGCCGAGAAGTTTTTTGCAAAACTTTAATCTTGATATTTAACCTGCTGTGATCTACGTTATGCTCTAGCCCTGCTTTTAACCTTGTGGTGCATTTTATTCTTATGTATTTATTATTGCTTGGGCAGCTTTTTTTCATTTGTTACGGCCCGTGGCTACACAATAAAATCCTACCTAGCTACCTACCCTCTCCTCTCCAAACTCCGCCCTCCTCAGGCTCCACCCCCAAAAATTCCCAACCCAGAGTTGGCAACAGGAGGTGGCCCCTTTTGGGAAGGAGGAAAATAGCAGTCCGGTGACATCACAAGTTTTGCATCACCAGGCATTACCAAGCAAGGCAGGAGTAAATGATGCAGGCCTGTCTGCAGCACCAGCCACATACCATATTAGGCATGCTGAGGGTTTGACCTAAGTTTCAAGATCTTACCCACCTTCTCAGAGTCCTCCAAGGAAGGAGCAAAAGCAAAAACCCAGAACGACAGGGATGAGTTCTTGTCTGCCCTTCTTGAAAGACTCTGATATTTCTTCCCCTCACGCTGCACTGCCCTATGACACAGCAGATGCTCCTCTCCTACCGAGCAAAATTCCCTGATCATTCAGGTTCAGGAAACCTGGGAACTCTGTGTCTAATCACAGCACAGTGGTCAGAAGGCCAGGCAGAACAGCAGCCCAAGGTTTGCAAAATCTACAGGAAAGGGAACACTGCGTGGCCGAAGGCCGATAATGCCAGCCGTGGGGGTGACAAGCAGATCTCCCACAGAAAGACGGTCGACAATGCAGAAGTCCCAAGAGGACAAAATCACAGGGAAGTGAAGAGAAAACCTTTCCGCTGAAGGCATGATTCAGCCATTCAGCCTCGCAGAGACAACATAATATTGGAGCAGAGTCCAGCCATTAACATCAGAGGCCCTTTCCATTCTGTGCCTTCTTCCTCCAGTATGAAAACTTCTGACCTCTGAATGAAGCCGCCTGGCAGATCTTTACATGCAATTGGAACAGAGTGCCTTAAGACAAGGATGGAGACAAAGAAAAAGAAGGCATGGGAGGGGGAGATGTGTGGAGCATCTTCAAGGGGGAGGAGAGAAGTCGTGGAATGACAGGTAAGAAAGTGTGAAGTTCACTTCTCCTGTCCCCCTCCCCCCCACACACACTCCCACCACCCACATGGCTGACAGCAAACAAATTGCTAGTCTGATCTTTTAGTGTCGTTTCCTGCCAAGCAGATTTCGAGTTAACACGGCTGGCTCCTTGTCAGAAAAACAATGCACCTTGTGTGGCTGCTCTCCGGTTCCTGCACTGAACAGCTCAACCAATTTGTAGCAGGCGCTCAAAACACACAGGAGTAATTCCGGATGCCTGGGCTGCAGTTCTTATTTCACAAAATGATTTTATTATAAACTGGTCTCATGGAGAATCCATTTTCTTTTAAGGGTTCTGCTGCTGCTGCTGCTGCTTAATGGACTGTCAGTATAATGTAGATTTCATCAATTTAAACTCATTCAAGCCTGGATCCTGATTGTACAGTAAATGGAACATATTTCTATTCAACAAAATTAATGACAGTTAATTGTAGTCTGAAGCTCCCGGTTTTATGAAAGCAACAGTTCTCTAGTTCAAGCATCAAGCTACATGATTTCCCACTCCAATTATTTTCTTCGACGCTTTCCCCGAGCACACGCCATTTTATAAGTCTCCCATAGCAAGACTAATGTATGTTTTGATCAAGTATATTGTTTCCAGTTCTGACAGAGAGGCCCAATTTTCATGAAAACTGCTGACAGCTGAAAGGCAAAGGGGACAGGGGAAAGAAAGTTAAGCTACCTGGTCCCCAGTTCTTACAGCGGTGCTAAAGGAAATCAGCTTTTTTTCTGTTAGAAGTCAGAAGAGATGTCTCAATGGTCAGGGCATCCCACTGGCAACTTCTTCTCTGCATCCTTTCATGTTCTCTTCCAACTATTGCCCTCCTTCTTCCAGCATAAAAACTGGTATTACTGCTACTGCAGACAGTTGCCTGGTTCCCTCTGGAGAGGTACAAATTGGCTCCAGGCAACCAAGGAGGAAAGCTTTGCAAACGGTTCTTGTTTTTTAAAACCTGAATGACTTGCTATGAACCAGCAAATCTTACATGGAATCAGACAAGTGGTCTGTCTAGCTCTGTATTGTCTAACCTGACAGGCAGTGGCTCTCCAGGATCTCATGCAGAGGAAGGTCTTTCTCACCATCTGCTACCCAAAATCCTTTGATTGGAGGTACCAGCAGAAGATGAACCTGGGACCTCCTGCATACAGGACAGGCATCTCACCACTGAACTGCAGCCCATCATCCACATACATATCAGTGGGATAGTAAATGTTATTATGGACTCCAAAACTCTAGTTGGTCTCCAAGGTGCAACTGGAGTCAAATCTAACTGTTCCAGCCATCGTGCCACACTCATTTTCCAAAATGCATTGCACAAGTGGAGAAGGAGAGGTATGCTACCCTGATGCGTAACTGGATATGCTTGGAAGGCACATTTCTAGCTTTCAGCGCTTCAGAGAAAAACACGGAGAGCTTAATGCATCTGGTGAAGGACAAGCTGGAAGAACTTCAATAGATAAAGCAATGACTCTGCAGCCTGCACAGCTCCCCGCCCTTCTCCACTGGCTGTCTTACACATTTTCTTTAAAAGGGGGGTCTCCCCCTCCCACTAGTTCAAACCATTTTGGCCCACTGCCATACTCACAGGAAAAGAAGCCGCAAATAGGTAGCCACCATTAGCAATATGCTGTGTTTCTCCAGTTCAGTAATGCCACATAGCTGCTGGCTATAAGCCCAAAACTATGGTCAATGGGCAACCCGTTGCACAGTTGGGTGTGACTTGTGCCTGGATGTGATTTTTTTCCCCCCCAACAGAGGAGAACAAAATGAGCTGCTAATTGGGAATCTGCATTATTACTTTTTGTATGAACATATGAAGCTGCCTTTCAAATGAAGAAAACACATCCGCTCATGTAGCTTAGTACTGTCAACTTCAACTGGGACTGGCTGAACATGGTCTCACATTTTTAAAAAAAAAGATATGAAAGAGTTTCTTTATCTGGAAAGTCCAGGGATTGAACCTGGGACCTTCTGCATGCAAAGCAGAGGCTCCACCAGTCATCCCTCCCCGTCTCACTGCTCACTGCAGCCTGCTGCTTTCACAAAACCCAACATACCCGCCAACCCCTTATTCCAATGCCCTCTTGCTTCCAGTCCACTCAGCCCTAACCTCTTTCCTTTCAGCTCAGTCCTGTCTACCTTGTATTTTTAAAAGGCCCCTAAAAGTCATCTTTCTGCAGTGATCTTCAAGTGCAAGTAGGCAGACACTAAGTTGTTTTGGTGCTGTTTCAAATTAAATTGTATTGATTCTCAGGATGTCACCAGCATCTCCAGACAACCAAAATAATACAGTGAGAAGGAAGGAAGACAAACAATCACAGTCATGCCGAGCCAAAAACAGGCACTGGGGCCAAATTAGCATCAAGGCTCTATTTCCCCTGCAATTTTAGGATCTCTGATGGAGAAAGAGGGCTGTTATTCTGTTGTGGAAATAGATGCACCCTCTGTTTCACCAGAAGCACACTGGGCTGCCCACATGGCTCTTCATTTCCAACAAGTCCCATCTCCTGCACTCCCCTTTTGTCAAGCAATTTGCTGTTCATCCACCCAGCATTTTTATAATCAAGCCTCACAACCTTTCAACAAGGTATTTGGTGACTAAAAGGCTTAAGTGCTACTTGCTTTCTAAAATAGGAGCTGGAGAGATTCTCCCCCCCCCCACTTCTCTCTCTCTCCCCCCCCCCCTATTGTTTAAACCACAAATGGCTTCCTAACGCTTTTCTATGCAGGAAAGGCTTCTAATAGGCTTCCTGCTAAATTAGTGCAGCTGCTGAAATGCCAATCATATGGCAGACGCTTTTAGTTATTTCCCCCCTTCAGTGTGGCCCCTTTTGTCCTCTGCTTTCAGAGGGGGGGGGGGGGGACATAAGATCTAAGACACCTGTCAAGTGAAAGATGCACCACTACTTCAGAGGACAGGAGCACGCATTTCCCCCGCTGGTAAGGATGATGCTTCCGAGAGAAAAGGATCCCTCAACAAGAAAGAAGGCGCATCACGAGGAAGTTGTTCTCCTCCACAAGGGAACTGCCGTGCATGGCAGCAATTGGGATGTAAATCATCAAAGATTTACATAGTTAAACGATAAGGACTGGTTTACCATTTATGTACTGCTCTAAGAGTTTTCCACAGCATGGAAAAATTGCAAAGAGTTCCTTATCCATTCCAGGATTGTCTAGGAACATTTGCATTGCGGTGTTGGCCCTACTGCTAATTGTTGGTGTGGAAAACTAACCTTGGCGCATGTTAAAAAAAGGTAAAGGTAGTACCTTGTGCTAGCACCAGTCGTTTCCGACTCTGGAGCAATGTCGCATCACAATATTTTCATGGCAGACTTTTTACGGGGTGGTTTGCCATTTCCTCCCCCAGTCATCTACACTTTCCCCCCAGCAAGCTGGGGACTCATTTTACCAACCTCGGAAGGATAGAAGGCTGAGTCAACCTTGAGCCGGCTACTTGAACCCAGCTTTCATCGGGATCGAACTCAGGTCGTGAGCAGAGCTTAGGACTGCAGGACTGCAGCTTAACCACTCTGCGCCACGGGGCTCTTAACATGACAATTTGTTTCTTAGCAATAATCAGAAGCCGAGCTGATACGGAAAATTTCTATATGTGGCCTAAATTTAACATTTTTAATTTTTTTTAAACGTTAAAATGTGATAAAATGCTTACTTTGTTGAACAAAATGTGCACCTCTTGAAAGAATAAATGCATTCAATAATTAAAGTCTCCCTTTAATCATCAAGTCAAAGAAGAGGATGCCCGTTGTTGCTCTGTGTGATTCTCTGCCCTGGCCGTGCTTCTTCAAGATCTATCTTGGCTGTAGATCAATGACTCCCAACGTGCCTCTGATTCTAGCTTGCCTCAAAACCAAAACACAATATGCGGACGTCAGCAATGCAGGCGGGTCTATTAATTCTTCCGCAGACGATACCCATTGAAACATGGGTCAATGTCAAACACGAGCCAATCACTTATCACCTGACAATATTTATTTACTTCATTTATAAAATAGCGCAAACAAAACGCTATCTTTTCCACTCATTAGGTCCAAGGAAAGACTTTCCACTAAAAGTCCTCCAGTGTGCAAATCAGACACTGCATACCTGAATCAATCAAAAAACACAGCACAAACGATACGCTTCTCCAAACTCACTATCTGTTGCTAGAATAAGCTAGTTGTTGACCCCAAAGGTAGTACCCCAGCATCAGAACGGGCACCAGCTCTGATGACAGACCACTACTAATTATTTTTTTAAATCTAGAGTTAGGAAACCAATCCCACAGAGATATACACCTAATAATTTACACTTGCTTGGAGCTTGATGAAAGCCACTTAATTACGGAATCAATTTCCCCTATTGTGGATGGGAAAGGAGAACAAAACAACATACCAGATCTATGTTTCCAAACTGTTTCCCCCATGCAAGACCACTACACAGCATTCGCCTGATTTCCTCTCCTCCCTCAGAATTTTGTTTGCTTTACTTAATGACAAAATATATGCGCAGATAAGCCAGAAAGATAAAAGAGTCCATTTTAAGGATCAGCCTCCATTTATCAGTCTTTAAGAGTGGCACCATCTGTCCTGCATTAACAGCTGTTCCATGTTTTAAAAGCCAGAACAACGCCTGCCGCATTAAAGGCAGGGTGTGAGTGTTCCTATGTTTGTGAGCAAGCTGAAAGGGGGGGGGGGGACGCGGAGGAGGCCACGACTGCCCCCTTGATAGCGCTCACTTTTCGTTTCTAGGAATAGGTCAGGCTCAGGAATCGAGGCTTTGCTTACTTGATCAGAAAAAAAGAGAAGAGTGGTGTGGCAGAGAAGTAGGACTGGCACTTATTATGTGCACACTTCAGATAGATGATTAGATAGATAGATAGATAGATAGATAGATAGATAGATAGATAGATAGATAGATAGATAGATAGATAGATAGATAGATAGATAGATAGATAGATAGATAGATAGATAGATAGATGATAGATAGATGATAGATAGATGGATTGATAGATAGATTGATAGATAGATGGATTGATAGATAGATTGATAGATAGATGGATTGATAGATAGACAGACAGACAGACAGACAGATTTATTGTCATTGTTCTCAACAAAAAGAGAGCAACGAAATGAGGTGCTCTTCCACAAAACATACCAACACATCAAACACACATATTCATATTCATACCATTTAAATACATCTAAAACCATTTAAACCATTAAAACCATTTAAATACATCTAAAACAGATAAACATTCATAAAACCATTAAAACCATTTAGAGCACATTCTGCAATGCAGACCCCGGTACTCCAGTAAGAATCAGATGGCCTCAAGCTGGAAATACAACTTTGACTTTTAGCAACAGCTTACCTCAAAGCCAGGAAAAAAAGTATTTTCTTTTAGACCAGAGATGTCAAACATGCAGCCCAGGAACTGAATCAGACCCCCGAGCAATGGGCTATCATCTGCTTCTTTCTCCCTCTCTCTTGCTTCCTTCTGCATCACAGCTTGCTTTACTAGGCTTGCTCAATCAGGAGCCACAGAGCAAAACCTCTATTTTCTCTGTTGGCTGAGGAGGGGGAAGGGAGGGCTTGCTTTGCCAGGCTTTCTCAATCCCACAGCAGAGCTACTGAGCCAAGCCTCTCTTCCTTCTATTGGCTGAGGCTCCTCCCCCTCCTTGACCCTTGGGGAAGGAAGGAAAGAGCCAGAGATTCCTTTGCCCAGTCCCCTGGATCCCTTGGGAGAAATACAAAGAAAGCACCTGTTAAGACCAATGAGTGCTAATGTTTTAATCATGTTTTATTTTAATTTTATCTTTGTGTTTGTCTGTGTCCCTTATAAGGTCTATATCTCTGCTACCTGGCATTACTTTTATGACACACACGGCCCAGCCTGACAAGCTCTCATTTGCATCAGATCCGGCCCTCAAAACAAATAAGATTGACACTCCTGTTTTAGACAGACAACATACTTGCTACACGCATGATTAGCCACAGCTTATTGTTGGAGCTCTCTGTCTGGGGCAGTGATGCTCGGTATTCTTGTGCTTGGGGGAGGGGGCCAGTGGAAGGGCTTCTAGACCCCCTGGTGGGCCTCTTGATGGCAGTTGGGGGGTTTTTTGGCCACTGTGTGACACAGAGTGTTGGACTGGATGGGCCATTGGCCTGATCCAACATGGCTTCTCTTATGTTCTTATGTGCCACAGAGTGTTGGACTGGATGGGCCATTGGCCTGATCCAACAGGGCTTCTCTGAGGTTCTTATGATTGTTCCACCCCCTCCCGCCCCAAGTCCTCAGGGGCACCTTGTCTAGTCACCAAAAGTGTTCTCTTAGCAGTGCTATGCTGCCTTCTGTGCCTCTAAGTTAGCACTGTAGTCATTCTACTAATGCCTTATAAAAAGTACACTGAGTCAGAGGTAAATTACTGGAGGCCGGATGTTGCTTTGAGTTCCCCACTCTGGCACATGAATGAATACTCACGGAGGACCCAATGAGCTACACGCATGTGACAAGAAGTCACATTATAGTAAAGTCATGTGACAACAGACCCATGTGACAGGAAGAGGGAAAGCCAGAGTGCCAGGGCCAAGGCTGTGGGCAACAGACCAAGAGAGACCGGAACAGGAAAAAGAAGCCAAGCGTCAGGTGGCGTGTTGCAGTGAGAAGCAAACCAAGAGTTAAAGCCATTGAGGAACTGTCTCCAACCTCTGAATGACCTCTGAGCATGCCCAGAGAGAGCCAGGAGGTGTGGCTTGTTCTCCACGAATGAGCACTGCCATCAGGTCTTTCTAAAAAGCAACAGAAACGGTGTCTCTGAAGGGACACACTAGCCACCTGAGTGCCGAAGACTCACAGTGCAAAACGTTCAGTATGTTCATATTTGTTTTAGTCTGTGCTGATTCTGTAGACTTGGCTGGTAATTAGAATTCCTCTGATACAGGCAGGCAAATCCTTGTTGCTTCCCGTGTGACAAAACAAAGGGTGCTGGTCACTCAAAACAGGTCAGACATCTGCTGGCATCAAAGTTAGATTGCTGGGATGCTCTCTGCATGGGCTGCCTTTGGAAGGCTTATAGAATCATAGAGTTGAAAGGGAACTCCAGGGTCATCTAGTCCAACCTCCGCACAATGTAGGAAACTCACAAATATCCACCTCCCACCCCATCCCACCCACCCACCTCCCATGATCCCTGCTCTATGCCCAGAAGATGGCAAAATAACTTTCTGGCCTTGAGAAAATTGCTTCCTGACTCCAAAGATGCAATCAGCATTTCCCTGAGCATGTAAGAAAGGGCCATGAGAACTAAACACTGATGCAGCAACCCTTCCTGCCCTCCCTCTCATGATCTGCCGAAGTTCACAGACTCAGCAGAGCTGTCAGATGGCCATCTAGCCTCTGTTTAAAAACCTCCAAAGAAGGAGAGCTCACCACCTCCCGAGGAAGCCTGTTCCACTGGGGACCTACTCAGGAAGTTCTTCCTAATGTCTAGCCAAAAACTCTTCTGATTTAATTTCAACCCACTGGTTGAAATTAAACAACAAACAACTAAACAGAAAACAACTCCACACCATCCCCTATGGCAGGGGTGGCCAACGGTAGCTCTCCAGATTTTTTTTTTTTACTACAACTCCCATCAGCCCCAGCCATTGGCCATGCTGGCTGGGGCTGATGGGAGTTGTAGGCAAAAAAACATCTGGAGAGCTACTGTTGGCCACCCCTGCCCTATGGGACAGCCCTTCGAGTACTTGAAGGTGGTGATTATATCACCTCTCAGTCAGCTCCTCTCCAGGCTAAACATACCCAGCTCCTTCTGCCTTTTCTCACAGGACTTGGTCTCCAGACCTCTCACCGTCTTCATTGCCCTCCTCTAGACATGTTCCAGCTTGTCTATAGCCTTCTTAAATTGTGGTGCCCAAAACCAAACACAATACTCTAGATGAGGTCTAACCAAAGCAAAGTAAAGCGATACCACCACTTCACTCCTTGAAATCAACAACTAGTCCACAAGAGTGATCACATGGGCATATCACTGTGACTGTGGTACTCCAGTACTTTACTGGCTCCCAAATTGTTTCCAGGCTCAATCAAAAGTGCAGGGTTGATCTCTGAAACCATAAATTGCCTGGCCCACAATTCCCAAAGAATAGGGTAGCCAACTCTGAGCCAGCGAATTCCTAGAGATTTATTGCGGAGGGGAGTATAGCAGAGACACAAACGTGCATTCCTATGTGATGGTAGTTTAAAAGGTGGGAGGAGTGACATGCAAACAACAAGCTGTATTCCTGAACATCCTGGCTTCATGCCCAGTGAAAAAAGATATCCAAACGCAGCTCTACTCCCGGTCTCGTTTGTTCAATGTGACTGGTCGCTTGAAAGAGATTTCACTGTTTGTTCCATTACAAGACATTTTGCAAAATTAGTTTGGAATCGTGGCATGGTTGTGTTTTAAGGAAACAGCTCCTTCACATCTTACATTTCAGCCCAAATGCATGTAACAATGGTCTGTTCTGCACAAGTAGCTCAGCAAAGGATGCATATGCTCAAATTTCAGGGACCCATCCTGAGGTTAGAGCCCATGCTTACTGCCCAGCTGCCTTTCTGCCCAATTATGCTCCATCCCAAGATCTTGAAACCCTCTTCTCAGAAACAGGCCAAAAGCACATCTCTGGCTAACATTCAAATGCTGCCCAGCCCCTGACGGCTCTGAGTTTCCCCAACCCACTTGGATAAATGAGGTTTATGCGGACATATGCTCAGTTTTTAGAAAAAAGAGAAGAGACTTATATTCCCCTGTAATGTTGTTCTGTCAGCTGGGAACAGGCCATCATTCAGTGGCTGTGCAAATGCTCAGATTGCCAAAGGTCCTAAGTTTCAGTCTTTGGCAACACCTCCACCACTGAGAAAGACCTCTGAGAACAGGGCTAAAAAGACCCGGGAGAGCTGCTGCCAGGCAGAGAAGACTGAGCTGAGTTAGATGTGCCAATCGTCAATCCTCTTTTGCTCTCAGAAATCCTACTGTTGGTCACGGCCTCTGAGAGGGACCGGGGCTCTCCTATGAACACAGAAGACCTCATCTTTGAAGCCAGTTTGGTGTAGTGGTTAAGTGTGCAGACTCTTATCTGGGAGAACCATGTTTGATTCCCCACTCCTCCACTTGCAGCTGCTGGAATGGCCTTGGGTCAGCCAAAGCTCTCATAGGAGTTGTCCTTGAAAGGACAGCTTCTGTCAGAGCTCTCTCAGCCCCACCTACCTCACAGGGTGTCTGTTGTGGGGGGAGAAGGTAAAGGAGATTGTGAGCGGCTCTGAGACTCTGATTCAGAAAGAACGATGGGGGTATAAATCTTCCTCCTAACACCTCCAGCCCAAATATTCAGCTAACAGCTGCTGGGAAGGGATTATCCGCGGGAAAGCTGCTGCCCGTCACACCAGTCATGATGGGTCATACAGTCTGACTCGGCATTAGACGGTTCTGTACATTAATCGGAAGTTGACCGCTTTATTTGTTTATGGAATTTGTATGCCACCCTGCAACCATCAAGTTCCCAGGATGGCAAAAATACATAAATGCAGAATTCAATGATAAAGATGAAGCCCACCACAGGTAATTGCCAACAACAAAAGTATAATGCATTGAAAAAGCACAGCAGTGCATTAAAGCCAGTAAAGTGAAACTTGAACTATAAATTCATTGCATGAGGGACAGCAAAGGATCGGATTCAGAAAGGGCAAGCCTATGGACTGGATCGCATGTGTATCACAAACTGAATGTGTCGTCCTGCCCAACCACCATTACGCATGCAAGGGCTCATAATAACAGGAGGGAAGGACCAGTCACCAAATACTAAGTTGTCTCCTAATGTTAACTTTGAGCCAAAGAAGAGAGATTGGGCAGAAAAACACATCTGTCAGGTTTGGGCTTGACGAGTTCTCCTCTTCAGAAAGCAAGACAGTCCTATGACTAAAGTTGAGGAGATCCTATAGGACACTGCAGTTCCTAGTCCCTTGGAACTCAGACAGGCCATCTGCTGAGACCAGGGCACCAGAAACGCAAAGGGCTCCTCAACTGGACCCAGACATGGAGGCCACAGAAGAATTTGTCAGTGGAGCCTGCTCTTCACCAGGGATCCCCTGGGCACCTGCATTGCCCCATGGAACAGAGGAGACCGAAGAGCCTGGGCAGAGGCTCGGATCCAATGAAGGAGCCCAGATGGCAACCAGGGATTACTCCTCCTCCCACAAGGCTTCTGACAACCAAGGTCCATCGTGAGGTTTTACAGGATGCTGGACTAATAATAATAATAATAATAATAATAATAATAATAATAATAATAATAATAATAATAATAATAATAAGTTTTTATTTATATCCCGCCCTCCCCGCCGGGGCAGGCTCAGGGCGGCTTACAAAAACATGTGGTATCATGATATAACAATACAGGTAAAATCAATTCACAGTATAAATACAAATATAAATATAAATTAATGTTAAAAAGCTAAAACAATATGGTGGTGCTACAGTCTCTATTTATCCAGGCAGCGAAATATTCAGTCTGGTCACATCTTGAAGGCTTCTTGGAAGAGGGCAGTTTTGCAGGCCCTGCGGAACTGGTTGAGGTCCCGCAGGGCCCGCACCTCTTCCGGCAGCTGATTCCACCATTGGGGCGCTTTTATAGAGAAGGCCAGCTCCCTAGTTGTTTTAAGTTTGGCCTCCTTAGGCCCAGGGATTTCCAAGAAATTTTGTGAACTGGAACGCAGTGCTCTCTGGGGAACATATGGAGAGAGGCGGTCCTTGGCCATATAGGGCTTTATAGGTGATAACCAGCACCTTGTAACGAACCCGGTATACAATTGGCAGCCAGTGCAGCTCCCGCAGCCTAGGCCACACGTGTTCCCACCAGGGTAGTCCCACTAGCAGCCTGGCTGGGCATTCTGCACTAGCTGTAGTTTCCGTGTTCGGTACAAGGGCAGCCCCATGTAGAGGGCATTACAGTAGTCTAATCTCGAGGTGACCGTTGCATGGATCACTGTAAGCCCAGCTGTAAGCACCTGAAAGAATCTAGGTTTGGTGACAGCTATATGCACTTGGCCTCTGTAAATACCTTGGCCCTGCCTCAGTGATTGTGGGACTAAATTTGCTATTATCTGCCTTGAGGACCACTCAGCTGCTCGGACAGCATCAGGATAACATCAGGATCAACAGGACTCGAGAGGACAGGGATGTAGCCAATGGGGGGCATATGGGTGGTGCCCCCATAGAATCTGTAGCACCCTTACTCAATCTTCCCTATCTGGCCTCTATAAGAGAACATAAGAGAAGCCATGTTTGATCAGGCCAGTGGCCCATCTAGTTCAACACTCTGTGTCACACAGTAGCCAAAAAACCCAAGTGCCATCAGGAGGTCCACCAGTGGGGCTAGAAGCCCTCCCACTGTGCCCCCCTCCAAGCACAAGAATACAGAGCATCACTGCCCCAGACAGAGAGTTCCAACAATACACTGTGGCTAATAGCCACTGATGGACCTCTGTGCCATATGCTTATACAGTCTCCTCTTAAAACTGTCTATGCCTGTAGCCGCCACCTCCTGTGGCAGTGAATTCCACATGTTAACCACCCTTTCAGTGAAGAATTACTTCCTTTTTTCCGATCTAACCCGACTGCTCAGCAATTTCACTGAATGCCCACGAGTTCTCGTATTATGAGAAAGGGAGAAAAGTAGAATCCCCTGTTGGGGAAGATGTGTGGGGGTGCTGCAGATTCTATAGGGAGCACCGCCCCTATGTGGGAGGGGCTCCCCCCTGTTAGCAGGAGAGAGAGGGGGGGCTGCTACGTGCTCATTCCAGCTGAGCAGCAGAACTGGTTCCTAGTTCCTTGAAATTCTCTCCCCCTTTTTTTTAAAAAAAGAACTTCTGGCACATTTGCCTCTCTCAGCTGGTGAAGCTGTCAGAACAAATAGCAGGCAATATTTGGAAGCCAGACAAACACATGGGTCAATGTCAAACACAAGCCAATCACTCCGAGGGCGAGAGCCAAATGCCTCCATTTCAATTTCACTCATGTCCTCAGACTCAAATACCGTTAGACTGCTTAAAAAACAAACACATAACCAAATGGCTTTCCTCAACTCTCGCTTGGTTTCAAAAGAGGAGCTCTTGCTACACGCACATGAAATAGATTGGGAGAGCGGATTTCAGATTAAACCACAGTTTCAGCAATTTGCTTGGCGGGCACCAAGGCAAAGCATCAATGTATAATTATTATAAAGGGAATGTTTAACAATTAATTGAGCCAGCAGAAGCTGAACCTCAAGAGCTTAGGAGTTCAAATGCTTGCTTGCGAAGCAAAAGGGCAGAGAGGACTGCAATGTCGCCATAGGAAATCTCAGCCCAATTAGGATTTAGGTAAATAACATGGTTTAAAAAAAAGCCTGGTTCCTCTCTGCCTAGATGCAAATGGTCAGGAGACATTATGAGGAATCTGGAAGACAAAGGATGACCAAGCGCCTTCCGTTTCCTTGGGGTGCGTGCAAGGACATCCAGCAGCCTGGAGGCTGTGGCACAAACAGACTGAAGGAAGAGCTGTTCAGCAACTGTTGCGAGTCTTGTACAAAAAATGCTCCGCCAAAAGCTTATTTGGGGAAAGAAGAAACAAAACTGACAGAACTGCCACTGCCAAGCAGTGCAAATGGGAATGACCACAACTGCAAAAATGCTAACATCCAGGAATGAGCAAAGCCCAGCAACTGGGTTGCTCTTGAGGCCAGAAAGCAGGGTTCCTCCTTTAAGCAAACTGTGCACAACTCCTTTGGAAGTGAAGCATAAGACAGTGTTGGAGCATCTAACAGAAGGAGAAGAGGAAGAGCTGGATTTATACCCCGCCCTTCACATGGAGTCTCAGAGCGGCTTAAAATCTCCCTCCCTTCCTCTCCCCACAAGCACACATACAAGCTCCTATACAACAGAGTTAGGGTGCTGTCCTAAAGCACACATAGAATCATAGAGTTGGAAGGTACCCTCCAGGGTCATCTAGTCCAACCCTTTGCACAATGCAGGAAACTCACAAATACCTCCCCCTAAATTCACAGGATCTTCTTTGCTCTCAGATGGCCATCTAGCCTCTGTTTAAAAACCTCCAAGGAAGGAGAGCGCACCACCTCCCGAGGAAACCTGTTCCACTGAGGAACCGCTCTAACGGTCAGGAAGTTCTTCCTAATGTTGAGCTGGAAACTCTTTTGATTTAATTTCAACCCACTGGTTCTGGTCCTACCTTCCGGAGCCACAGAAAACAATTCCACACCATCCTCTATATGACACCTTCAAGAACTTAAAGATGGTGATCCTATCACCTCTCAGCCGCCTCCTCTCCAGGCTAAAAATCCCCAGCTCCTTCAACCTTTCCTCATAGGACTTGGTCTCCAGACCCCTCACCATCTTCATCGCCCTCCTCTGGACCCGTTCCAGCTTGTCTATATCTTTCTTAAAATGTGGTGCCCAAAACTGAACACAGTACTCCAGGTGAGGTCTTACCAGAGCAGAGTAAAGCGATACCATCACTTCACATGATCTCAACACTGTACTTCTGTTGATACAGCCCAAAATTGCATTTGCCTTTTTAGCCACCACATCACACTGTTGACTAATGTTCAGCGTATGATCCACTAAGACCCCTAAATCCTTTTCGCACATATTAGGAAGTCCACCATATTGAAATCAACCAGGCTTATATTTGAGTAAATATATTTACCGCTGGGCTGTGAATCTTGTTTTAGACTTGCTGATGTATTAATTTACTTAAATTAATTTTACATTTCCTACCTAGTAGTTCTTTAAGGCAGCTTATAACAATATAAAAGTCATTCAGGATAAATGCTGACAAAAACATCACATGAGAGAAAAGTCTACCTCCCACAACACACACATGAACACACCACAGTTGCCCCCCCCCATAAATCAAATTTAAATGCTAGCAAGAAGAAAGACGTTTTTCACGTACTTCCAAAATGGCGTCTGTGTAGAAGGCAGGCTGCCATTATTTATTTCAATTTTTAATGTTATTTATATTCGACCTTTTTCTCTTTGACTGAAGCTGGTTTACACAGAGTTGAGTCAATACAACCAACATTCAGTATCAATAAACAATGTAATGGGGTTTAGGGCTGTAGAACCAGCCACAAGTCTAAAAACAGAAGCGGAGCGAAGCATAAGTATTATTCATGACACATTAAATGATGGAAAAATTACACAGCAGGATCCTAGTCTCAGTAAGCTACACAGAGTCGTGTAGCCAGCACGGTAGCATCCTAGTAGGCCATTTCCAGAACACAAAACGGCGGAAGACTTCGGAATGCAGACTGTTCTCCCTCCTCCCCACTTCACCGAGTGCTCCCTTGGGTCCCATTGCCAAGGCCACCAAAGACGAGTCATGTGACTGCTTGCAATCCCTGCCCGCCCCCCCCCCCTCCTCCTACACGCTCCCCAGAAGCAGCAGTAGCTACATTCAGAAATCACCTCCTTCCCAGTTTGTAATGAGGAGGGTCGGGCACCTTGTTTTGTGTAACGCGACTGTCTTGGGTCGGAGCGCCCGTCAAAAGTCTGAACAAAGGCCCAAATTACAGCCTTCCCGCGCTCTATTATGGGGCCTCCGCCCTCTCGCTATAAGAAATAAGCTCTCGAGGAGAAAAGAGTGTGCCTGAACTGCTAAGTGTTCTCTCTCTTCCCCCCCGCACCCCGCAACTTGGCAAGCAATCCTTCAGTAAATGAGGACTGCACCCAGCCAGCTACAAAGCACTTAACAGCTGGCACCCGAGACAAACAAAAGAAATCCTCGATAACCTCCGACGTGAACCTTGCGAGGCTGCTGAAAGTGTGCCTTTTGGGCCAGATCTCTCGAGGGACGCTTGAGCACCACGGAATCAAATGAGATGGGAACAGGACCCAGCTGAGATTAAAGGGTTTGGCTTGTACCGTCCTCTGGTTTCAGTCACCTGAGCAAGGGAAGGCTTCACAGGATTCAACACAGGAATCATGAAACTTCACCTTCCCTCCCCACATGGTGGACGTCTCTTGAAGCTTAGAGACAGGATTCTAACAACGTCTGAATGGTGTGAGGCGGGTGGGGCTGGAGAGGGCTCTCACAGCAGCTGCCCTTTCAAGGACAGCCTCTGCCAGAGTTGTGGCTGACCCAAGGCCATGCTAGCAGGTGCAAGTGGAGGAGGGGGGAATCAAACCCGGTTCCCCCAGATAAGAGTCCGCATACTTAACCACTACACCAAACTGGCTCTCCAGAGAGGAGTGCCCTGACCCACGGATGAGGACTGCCACGCTGAACTCTGCTGTGACATGGAACCCTTGAAACGGTGGCTTCTGTTCCGCAGCACACTGTCATGTTGGCTTCCCTCGATTAAAACTGCACACGTGAGAAACTGCATTTCCAAATGAGTCAGGCTGTCTTCCAGTTGTTCCCAAAGCACCTGGACACATCCAGAGATCCACTACTGCCAGCACTGGTTTAGGTGCCTTCATACTGATGCATGCCCATTCACTCCACCCCTCTTTGAACCTCCGATGCCATGTCAAACTGCTCTTGAAACTAAAACGGATTTGCAAAAGCAGGTTGTGATGAGAAGGAGCTGGTTTTTGAACCGCACAAGCCTGGAGAGCTCAGGCGCATGGAACTAGTCTCAGGCTGAGCTGACTTGGCCCAGGCGACATAGGAACATTCTATTCCTCCAGCTTCAGAAACAGCAGAATAAGCTGCCTTCAGAGGAGGCTGCCCACGGAGTCTCTGACTGAGTCTCTGCTCTAAAATAGCTTCCTTCCAATAACACACATGGGCAAACCTAAACACAAATGCACAAACTGACTTATTGCAAGCCAGGCCGTTCTAACTCAGTATTTTCTACTGTGACTCGTAGTGGTTCTATAAGACATCAACAGATGACAGATACTCCAAACCCTACCTCCTGAGATCTATAAACACCTTAGCACCTCCTGCATTGCAAACCAGGCATTCCACCGCTGAGCCACAGCCCCTTCCCAGTAATGCACACTGACACAAAGAGAGGCAGCTCCTCTACAGGCATGTGGCTTTATGTATTCTAAACAGATGAAGGAGCAAAGCACACCACTAGTTTTAACTCCAGGGCTGAAAAAGCTTGCTGATATTCTGAAAGCGTCTTGTTAGGGCTTCTACGAATGTGGAAGAGACTATAAAAACCCAGCACTGGAAAGGAAGCCTTCTTACACTCTGTTCAACCAAAGCAAATATGACCTTCCCTATTATCACGCCTTCTCCCCATTCCACCCCCCACCAACTGCCCTATTTGCTGTTTATGTAGCTGCCAATCCCATTGTACGAATGGATCTCCTCCTAAATCCTTTTTAATGCTCACAGATCCTTTTAAATGTTTCTAGATGGCCAGGGCACAAATGACGGCATTCTCGTCTCCAGCTGAGGGGAACTCCACAAGGATGCGATGACTAGTATTCCCCACATGATCCACTCAGCCGTTGTGGGTTTGAGACCTGCTCCTTACCTAGCCAAGCGCATCTTTTTCAGCACCTCAAAAAAGAGATGCCAATAATTAAAGCAGGTAGTCAAATGGGAAAGATTTCCTATGCTATGGGGCACTGTTCCCTCTAAGCTGTTGTTGTGAGCCGCCCTGAGCCTGCTTCAGCGGGGAGGGCGGGATATAAACGCGAAAAATAAATAAATAAATAAATAAATAAATAAGCTGAGTTAGCGTGAGATTTTTAGCCTCCAGATCACACATTTTTGTCTTAGCTCAGGAAAAATAACCCCAGAGCACAATAATTTATGCAGTCGCTCACCACTTTAATGCCAGTAGCTCACAAAGTAGAATTTTTGCTCACAAGACTCTGCAGCTTAGATGGAACACTGCTATGGGGCTAAGTCTGCCCTTGAATGCAGTCCTCTTCCCTGCACATGCTAAAAAGCGGCACTCCAGTCACATCAGCAAAGGAAGCTGCCATGTTTGCAGGGACATTCTAGGCATGTTTGACCACGGCCAGCTGACAATATTTGACCACCGCCAGCTGTACTGTGGAAGCAAGGGGAAAGGTAAATCAAATAAATATTTCCCCAAAGCAGCATAACTCAGCCATTTCAGATAATACGCAGCGATGACCCCAGGTTTGCCAGCGAGTGTACATTCAATAGGAAGACGCAATCAATCACAGCTCCCCGAGGAGCGTGCCCGCAAAATACACGTTTGTTAGTCTCCGCTAAAAAGTGTCACATATACACTTGGACAAAACATGACGTGTGAAAAGGCTCTTAGCTGCGAAACATCTTTGGCTTATTTCACAGGAAATAGAAGCCGGCCAGCGCTACAGAAAGGGTATTCAGATGGACTGAGAGCTATCTGGTAACCATGGTGCATGGATAAGAACATCATGCAGAAGGCTAACCCTGCTATAGCCTGGGTGATGATCCATGCAACAGGGCTGCACCTCCAGACCATCTGACAGACAGCAAAGGCCAGCAAACCATTGCAACTGGGATCAGATTCGCTCATGCCGTCAGTTCATTCATGCTGAAAAAGCAGCCTGGTAAGCAAATCTGGATACACGTGCGGCATAGTAAATCAATTTGTTACCATGACATTGTTATTTTGACAAAGGCAGGAGGAATGGGGTTGGAGGGGAAATGGAAGCTAAATTAGACCGGGGGCAGATGAAATTGGGGACGATGCGCTGGCAGGCTGGCGGCCAAAAAGGGAGGAGAACTCAGCTCCAGGAAGGAAAAGGAAAGAAGGGAGAGGGGGGAGCAACCCAGCTGAGCCCTGTCCTGGGGGTTCTCTCTCAGCAACCGAAATCACAAAGATGCTACCCTCTTCCTCCCACACCCATTGCTTTTCAGCATCTGGTCTTCTTTTGACTGGTCTTAATAAAAGATATTATGCAGCCCTTGTTTTGAATTGTCGAATGAACCACAATGGCTACCTCTTTCTTTTTGCCCAAACAGAAAGGAACAGTAGCAGAACTGTGATCACGTGAAGACCAGGACGTTATGGGTGGAACTCCTAACCAATCACTTCTAGAGAGACTCCTTAAGCCAGAAGCCAGGTCAACCTGGAGGCTAGTCCATGTGCCCCTCCAGAGTCTCTTGTGTGGTCTGTTCTCTATACCCGACTGCAAATATGCAAAGGATAAAGTGGCAAAGGATAAAGTGAGAGGATATGCAGAAGGCAGACGAAGAGAGGGATGGAGGGAGCAGCACTGGACAGAGATAAAGCATCTCCAAGTAGAAAGGACAAGATGACAACCTGGTACCTCCAAAGTGCAAAGGGTGAGTGCACCTGGTACTTCCCTCCTCCATTTCATCTTCACAACAACCCCTGAGGTAGGCTAGGAAAGGCTTATCGTTCTAAGGTCGAGTGGGGACTAGAACCCAGGTCTCCCCAGATGCAGTCCAGCACCTTAACCGCTACAGCACCACAGAAACCACAGGAGGGGCAAGAGTCGGGAGGCACACAACTTCTGTTGGGTGACTAAAAACACTTAGCCTTCCTCAGCCTGTTCAGGCAGGGCTGAGTGTAAAGGTCTACAAACATTAGAGGAAAAACGGAGATTCTTAAGAGGCCACGGCACAGTGAAGCACAGACACATATACGGCAGCGATAAAACACTGAAGTGATACCAATTCTGAACGACTAAAAGGTCAGGATGGTCCAAAGCCCTGCCGGAACAGCTCCTGCCTCTTTTCTCCCGTCTCCACCTCCAACTCCCTTCCTCCAAACTGCCTCCTGACTTCTGCGCACTGAAGCACTAGCTTCTCACCTGGTTAACTTTGCATTATGGAGGGCCCACCAAAAAAAGAAGCCTAAAAGACCCCTCACAATGAAGCATCTTCTGTTAGCAGATCACAAAATGAACCATCTGCACTCACCAGCTGTCCAGCGGAGAAAGATCATGACGGGTGGCTGTGGTAGTCTGTCTCCAGCAGTAGAAAAAGAGCAAGAGCCCAGGAGCACCTTAAAGACTAACACAGTTTGTGGCGGGGGAGGAGCTTCCATGAAAGCGAAGAAGCGAACAGTGAGTCACAAAAGCTCAGCCCCTGCTAGCCTTTACGGTGCTCTTGGACTCTTGCTCTTTCCTACGGCACCTTCCAGTGTGTGTGCTCTCAATGGACGTCAGAGCAACGCTAACAAAGCTCACAGAGCAGACAAGTTGCTCTGATTCTCACCTAAGCAGCAGCAAAAAGCCCCCGAGCATCTCTCTTTATGTCAGAGGCCATAAAGTTTCCCCCAAGTTTGCTGCTGTGTGAACAGGCCCGCTCCTCTTCCACCCATTTTCCACCTCACAGAGCGCTCGCCTTATTTGAGGGGTCTCCCCTCTCCCCTCAAGATTACTGGGGAAAGTGTGTCGTGTGACACCACCTGCGAGTTTTCTTACAGCCAGGGCCAGCCCTTCCACTAGGCTACTGCCTAGGGTGCCGGCCTTCTGGGCGCACTGAATGGGGCACCCATCACATGACTTGGTGACATTATCAGTGCAGGAGGGCGCCAGAAGTTAGCCTTTGCTAGGGTGCCGAACAGTCTTGGACTGGCCCTGCTTACAGCCACACCCAAGCAGCCTTTTGTTATTCCCAAGACTGGGAATAACAGGGAAAGGCCTGACACATGAGAACAAACAAAAGGATTCCCAGACACTTGGCAAATGAAAAGCTGAAGTACTATTATTCTCTCTAACAGCAGAGGTGATGGGCTCAGGGCACTGAAATGGGGCCACTCAGGGATTGGGGGAGGGCAGTTTGTGCCTATTCAGGGGGCTCCCAAGGTGTACAAGTCGATGAGGACTGAACGTGCTGTCTAGGGGTACAGAATGTTGAAGGCAGTTTGAAGGGATTTTTTTTCCCCCTTTTTAAAGAACAGGAGGTAATGGGGAAGTTAGCCTCTGAAGCCCTTGGAGATTCAAGCCTTCTGTAAGGGGAGAATGGAAGGGGGAATTGCCCAATCACACATGCCCTGTTGTGAACTCTAAACCATAATGTATAGCTGGCAAACTACGGTAAATTATTCTGCTGCACAAAAAATGACTTGCAGCAGAAATGGGAAGAGCCTCTTGAAATTTTTTTGGACCAGGGCTCCTACCAAAGCAACGGTCATTATTGCTGGCTTTAGAGGACAGGCAATGCCTATCTTAATTTTAGGCCCGATTCCTGACGCATAAAAAGAAGGGGGGGGGGGGGAGAGATGACTATCACACATGGCTGGAAGCCTGAACAGGTGTTCTTAATCTGCTCTAAGAGCTCTTGATCCTCTGACCTCAAAGCCAGGCTGTCCCAGCACTGACCTGTGTTCGGATCCCTGCCACAAAAACACACAAGTGGTCGATTGCCAGTAAAAGTCCAAGTCCTGGCTGGGAAGAATACAAATTATTAAGTCAAATCCATGTTTGCACATTGGGCCTGCAGGACTGATACACAAAAAAATATCCAACCCTGTGTCTGTGTGTCGGGGCAGGTGCAAGACAATCTCTTGAAGCTCAACATTAGAGTTTTGTCAGGAAAGATACCACATAGCCCAACTCTTTCAGTTTGGAGACTGGAAGCTCAGCAGAGGACGGTGTACCCCCAGTCAGCCTTTTTTCATTTGAGGCGGGCAAGGCAGTTGGCCCCCTTCCTAGAGCGTCAGGACCTGGCAACAGTGATTCATGCAACGGTCACCTCGAGATTGGATTACTGTAATGCCCTCTACATGGGGCTGCCTCTGTGCCAAACCCAGAAGCTGCAGCTGGTGCAGAACGCAGCGGCTAGGCTGCTATTGGGGCTCCCAAAATGGGAGCAGATACAGCCAGGGCTGCGCGGACTGCACTGGTTGCCAGTCATACACCGGATTCGTTACAAAGTGCTGGTTATCACCTTTAAAGCTCTATATGGCCGAGGACCTGCCTACCTGAGGGACCCTCTTTCCCCATATGAACCCCAGAGAGCACTGAGGTCAACAGGGAAGAACCTGCTGAGCATCCCCGGGCCAAAAGAGGTAAAACTACAGAATACCCGCACGCGGGCCTTCTCTGTTGTGGCTCCACAGCTATGGAACCAACTCCCGGAAGAAATCCAGGCCCTGCGGGACTTTGAACAGTTTCGCAGGGCCTGCAAGACCATCCTTTTCGAGATGGCCTTCACCGATTAAAAGAGAGAGACTGCTTAAGTAATTTTACCATCTGTTGAAATAGCACCAGGATGTTAATTTTATTAATTTATTAATTTTAGAATTTTAATTAAATTGTTAAATCAGTTATTGTTTTTAAACATTATTGTATAACTTAATGCATTGATCTAATGTTGTTAGCCACCCTGAGCCTGCTTCGGCGTGGAGGGCGGGATATAAATAAAATGACTGATTGATTGATTGATTGAACCCCACAGCGAATTCCGCTCTTGTGGCTAAGAGACAGACCTGTCGAAGGTTGGAGATAACCAGGTTCTGATGCTAGTTAAGGACTAGTCCACACGTGACCAGGGGCTTTTTTTTTTAGCAGGAATGCACAGGAATGCAGTTTCGGCTGGCTTGGTGTCAAGGGGTGTGGCCTAACATGCAAATGAATTCCTGCTGCCTTTTTCTACAAAAAAAGCCTTGAGTGAAACAATGAGGGCATCAGGGGATGTGGCCTGATATGCAAATTAGTTCCTGCTGGGCTTTTTCTTAAAAAAAAAGTCCTGCACATGCCTATTTGGAGCCATCATGGCACATTAACTGAAACACACACGCTTTCCGGCAGAACCTGTTCATTGTTATTTATTTAATTAATTTGTTACATCTATACCCCACCTTTCTCGGCAACAGGGGATCCAAAGCAGCTTCCATCATTCTATTCCTCCTCTGTTTTATTCTCCCAACAATCCTGTGAGGCAGGTTCCACAGCTAGTGTGTGACTGGTACAAGGTCACCCAGCAACCCTCCCATCCCAAGCAGAGCCTAGTCCCAACCAGGTCCTAGTCCAATACTCTGACCACGGCACCCAACTGGCTCCCACTGCCATTCAGTATGGAGTGTGTAGTAACTGACTGACATACATGCATGCATGAAACAGCCCAAATATCCTAGTTATGCAGGGAACCTGATTAACCTCACTCACGTTCAGTGGCAAGGCCAACATATGCAAACCAAGCTTGCAAGCAGCTGATTGACCAGGTTACTTTTGGCAAACAAGATTTTTCCTGAAGCAATCAGGCACGTAAGGTTTGCCATGCTTCAAAAAAGCAAGCTAGCAAATATTTTTGGTCAGTCTTCAGGTTTTCTAGGCATACCTGCAAAGCTGTGCTTACCACACTTAGGGTGGTAAGTTTATCCTGGGAGAGGAAGAATCTCCAGTCTCTTAACTACCCTGCTATACCTGCATCAGCCCCAATGATAGCAAGCTTCCCATATACCTGCAGCAAACCTTCAAGCACAATTCTGCATGCATAGCTTAAAACCAAAAGCTGTAAACGTGTCCGCAAGAAAGCATGCAGCTTTAAGTATTCTACCAATGCAACACACTACGAAAAAAATTTTCTGGTCATTTATTTCCATGGGTGTTTTTCCCCCTCTCTTTTTGAAAACACATCAGTCTTTCCTTCCTGCAGCATTGCTCAGGCATGCCAATGATTTTACTGGGGAGAAGACAAATATGGTAGGGGCTTGTAAGCCTGGTCTTTTGATAAGGGAATCCAAGAATAAATATACACATTCTGGAGAAAACAGAAGAGCTATGATTAGTCACGGAACCAGGACACTCTGACACAAGGCAGAAGTCTTAAGACACTAGAAGTTGTGCACAGTTTAGGACAGAGATAAATGGCCTGTTATTTTGGTTGCTTCTGTTCTCTCACACTTGCACATTAAATAGTTTGGGATACATCCAACTGAGGCTTTGGCGTGTTGCAAAGAGAATGCAAAATCAGCTTCACCTTCCAACAGTGACCACTTATATTTAATTCCCAACCATGAAAACCTCGGCAGATACACAAAACACACAGTTAGGATTCTGAAGACGTTTCTCTTACCTCCGGGCCTGTAGACAACATCGTCTTCTGTGATGAAGGAGGTGATTTCCCCGTTGTCTGTCCTCTCGTAGCGCGATTTCTTCTTGGGGGGTTTCTTCTTGTTCTTCTTCGTGGACTCCTCGGTGGTGGCGCTGTTGTTGTCATTGTCCTCATCCTCGCTGTGGTCACTCTCCGCGTAGTTCTTGGCCCCTCCTTCCAGGGTGCAGCTCCGGCGAGGCCGTGAGTTCTCGCTCTCCCGCGCCTTCTCCCTCTTGTCCCGTTCCCTGTCCCGGTCTCTGTCCCGGTCCTTTTCTTTCTCTTTGTCCTTTTCTTTGTCTGCTGTCATGATTCGCCACGTGCCTTCTTCTGTCCTCTCACGGCTGGGCCTCCGTGAAAGGTAGACAGTGAGCCTGGGCTTCAGTCTTCTGAATTTCTCACTCAATTCCAGGGAAAATTCGACCACTCCAGCAACCCCAGCGTTTTAAAAAGGCTCTTTGGAAGAAAAGAGAAAAGGGAGAAAGAAGAAACATTAATCACTGCAATTGTTTTGCAATGTCTGCTCATTCGGAAAGGGAGACGGGGAGCCCTTTTTGGGCAACACATCAATGTTACATAGGATTAAGCTGTTTAAAAAGATCGCACAGTCACCATAACAACCCATCCAAATGGGAACAGCTCATATGCCACTAACCAAAGCATCCTTCATCTCACAGTCTTCTACTGGTCAAGCTCTAACTATGGATTCATTGATCACGTCAACCAGTTTTTTAAAAAACCAGTTTTATCCCACTTTTCAGCTAAAATCTGACCCCACAATAGCACAGAGGAAATGGAAGACTAATGGTGATTTTTAAAAAATTAATTAATGCCAACTGATTGAACGATCTGATCTGCCAGAGTCCAGATATAACGTTTTTCTCCTGGGCCACTAAAGCTGCTCACAGCAGTTCTCAAGTTTCAAAAGCAAGTCATACATGGCTAGGGAGCACAACATATAGGTATACAGAGTCTTGTAAACTTTGCTCTATCAACTCCTATGAAGCAAAAAAAAGAACACCAAATGCTGAGAGAAAAAGAAGAAAGGGTTCCCATGTTCTCTCCCACACTAGGGTGACAGACATAAATTGGGGTTCACTTGGTTCTTGATGGATCCTACCAAGCTCTACCGCCCCCTCTCCAAAAAAAATCAACCAACTGCAAGAAATTGACGGGCACAGACTGGTGTTTCTGGATAAAAGAACTACAGTATTAATTCTCTCTCCATCTACACTCTTTTCCAAATTCCCAACAACAGAGAGGCTATCCTATATGAACCGCCTGCCTGTCACAATGAGGCACATTTGATTACAGTTCTTTACTGTGAAATATTAATGCATCAGAATACTTGGACAGCACTACAGTTGACTGAATAAGAACATAACAGCCCTGCTGGATCAAACCAGTGGTCCATCGACGCCAGCATCCTGTCTCACACAGTGGCCAATCTGGAAGGCCAACAACTGGCATAGAGACTGAGGCCTTCCTCTGACATTGCCTCCTGGTGCTGGGATCCAGAGGCTGACTGCCACTGAATGTGGAGGTTCATCTATCTTATTGCAGCCACCGGGGCTGGAAACTTGGGTTTTAGAAACAAAACGCACAGGACAGAAGAGGCCTTTGGGATACTGAATTCTTTTACCGAGCGTCCAAATTCCAAGCTCGGGTGGAACATCTACAGAATGCATGAGGACATGGCCCTGGACTCCACCCACAATGCCGATCCTGGGCTGACGAATATCTCCTAGACAGCCACATTCTTCCCTCCTCTGCCACAAAGGCGGCAGGGTGTATGTGTGTGTGTGGAAGACTTTGCATGTTTGCCTCTGCAGAGAGACAGACAGCCTCCCTTATTTCCAGCTACATAAAACAGCCCATCTTCAGGCAAGGGAACGGCTGCAATAAGGATGTGCTGCCACATATTGTTAAAGCCTCCCATTCTTCTGGTTAGAAGCTGAGTCTTGACCCAAGGACTGTTTTCCTGTCAATCGCAGGACCAGCAATCTGGACTGACAGGTTGCACATTACATGTTTTTTTGAGCCGCAGCCAGCAGACCCTGAAACGGGGCTAAAATTGCTGGCAGCTGCTCCAGTGGATAGTCTTCAGCTAACAGAAATGTTGCACCAGTTGAGGCATCCAGAAGCACATTTCTCAAGTGGAGGCTGGAGAGCACGTATGTGCAAACGCGCACTGCAAGACGCTCTTGGCTTCGGTGAGACACAGCCTTCGCAGGCAATAGCTTTTCCAGCAACTATCCATCTGCTACCACTTCTGCAAGCATCTAGCGCAGAAATGTTAAATAAAAGGCAGAAGGGGACGGAGAAGAGACCCTGGCTGGATTCAGATGTCACTTTTAGCCTTAGTTAAGCTGGGAGGTGCAGAAGACCAGCCTGTCACGTGATCTGCACATGTCTCATCACTTCCTACTTCCATTTGCACATGCAGAATTTTTACCGTCTAACCCTAGCTTCCTCTGAGGAAAAGCGGGACACAAAATATAATAAAATGACAGGAGGAAACGGCATGTGAGTGTAGCAAGCAAATATCTTAATCATTAATCATACCAGGTGACAGCCAGTACGGTGCAGTGGTTACAAATGTTAATCCCTGCTTGTGCCGTGGAGGCTTGCTGCTGGGCGCCCTTGGGCCAGTCATGCACGCTGAGTCCAACCTACCTCACAGGGTTGTCAAGAGGAGAAAATGGAGGAGAAAAGCAGGGCTTTTTTTGAGCAGGAATGCACAGGAACATAGTTCTGGCTGGCTAGGTGCCAGGGGGTGTGTCCTAGAATGCAAATGAGTTTCTGCTGGGCTTTTTCTACTCAAAAAGGCCCTGGAGAAGAGAACGACATAAGCAGCTTTGGGTCTCCACTGGGGATAAAGGCAAGGTAGAATGAATCCAATGCATTTCTTTAATCAGCATGAGAAGAGATCCAAAGGCACTGACGGCAAATTAGCTTATCTAGAGCACAGTGCAGAGAGGATGGTAAAGGGAAAGAAAGGGTGCTTTACAGACACAAGGCTATTGTTTGGGAAATGGAAGTACTAACGCTCCGGTCTGCCCAGCCAAAACACACCTCCAGTTATCAAGAACAGCTGCCTATAAGACCAGAGTTCTCAACCAGATTTCCTGCCAGTTCTTACCAGCTACAAACCCAGCAGCATAAAGGTTGTGTGCACATGTTCCGCAGCTACATACACACACCCAAACCCAGCTCTTGTTGTTACTTGTTGTCCATGGTCTTGGACCCTCATCTACCATTCCTTGCCCAAGCCTCAAGGCTGAAGGTATCAGCCGCTGTCCAGCAACCCAGAGACATGCACAGGTGATTCCCAACCTGCCCTCTCTTGCACATATATCCCCCCCCCCAAAAAAAAAAATCTGTCACATTTTTGTTCCACGAAGCTTCTGGACAATGAAGAAAGCTAATAGGAAGAAAACTGATTTGTTTGAAAAGTGGTGTTGGAGGAGAGTTTTAAGACAAATAATCGGGTTCTAGATCAAATTGAGCTTAAACTCTCCCCAGAAGCTAAAATGAGCAAACTGAGGCTATCGGACTTTACTCGTTTTATGAGGATACAAGAGTCGCTGGAAAAGACAATATTGCTAGGAAAAGATGAAGGCAGAAGGAAAAGAAAACATAAGAACATAAGAGAAGCCATGTTGGATGAGGTCAATGACCCATCCAGTCCAACACTCTGTGTCACAAAGTGGCCAATATGTGTGTGTGTGTATACACACACACATATATAATAGCCACCGATGGACCTCTGATGGCTCCATATTTTTATCCAATTCCCTCTTAAAACTGGCTATGCTTGTAGTAGCCACCACCTCCTGTGGCAGTGAATTCCACATGTTAATCACCCTTTGGGTGAAGAAGTACTTCCTTTTATCCGTTTTAACCTGACTGTTCAGCAATTTCATTGAATGCCCACGAGTTCTTGTATTGTGAGAAAGGGAGAAAAGGACTTCTTTCTCTAGGAGAGCCAGTTTGGTGTAGTGGTTAAGTGTGCAGACTCTTATCTGGGAGAACCGGGTTTG
Organism: Heteronotia binoei; assembly: GCF_032191835.1. Taxonomy (NCBI): domain Eukaryota; kingdom Metazoa; phylum Chordata; class Lepidosauria; order Squamata; family Gekkonidae; genus Heteronotia; species Heteronotia binoei. The sequence continues at coordinate 6,870,672 of NC_083240.1, read as the reverse complement.
ATTCCCCACTCCTCCACTTGCACCTGCTGGAATGGCCTTGGGTCAGCCATAGCTCTGGCAGAAGTTGTCCTTGAAAGGGCAGCTGCTGTGAGAGCCCTCTCCAGCCCCACCCACCTCACAGGGTGTTTGTTGTGGGGGAGGAAGGTAAAGGAGATTGTGAGCCGCTCTGAGACTCTTCGGAGTGGAGGGCGGGATATAAATCCAATATCATCTTCTTCTTCTTCTTCTCTACTTTCTCCATCCCGTGCATAATCTTGTAAACCTCTATCATGTCTTGTAAACCTCTATCAGAGGAAGAGGAGATGGAAGCCAGAGCCCTCATACTGTAAGACCTCAGCAAGGCTGTTAACAGCAGGGTGTTTGGGTGGTCATTAATTCATAGGGATGCTATTAAGTCAGAAGTGACTTGACAGCACTTAACACGCACTCTATGAAGCTCAGCGTAATTTGCTTCCATTTTATCACAACCTGTCTGTAAGGTATGGACTGAACGAGTGTGACCGACCAGAGTCACCCAGGGAGCTATGCAAGAGTAGAGATACGAACCTTGGTCTCTCAAGCTGCAATCTGGCACTGTAAGACTCATACCAGCCTCATCTTCATTATGGGTTATTTGCCATGACATTGGCCAAGAGTTCTTTTAAGCTCTTTTCCGCAGAAGCTACGCTCGGAGGTTGCTCCTTATTCTTCCCATTTGGCTCATACATGGATGGATGTAAAGGCAGAGCTCCAGTAGAACCTGTTTTGGTCCTCATTGTGTGGGGGAAGTAAAGGAGCCCCTTTGCAAGTGTTTCAAGAGCGATCAGACTTGGGGGCTCTGCTGCAAACAAGATGAGGAAAACCCTCTGGGAAGGATTTAGTTCTCCAGTTGCCTCTTTTACGCTTTATAATGTTCTATAGTGTTCATAAGCATATTAGAGCAAAGGATTTCGCTCCCCTTTCAGCAAAAAGGAAAGTGTGTCCAGTTAAAGACATTCATACATTTGCTGCACAGCAGCCTCTCCCCAGGCCCGCAAAGTTGGACATCCTCCAGTTTCCAATGAGAAGTTTCCAGTTTTAAACAAGCTCCAGAAGAATGGCAGGTAACAAAAGATGAGGGTCTCTACATGCAGGGCCCGTTCAGCCCCAGTATATCCTCTACAAGAAAACAAAGAAGGGGCAGGCAAAGTAAATGTTTAGTAAGCCGCCCACCCCCCCCCTTCGTTTCATCTTTTGTGCTGAATGCTGCTGGCAGGCAAGATTTGCCAACTTATTTCACTAAAGGGGGTAGGAAGAGGGGGGGGGCATGAACCACAAACGTTTTGAATGCATAAACTAGCCACTTCAACGAGCAATTCAGGCTTGATGGAAAATACTGTGCCATTTTAGTACTCAAGGGGCAAATCTAACATGGAACTACATCACACAGGCAGAACATTTTGGCACGCAGAGGAGGAAGAAATGACTCCCCCTCCCTCCCCAAATGATCTCACTTCACTTGAGGAGCATCTTGCTTCAATTCATGAGCACACCATGACAAAGCCCACTTTTGGACTAAGCTCTCCAAACAACGTGGTGCAAACAATGACCCGTCTTCCTGATGTGCAACGACGGATTCAACAATTCTTATCCCCTATTTCAAGAGTTACAAACTACACACTTGGGAGCTTTTTGCGCTTTTCTCTCTCCTCACACTGTTCTCCCCCCACCACCATGTTTCTTTAGAGGCGGTGGGGTGGGGTGGGGTGGGGTGGGAGGGGTACTGAATACTCAGTCTTCATAAGAGTTCTGGGAAGCCTGAAAGCTTGGTGAGCCAGCTTGGTGTAGTGGTTAAGTGTCCGGACTCTTATCTGGGAGAACCGAGTTTGATTTCCCACTCCTCCACTTGCAGCTGCTAGAATGGCCTTGGGTCAGCCATAGCTCTGGCAGAGGTTGTCCTTGAAAGGGCAGCTGCTGTGAAAGCCCTCTCCAGCCCCACCCACCTCACAGGGTGTCTGTTGTGGGGGAGGAAAGTAAAGGAGATTGTGAGCCGCTCTGAGACTCTTTGGAGTGGAGGGCGGGATATAAATCCAGTATCATAATCATCTTCTTACTGCTCTCTGCCGTTTTAGGTGCCCTTAATGAAAACTATTTGAGAGCACGTCACACAAGTGATTAAGCTATTCATTTACCATGGAAAGTTGGGAGGTTTCAAGTCACTGGGTTCCAACGGTTTACTCAAAAGGAGTCTCTTGCACGGCCATGCCACATTAACCCAGCCTTCTCCAGGAGACCAGCAGCCTTCTCTGCCCTCACAGCCTGTGGTTCCTAAGGCATCTACTACCCACACTTCAAGCCCCTGCTTTCCACAAGGCCACCGGCCAGGAGAATTTCTGCAACAGAGAACGTTGCGCAGCTGCTTTACTCATTCTCAGGTGTGTCTCACAGAACTGATTCCAAATCTAATAGGCCAGAAACTCAGGAGCCTTTAAAAATGCAGGCAGGAAGTTTCAAAAGACCAGGTCATTTAGAACGCTTGCATCAACTATGTGTGACTGAAACCTCTCTCCTTGGATCCTAGCACTATCCTTTTTTTGAATGAAGAGACAGCAATGAATTCTGAGTCCCGGTTGGTTTCTAATGCCCGACAGTGACAATATCCAAAGAGACAAATTGACTTCGCTGTCATAACTCAAGCTGAGACTCCCGACTCTCTCTGCGCTGTTTCCCTGAACGAAGCAATCATCTAGGGAAGAAAAAGATTCCAACTCCTTCCCTCTCCTGAAGTGCTTGCAATCATTTTTTCTGACAATACGCAAGAGGGACCTCATGTGTACGCCACCAAAGATGTAATTTGCTCAGAGAAACCTCAGGTACCAGCCACATCCAGAGGCTTTTCAAAATGCACAACGAATTCTCTGCACGCCTGGAGCGTCCCCAAGATCTTTCCTGCCAAAATAAATGATTTTGGTTGATCTTATGCAAAGATTCTTCTGGGCAATAACCTAACTAAGGAAGTTTAAAGCGCAAAATTGTCAAGCCCACAAGCACCCCAGATGGGATTGCTGTGCGTATCAAAAGGACAGGACAGATGAACTCGCCAGTGCTGGCAAGAGGTAAATGGACACCTACTCTCCTCTGTGTGGGCAGGCAACAGATAATCCATCTGTTCCTCCAATTGGTCTTCTCTCTAGGGCATGCAAAATCTAGTCTTCATTTTCAAAAAGCATTGGCTCGCACGTGTTTCAGGAGAAACCTTCATAAGAACCTAGCAATCCCTTGACTTTATCATATGAGCATTAAGAGACATCGGCAACTAGTACAGTCCAAAGCCAAGATGGGCTTTTTACTCTTTTTACCGGAGGCAGGTAATTCTGAAGTATGGCATGCAGGAAGGGGCACTGCCTCCCACAAACTGACTCTCCAGTAAAGACGCATATGAATATAGGAAGAAAACATACCATGAATTAGATCTTTGGTCCTTCTAGCCAGCTCAGCACTGTCCACAGATGGGCAGTTTGGCACCCAAACGGTTCGTGCAACTTATGCAAAAGGAATGCCAAGACACGTTAGTGAGAACACAGAGCTCCAGCTCACACAACTTTCCAGGCAGCTCTCTCTATTGATCTTGCACTTTTGTGGACGTCAAAATGCTGGGCCCCATTGTCAAGAGCTCACCTCACACATTAGGGCTAGGGCTCTCACACAGCTGATCAAAGCTATCTGGCCACAGCTATCCTCCTCAAGCTCAAACCCTCAAAGGCATGCAGAAGTGCAAAGAACGGGGTGGGGCAGGGAATTCCTTATAAATACTTGTTTGATTAAAGCTGAGGTGACGCTCCCATGATTCATCCTGCACTAAATACTTAAAAGCAGACATTATAGAACAGCATGGAAAGAACAGCAGATCTGCTTGAGTACACAAGACACCTGAAGATGCAGCTTCTGTGTTGCACAGGAAACAGAACCATGCTAGAGGGAGGGGTCCCATGAGCCCCACTTGGTGCTTGAACGCTAAGCTCAGGAAACGGCAACCGAGGAAAGGTGAGACATGGTAGTGAAGGCTCTCATGCGAACGTTGTTGTTTTTCCCTGCTGATGTTGCTGCCTCTGTTTGGTGCAGAGAGCCAGTTTGGTGTAGTGGTTAAGTGTGCGGACTCTTATCTGGCAGAACTGGGTTTGATTCCCCACTCCTCCACTTGCAGCTGCTGGAATGGCCTTGGGTCAGCCATAGCTCTCCTAGGAGTTGTCCTTGAAGGGCAGCTGTGAAAGCCTTCTCAGCCCCACTCACCTCACAGGGTGTCTGTTGTGGGGGGGGGGGGAGAAGATATAGGAGATTGTAAGCCTGAGTCTCTGATTCAGAGAGAAGGGCGGGGTATAAATCTGAAATTATTCTTCTTCTGCAATTTCCTCACACAGAATACGAGAGGCAAAAAGAGCCCCAAAGTCACTTGTTCCCATCCAACCGCACTAGCTGTGAAGAACAGCAAGCACCTGCTGAATGGCAGGAGCATCGGGCATGAAGACGAATGAGAAGCAAGTTGCTGTAATCAGGCACCAATAAAGCCTGCCTGAGATCCAAGACAACCTCCAGATCTTTACAGTGCCACGAAGCAATTTTGCCGGTGTGGACGGGCTTGCCGAGGACCCACAATACAGATCAATGCTGGAGGCCTTAAGGCCAAGATCAGGCCCTGAGAAGAGACAAGATGGCTCCATGGAAGACTGTGGCAAAGGCTTGGGGGCAGGAGGGTGGGGGATATTTTGGCCCAATGCCCTTCCTCTCTTCAAAGTGGTCTTCCTATATACTGTGCCACTGAACAAAGACCATGTGCAAGACCATGCCAGGCAGAACCCCAAACATGGAGATCGAAGTCATGTGGAGTCCGCAGGGCACAGAAAGAAAATCCCCAAGATTCTGATTCGATGCTAAGGACATAGTCCAGCACCTAAAAGCTGGAGGGGGCATGCTTGCTGCCAGGACAGGTGCCATAATTGGAGAGCCTGCTGAAAAAAGCAGCTACACAAGCACTATAGCGGCTTGTGCACAAAACACCAGTTCACAGAGCTCACAAGAGAGTGGCGCCCCCATTCAGCCCGCTTAATCCTCAGTAGCCTTAACAAGGCATGGCGTGTGAGTGAGCAAACAGCAGTGACTAATTGGGGATGCGGCTGGATGGGATGGCTTCATTTTCAGCTGTTCCTCTCCCACTCCTTAAATATCAAATAGAGGCAGACCAATCTCCCCTGCCCTCTTCATTTTCAGAGATGCCCCTCAGAGCAAAGCAATATCTGCCCATATGCAACAAGCATTTCTTTTCCAATTCCTACCAAAGCCAAGCAGATGGCAGCGAATTTCATAATCCGGATTAGTCCCGGCCTTTATTAATCAAACCAGCAAAATGCCCATCATTACCATGAGTGGGGCACTCTTCTCCCCCCCCCCACCCCAAAGACATAACTGGAAAGAAAACCAGTTGCATGTCATCTCTCTAAAAGGCAAAGGGGGGGGGGGGAGACTTAACCAAAATGAATTGAATTAAAAACCAAAAGGTTAAGGAAATCAGAAGATATTGGATTTATATCCTGCCCTATACTGTAAATCTCAGAGTCTCAGAGTGGTCACAATCTCCTTTACCTTCCCCCCCCCCCCCCACAAAAGACACCCTGTGAGGTAGCTGGGGGAGCTTTTACAGCAGTTGCCCTTTCAAGGACAACTCCTACAAAAGCTATGGCTAACCCAAGGTAATTCCAGCAGTTGTATGTGGAGGAGAGGGGAATCAAACCCGGTTCTCCCGAATAAGAGTCCACGCACTTAACCGCTACACCAAACTGGCTCTCTAAGAGCCCAATAATTCTATGTCTAAAATTGAAGCATAAATATTATATATAAAAATGTATTTATTACAAAGAATTCATAATAAACACATGTATATTTTTCTAGATGATAACATTTATGCTTCAATTTCAGACACAGAACTATTGGGCCCTTATATTCTGATTTGCTTTAACCTTTTGGTTCTTAACTCAGTCTCTCTAAAAGGACCAGGTCAGACTGGTTTGTCTTACCAGGACTGTGCCATCTGTTAATCCAACAACCACCGTGGGAGCTGACAATTCAACCGTTTACAAGCTAGATAAAAGAACTGTGCTTGTTTTCTGGCTCTCTAAGCAGGAAGGGGGCTGGGGCGAGACAATTGGCTGCCTTATAAGCAGCATGGGCACCCCAACTTGCCAACATGCCAGGATGGGAGGAAAAACCCTGCTCAAACATTACAATTCATTCTGAATGAGTCAAGAAGGAAAAATCAAGCCCTTCTGAGTAATGGAGTGGGTGCTGCCTCCTCCTCCAACTTATGTGTATCAGAACTCCGGGTACTTTCAATGCTAAGACCTGGTTATGCAACGCTAGCAAATAATCCCAGGAGCAGGGATCCGGGGAATGTGAGCAAGCCTCTCCTAAAAAGCACTGCAACTCCACATACGCATTTAAGTGCAATCGATCAGCAACTAAGGGAATGCCAGAGAGGAACTGCCCAATGGGTGTGCAAATGCATCTGGCTGAATGTTTGGAAAGCGGGTGCAGGTACACACCTGGAATGGTGCAAAGCTTACCAGGGCTTGGGTGTGACGCATGCAAAAAGTATGAATGCACCCCCGGTACCGGCACTGCCTTCTCCAGAGAATAACCTTTAACAACAGCTGCCACCGCTCAAACGGTACGTGAAGCTTCAGTCTAAAGGTGAGAGTTGGCGGGCACCACCCAACTCTTTACAGAATCAATCAACTCAAAAACATTTCAGGATAAAAGAGCAACGAGGTATAAATATATTTCTCAAAGTCTGTCACCAAAAGCTGCTGATTCTGAGGTCCTTACAGCCCTGCATTCACAAATCACAACTTTCTTTAACATTAGCATTACTATTTGTTATTATTCATTCAGGCTTATTTGCATGCTCATCCTTTGACACTGTATATGTCATTAAATTCTAACAGTCCTTCATTTCTTTACATAGGGCAAACAGGGAAAATCCTATGGCAAAGGATAAATGGACACAAATCTGACATCAAGAATCCCAAGACTAAGAAACCTGTAGGAGAACACTTCAGCCTTCCAGGACATTCAATGGGTGACCTCAAAGTAGCTGTTTTATTGCAAAAGAACTTTAAGAACAGACTAGAAAGGGAAATTGCTGCATTGCAAGTTATTGCACCACTCAGAACAATGGAATCCCCAGGACTTAACAGGGATGTTGGTTTCTTATCTCACTACATATTCTAACTTTATTCAGCCCATGCCTCTGCATTCTCACCAAACTCCCAGAAGGGCTATACGTCCTCTTTATTTTATTTCTTATTTGAAATAATATATTAGAATAATAGATTGTGATGTAATTTGGAATGGGAGATTGGTATGTATTTCTCTGGTCTGGGACAGGGGAAATATCTCTACACAGCCATTCGCCCAACTTCAAACAATATGATGCTGTAAGGTTGCCTCCATGCTTGAGAGGAGACAGCTGAAACATAATGGCAAGGTCTGAGTTAAGTACTCTCAGCATTCCACAATTAAGGACACATCGATCTACAATTCGGACATTCATTTCCTTCACTATGTTCACCCCAAGTTGAACCCATCCAAATGGTATCCATATAAACTAAGCTTGTTATTCCTGTTTGATCCTTAAATCTGTCAAAACTCCTTCATTATGCCACATGTTAATTTGCTGTTCACCACTGTACCGATATGTATGAACTGATAATTTTCATTTCATTGTACCCAAAGAAGCGCGCATGCACACGAAAACTTATAAATAATGAATAAAACTTGGTCGGCCTTAAAGGCGCTGCTGGACTCAAAACTTTGTTCTGCTGCTTCAGACCAATACGGCTACTCAGACCAATACGGAGAGCCAGTTTGGTGTAGTGGTTAAGTGTGGGGACTCTTAACTGGGAGAACTGGGTTTGATTCTCCACTCCTCCACCTGCAGCTGCTGGAGTGGCCTTGGGTCATCCACTGCTCTCCCAGAGACTGTCCTTGAAAGGGTAGCTTCTGTGAAAGCTCTCTCAGCCCCACCCACCTCATAGTGTCTGTTGTGGGGGAAGAAGATAAAAGGAGATTATAAACCGCTCTGAGTCTCTGATTCAGAGAGAAGGGCAGGGTACAAATCTGCAATTCTTCTTCTCCAGCTCAATCTAGTATACCTTGTGTAATCTGCCTTGTGTATCAGCGAGAAAGGCGGACTATGGATAAAATAAATTAAGTCCACAAGGGATTGCAGCCTTAATTAAGTTTCACCATAAGCTAGCAGCAAAAAAAAGCCCTTGGGGAGGCAACCAAGGCTTACAGGACAAACAGTGCTGAACTATTAAAAGATAACATTTTGCTTACTTGGCATTTCTGAGTTTAATGGGCAAGCAAAAGAACAAAAATTGTGGGAAACTGCTACGGGCTATTGGGTACAAATCCTTCCAGATGATGTACTGATGTTCTACATTGCTGGTGGTGGAAAGTGCAGTCAAGTCATGGTTGATTTATAGCGACCCCATCGGCTTTTCAAGGCAAGAGACATTCAGAGGTTACAGTTTATTTTAAAGACACTTCTGCACATTCAGGAACCTGGACGTGGACACATAAGCTACCCCCTGAAACCGTTCATGTGCCCAACATCCATCACCCTGTTTAATAGTCATTTCTCATAGGTGTTAATATGCATTAAAGCATACCTACTGCTTTACACACAACAGCACTTGAAGGTTACCCATGTCACAATCCTCTAATACCAATACACCAAAAAAAAAAATTATGGTAGGTTTGAGGGATTTTATTTTTGTTGTTCTCTAAAGTAAATGGCATTCGTATGTGCACAGACTGCCAAACAGACAGATGTTTACACAGATGCTTAAAGCTGGATTAGGACAGTAGAAGTAAATACACTGGAGGGGGGGGGGAGAATCTTAGTGGGGTTTGGCAAGCTGTGTAAACTGAGGCTTGCAGTAATTTCTCTCTCACTGGCAAGCTCTTATTCACATTGCACAGAACAACCATCAGCACAGCTGCTTTTGCCATCATGTAACAAAGGGTGTGTGGGGGGGGGGGGGGGAGACAGCCTGATCACAGCTCCGTAGGTTGTGCGGGATTAAATTGCCTCTGCTATCAAGTCACTGTCTCACCCACCGAGGACTTCCTGGAGAGAGCCTAACCTTCTCACAAGAGGGAAACGGTGCTGACAAGGAAACATCCCTCTTCCTCCCCCCCGCCCCCCACCATGCAAGCGAAATCAAGATCTCGAAAGAGAACAGGAGAGAACTTACACAGGGCGCAAACAGCCAGGGATCTTCTTTTGTACAAAAGGGAGTTGTTGTTTTTAGAAAAAATAGGTGGTGGGGCTCATCCAGGGATTGTTATGCAGCTGCACCTACTATTCAATGGACAAGGTGGGAAGGAGGAGGTGGAACCCTCAGAAAGGTTCAGGAGCTCTGCTCCTGCCCAATCCAAGGCCTGCAGAATGAGACCTGCACAGGATAAAAGAAACAGGATTTGCACTGGGAGTGGGGGAGTCGTGGCCATTGGCCAACTGGGTGCGAGCATGTAGAAAGGGCACAGATGGGATAGTGGAATTCCACTGAGAATTACACCTTCAACATTTCCAGCTCTTCGTGCTGTGAAGACACGTCCGGAACTACGTGAGCAAGGCCTGTTGGAATTTCAGAAGGGAGAAAGGGAAGGGCTGGGTGAGATTGTGTTTAAAGGAATGATCCCTCAGCACCCTTGCCGCTCCCATAATTAGCAAAACCAACATTAAATTAAGCAAAAGGGCAGAAGTGGCAGTATAACTCACAAAAAAATAGAGAGAAAAGTGCATAATTCAGGATTCTTGGAAGAATGTGGAATTGCATGGTGCAGGGTTTTGTTTTTCTTTAAGCACGGAAACTGCACACATCCCTGGCTGTACGGGACTCACAGTACTCAGCCTTTCAAGCTGATCTGTGCCAGCTGTAACTTTCATTGCCCTGGAAGGCCCCTTTCAGTTCTCTCTCACGCTGCATTCTTGGAAACGTGCATCTCTGCAAGCTTGCAAAAACTCCCCATTGCTCCAAGGGACTGTCCACAGCCTCCCAAAGAAGTTTGCTTTACACTAAACAAAACATGCAAGATTTACAAAGCTGTAGAGAAGCCTTGCCAGCCAAGGCTCAGCCCTGGCATCTATTATCATCACCGTCGTCATCATTGTTATACATTTCTATGCCACCTTTCCACCCAAAGAGGATCCCCAAGGTAGCGAACATTAAAACATTTCAACATTTTTCATGCCAGTTTTCAACTCTGGAAGGCAACAAGTAAAAGATATTGATGGGGAGGGACGGTGGCTCAGTGGTAGAGCATCTGCTTGATAAGCAGAAGGTCCCAGGTTCAATCCCCGGCATCTCCAACTAAAAAGGGTCCAGGCAAGTAGGCGTGAAAAACCTCTGCTTGAGACCCTGGACAGCCGCTGCCAGTCTGAGTAGACAAGACTGACTTTGATGGACCAAGGGTCTAATTCAGTATAAGGAAGCTTCATATGTTCATATGGTAACCCCAAGGAATGTGAAAAAGCGCATTTCCTTAACCACTGGAGAAGTCCAGAGAGGCCCCCCCTCCACTAAGACATGGCTATCCAGACCAGTAGGAAATGCATAATTTTTAAAAAAAAAATTGCATGCTAATAACTTGTTTCTATCACTGGGAGTGCTATTGGCCCATTGCTGCCTCTGTAACAGGCACTGCATTTAAGACTGCAAACTTAGCATCCAAAAGGAACAAGGCTCCCCCCCCAAAAAAAATATTGAAGAGCCCTGTTGGATCAGACCAGTGAGGATCCATCTAGTCCGGCATCCTGTCTCACACAGTGGCTAACAAGTTCCTCTGGAGAACCGACAGCAGGGCATAGAGGCCTTCCCCTGGCCTCATGGGATTCAGAAGATTAGTATCTCTGAATGCGAAAGTTCCCCTCAGTCACCCGTGGCTAGTAACCATTAACAAACTTATCTAATCACAGAGTTGGAGGGGACCTCCAGGGTCATCTAATCCAAACTCCCCTTTAAAGCTGCATTTTCCTGTGGCCATCAGTACATCCTCTGGCAGCAAATTCCACATTTTAGCCACTCTCTGTGTAAAGAAGTATTTCTTTTTGTCAAGTCCTGAACCTCCTGCCCATCAGTTTCATTAGATGTCCTTGGGTTCTAATATTTTGGGAGAGCGAGAAAAAGTTCTCGTAAACTGCCCTCCCAAGCAAATTGCCCTGGTGCTATGGAATGCCCCTCCCAGGGAGCTGATCCAGGTTCTTTTCTGGCTTCTTTCCAGAATCAGAGACATTCTTAATTATTCTACTAGAGAACATTGCTAATAGCTGAAGCTGAAGGACTGAAATTAGAAGGAACAACTCCAGTTTTGTTATTCATTACTGATTTTAAAACTCATTTTATTATGGTTCACTGACTAGGCTATGCCTTTATTTTCTGCCATCACAGAGATGTTTCCGAGCACTTTGAAAAGCTACTGTTAACAAACAATGCACAAGTTTTGCAAAAGGAATAAAATGCCTTCTGGAAGAAAAGAAGGAGAGTACGAAGGCAACAGCCTTTCCACGCTGTTTGCCACCAACAGAGGTACACTGCCTCTGAGTATGGAAGCTCTATTTAGATATCATCCCTAAGGGCCCCTGACAGACCCATGATTTATCTAACACACTTCCAAAGCCATCTCAGCTAATGGTCACCTCTACTGCATATCTGTTTTCACCACTCATTTTTTTCTAGAAAAGCGGTGAAATCGTAGGCAGGCCCTTGTAATATTTGTCTTTTTAGACTTTTTGTTCAGCTTTACAACACACTAGGAGCCTCTAAAAGAGCTATCTGCCATAAAAGCCACACCACAGTTGCAAAGGCAATGATAGCCTGCAACATTTTTAAATTAGGATTAAAAAAAAAAAACACCTCACCCTGTTGTGAGCAAGTTCTCAAATCCCCCAGACCTCTTCCTCAGACTAGATGCTCAGTACAAAATGTGCACGCAAAAGGCGGGATTATTTTCATGTCGTTTGCAATACGCAACAGCCTTAAGACACAGAGGAAGCCTGAATAGCCCAGGTTTACCCAAACTGGCCAGATCTTGCAAGCTAAGCAGGGTTACTACTTGGATGGGAGACCACAAAGGAAGCCTGGGGTTGCTGCATGGAGGAATGCAATGGCAAACCACCTCTGCTCAACTCTTACCTGGAAGGCCCTGCGGATGGAGTGACCACGAGCTCGAACTCCACGACATGTCCTTAAGACACAATGCAGGAGGGATTAACTGGGTCAGCCTCCCCCAGGTACAGAAAAGAGCAGCACCAGAAGCAAACAACAGCTGTCCTCCCTTTGAAGACAGCAGAAGCCTCAGCAATCCCGATTGCCTGCAGCAATGATCACAGGTCTGCTGAAGACAGCACTGCCTCGTAAAAGCAATGAGTAAGCTCCCTGGGCCCCTGCTGGGCCTGCAGACAAGACAGAGCCACCTTCCCACCCAGCAAGGATCAGCCAGCAGTGATGCTGTCCACGTAAGAGATCAGTAGGTGGAACTGCTCTCTCTAGGGATCAAGCTAAATAAGAACATAATAGAATAATAACAACATTTTATTTATATCCCGCCCTCCCCGCCTAGGCAGGCTCAGGGCGGCTAACAACATAGCCATACAATACTTATACAAAACTTTTAAAATCAGCCATTAGTCTTAAAAAACATTCTAATTTACATTTAACAATAATTTTAACAGTAACAGTGGTATTTCTGGTGCTATTCTGTCAGAAGCCATGTTGGATCAGGCCAATGGCCCATCCAGTCCAACACTCTGTGTCACACAGTGGCCAAAATATATACAGACACACACACACACACACATATATACACACTGTGCCTAATAGCCACTGAAGGACCTCTGCTCCATATTTTTATCCAATCCCCTCTTGAAGCTGGCTGTGCTGGTAGCCGCCATCACGTCCTGTGGCAGTGAATTCCACATGTTAACTACCCTTTGGGTGAAGAAGGGCTTCCTTTTATCCGTTTTAACCCGACTGCTCAGCAAATGGGGAGCCTGACTGGATTCCACATCAACAGAAGGAGAAGCAGCTGAGCTGGCCCAGGCTGAGTATCCTCCCTCAGGCCAGCCCTAAGGCCTCTCTCCTGGGATGCCTGCTGAACACTTGTTAAAACGTCCTCCCCCCCCCCCCCCCCCAGGGAAACATCCAAGTTTCCTGTTTCTGACAGGAGATGGGAGTTGAACTCAGGCCAGGGGTTAGGGTTTGACTGAATGTTTTCTTTAGTGGCATTCAGAACGGGCCTTGCAGCAAGGGAGACCAAACCCAGAAGTACTTGAAGAGGGATCTAAGGAAGGAAACAAAAGATTACGGAAGAGAGAAATGAGCCTGCGAGAGGGAGGAGGAGAGGAAGAGGAAACCAGGCACCAGCCTAGCCAAGGCAGAGAACATTCTGAATCACAGAAGCAGATGGCACCCAAGCGCTGGGAATATTAGACAGTTCTGCCATTACAGAGATGTTTCCGAGCACATGAAACTGCTTTCCAAGCTCTGGTGTCTCCCGGGTGCACACAAAAAGCACTATTAAATGTGTCACAAGAGCTCCTTGTGCCGCTGCAATCAACTCCAGCCACAGCCAAGTCTTGGAAACGTTTGCTGCCCCAAGGCCAAATGGGTAGCCCACAAGGTACAAGCTGAATCTAACCTCCTCCACACACCCCTTCTTGGTACAGTCCTGCAGCATCCTCCCTTTTTCAGCCTTTTGACTGATGGCGTCCTAAGCACCCTCTTGCATGAAGACAGATTCATGTGGGTCACCACCGGGTTGGTCTGAAGCAGAAGAATAACTTTCGAGTCCAGTGGCACCTCGGAGATCAACAGAGTTTTACTCAAAGTATAAGCTTTTGTCTGCACGCACATTTCTTCAGACTCTCACGTCTTCAGGTGTTTGTACCCGAAGAAGTGTGCACGAACAAAAAAAAGCTTCTATCTTGAATAAATATCTGTTGGTCTTAAAGGTGCCACTGGAACAGGGCTGGCCCGGTGCCCTAGGAGACTTGCTGCCTGGCGCCCCCCCTCCAACACTCCCCACAGCTCCCCCCCTGCAGCTCCGTGCCCCCTCCCCTCCCCACATGTCAATTGCAATGCTCTAACGCCGCGTTCCGGCGCCCTGCCTGCCCCTCCCCCCAGCGCTCAGCTCACCTGCCTGCCTGCCTGCCACCACTAAAAGCGACAGCACTCCGCTCGCTTGCTCCCTTCTCCCTGCTTGCCGGCTAAAAGTAAGCTTTGCTGGCTTCGCAGGCCCTGCCTGAGTGTTTTGTTAAGAGACAAAATGCGCAGGCGCGAGCTGTGAAGCCGGCAAAGCTTACTTTTAGCTGGCGAGCAGGGGGAAGGGAGGGAGGGAGCGAGCAGAGCAGTGCCGCTTTTAGCGGCGGCGGGCAGGAAAGCAAAGCGTAGGAGCAATGGGCTGGGGTGCCGGGGGGGGGCTAGCAATGGTGGCAGCGGCGGGGGGGAGGGAGGCAAGCTAAGCGCTTGCCTGGGGCATGGGGGAGGGGAAACGCAATTTGCCGCCCCCCACCTCTCAGCGCCCTAGGCAACCGCCTAGTTTGCCTAGTGGGCGAACCAGCCCTGCACTGGACTTGAACTTTGTTCCACCCTCTTGCTTATTACTGCGTCCACTGCAGTCAAACCCCTTGCAACAAGTTATCAGAATCATTAGCAGTGGGCTCATCTGTTAGTGTCTGCTACTTGACTGGTAATGTCTGTGGCTCTGACGCCCGAGGCCTACTTCTGGTAGCTACATTAATTGTTTTTATTTGTGAGGCCAGATCATTTCCCAATAAAATTGGAATATCCAGGTCCTTTCCCCTGAAAGCCTTTGTATTTGATTTGGAGTTCTACTAAATCCACTTCAAATTCTGGGCCACTTATTCCCTTAATCCCTTACTCACTAAATATTGTTCTTTCTTTACCAGGTTAGGTGTTACTAAGGTTACTTCTGTGTCCCTGTATCCCTCCAGCCCACAACCTCTTCAATGATGTCTACAGCTTCCAGACAGTCCCTGTTTATATCTTCTCACACCTTCCATACCTGCAGCACTCTAGCTGGTTTATCTGTTGGTGCTACTGCTTCTGGCTCAATGTCTGCTGTGCGTTCAGTGACAGTTTCTGCCTGTTTTACTACTTTAACTTTTGGCTGGGTTTTTTTTTGGGGGGGGGGGTCCCTTTGTTAAATTTGGACAATGTGCTTTTATGCATCCCTCTTCCCAGCAACTGTAACAGATAACCACCCCCTCCTACTTTGTGCCAAAGTGGTCTTCCTGGTCCACAATCTGCAACAGCCTTTGGCCCAGTGATTCCAATAACCACTACTACCTTTTCAGGATACAACTAGACATGGCAGTGCCAGGGGGTACCTTCCCCTAACTATGTTTTTCTTTCCCCAACCTGACTGTGCCTGCATTTTCCTTAGCAATTACTCTCTCAGCAGGAATGGTGTCCCATTTCATAAGGTCACACACACAAAAAAAAACCCCCAAACCCTCTTGAAATAGAGCAGTTTTTGCTGGGAAAACCTTCGTGGTGGGTATGGGGGAGGGGGAAAGGTTACCTCTGTCTCCCGCTTACTCACCTGATGCTTGAGAATTGCACCACACCTCACTCTGCTGCTCTTTAAGGCAGCAACAGATAATTTGCTTAGCATATCTGATTTAGCCCAGCTATGCTAGGCAGAGCACCTGAGCTTGATGGACCAACAGTTTCGTTCTGCATAAGGCGGTTCTGCATATTCATGTGTTTCTGCCAGTGTGGCTTTTAACCTTGAAGCAAGAAGATCCATGAGGAGAGCGGGGATCAAGTAGACACGGCAAGATTCTCTAATTTTCAGCTGTGCAGTAGGGGAACTGTTTGGCACACCAAAGGGCCTAGGGGACAATCTAAGAAAGCAGGACCTGGGCAACGCCATTTCTCTGCCTCAGAGCTTGGAGAACTGCTGCAGACAATCACAAGAACGGCCAGCGGCATCTGCTGACAGTTCCATCCCGCCTCCTGACACAGTTTTTCAAGGCAGCTCACAATGCAATCAGAGTCATCAAGAACCAAATGCAGATTAAGAACAGTGGCTATGGACAGCACAGCAAATAATAAAGCCAAGAAAACAGAACAAGGACAAAACGAGAAGAAAAACATATGCAAGTCACTCTCTCCCCCATACCACTGACTGCTGCCCAGTGCCTGAGAAGACGGAGGTGTACTTACTCGGTGCCTGAACAGAAAACACCAGGCAAAGTGAAGCAAGGAAGGGGCTTGATGGGCAGCAACCCAACACAGAAGGAAAAATGTCTAATTACCCTTTATAGCAGGGGTCCCCAATGAGGTATGGTGCCTCCGGGTGCCATGGTGCCTGCCGATGCCTTTTCCAGCGCTCACCATGTGGTTTTAGGAAGTGGGTGGGGCCAAATAGGGCTTTTGTCCGGAAAGGCATCTGACTGACAATCAGAGATTGGATTGGCTGTGCAGAGGACCCACTGCTTCGTGTCTGTAATGTGAAGCTACTGAAATCAGGTTCCATGTGACAGCCTGATAACTGAAGAAGAACAGAATTGAAACGTCTTGGAATATCTAGAAGGGGTGTTTTATGAAGGCCTGTAAAGATTTCCTGGCATTATCCCTCTATTGGAAAGAATTCTGGACACGCCGTTAGCTGAATTGTGGACTTCATTTATCGGGGGGGGGGGGGGGGTGAAACACAAAAGTCACGTTGCAACTGTATACACTGGCTTGAGACTGAATTAACATTTAATTTGCGGGATATAATGTTGTATAAGAATATAATTGTTGGACATTGTAAAGAATTGCCACTCAGCAGGAGGGGTTTTATCTTGCGCTAAGACCCCTTAATTTGAGCAACCACCACGCAAGAAGCTGCACTCTCTTACTGAAGTTAAGCTGTGGCAATTGTTTTGTGGCTGGATCAGCCTCCTGAGGCAGCCATTTCACTGCTATACCCACCGTGCCATGTCCAAATTACAAATGTCCCCACATGCTTAAAAAGGACTCCTGCCTTATACCAGACTGAGGGGAGCACATTTTGAGCAAAGTCTCTGCCAAAGCTCTTATTGGATGAGCAGGCAGTCCCTTGGATACGTGGGTCCCGCAGCATTTAGGATTCCAGGCAAGAACCGGCATTCTGAGCTGTGACCCAGAAATGGAATTCATTTCTACATCGGCCAAAAAAAAAAAAAAGCTCTCAGAAAGGTTTTTCCAGGCAACAGGGCTTGGGGATTCATTCTGGACCAAGCACATTTTAAAAACGGCTTGCAAAGGAAGCCTCCTGTAAAGCCCAGCACTGGATGTGATCAGAGCATAGATAACCGCCCTGCAGCAGCTGGCACACGGCAGCCGAAGCTGGCTCAAGGTCCTCAGCACCACAAAAGGAATCTGAGCCTCTATCTGCACACACAGGGACCTCACACCCGCCTGCCTTCCCCCCAGCTGCAAACCTGCTCTTTTAGAGGAAACACCCCCCCCCCCGCCACAAGAGGCCTCCGTCACTTGTATTTGGGCACTCAAAGCCGCCTTTGTCTCCAGAGAGCCAAGCAGCTCTGAATAGGGTTCCACTGAGGTGTTTGCAAATTAACAGCACAAAACTGCGGTTGCCAACAAGGGGGAAAAAAAACCCCTATTCCACGGTTACTTGACTAGCACACCTGCAAGATCAGAGGGAAAAGGCCTAAGCAGTGCTTCTCACGTTAATACCCCGCTAAGAGGTTTACGGTGCTTACAGAGTCAGGTTTTAAAGATAATGTGAAATCAAGTCCAGAAGAAATACTATGAGCTCATACTCTCGAGGCCGACTGAGCAGGCAGGCTAACGAAAATGTGGAGATGAGTGCTCCTCCCCCCCCCCCTCCCAAACCGCTGCCATCCCCTTTGCTCAAGCAAGCCAGACAGATAAATCTTTTAACAAGATTTGCATGGGTCATGTGTTGCTCGTCTTAATAAACACAACAGGCCCATTCTTTGGAGAGCTGTTAGTCTCATATTGCAGGATGAAAAGGCACTGTGTTTAGCAAAGGCCAGATTAAAAAGGAAGTATGGGCTGTCACGGCTGGAACGAACCAGGGCTCCCTCAGAGACAGAGAGGTTACTCCTAGTTTTCTCAAGATAAAAATTTGTTTGCCCCAATATATGTGCCAGCCTTATTTATTTATTTTTTTTAAAAAGTGGAAATTAGTACATTTAAACTAGATACCGTCTACATTCTTAAAGAGCACTGAAGGTCACTGGGAGTGGGGGGGGGGGCTTCCTGAAGCACCAGCACTAACCCCCCTGGGGAGGGGGCAGGAAGAATAAAAATAGGTTGCAGGGGAAACAGAGATTCTGTCGAGGAATGCAACTGATAATCATGTTTGCTAGCAAGTCTGCTCTGATCAAAGCACCCCGAGCTCCAAGAGCGGACTTGTAAAAAAGATGGGTCTGCAATATCCCACCTTTGATTCTTAAACAGATTATATCCATGGGCTCAGCTCCCCAAGGAGAGACACAGATTTTGTCTTTGGGCCCAGGCTAAATTGTGCGCTCTGCAATCTGCAAGATCCTGATGTAAATGCCAGCTAATCTTGGGTTACATCACTGTTTCCCGACACAGCCAGTGTTCAGATCCTTGCTCACCCCTCGAGCCTGCTGGGTGACTCTAAGCCAGCCTCTGCCGCTCAACCTATTCTACCTCACAGGGCTGTTGTAAGGATACATGGAGGAGGAGAATGACATACAGTGCTCTGAGATCCTTGAAGAAGGATGAGATTAAGAAGTACACAGAAAAGGTTCTGGTTCCTCTCATTTCCGTATAAAATTCCTAGATTGCATTGTGACTCTCTTGCTTTATTCTCATCAGGCTCATGACCCCAAAAGACTTCCTATAGTTTTGATTGAAAACAAACTGCAATTCTTCACAACATCCAAATTGGGGGACCTTGGAAGAAAATATGTGGCTTGTTTCTTCCCTACGAAAACCAGGATTTTGAACTATCCTCCCCGAGAATCCCAGTTTGTAGTTAAAAAGTAGCTACGGTTTGTTGAAGCACCTCAGTTAGAGCCACACAACCACTGACAGTTAACTGTGACATAATTACATTTCATTTAGATGAACAGTTAGTGCACCCAAGTTACAAACAGCAGAATGGTGCTAGAACATCCTCCAATGCTATCAAATTCGCTGCCCTCCAACTCCCCCCGCCCCCCAAAAAAGCATGCACCTCCTCACTCACACATATCACAGTTCATTATTTGTGGCTTAACATGAAAACAAAAATAAAGCCCTGTTTATAGGCCTCACCTGTCCAGTCACCTGCAGGCAATTTGTACCACAGATAACAAGGCAAGTGGCAACTGTCAAGCCTGTGTAGCCACATAAATATTTTTTAACAGAGCTGAAAATTATCCAACCCTGAAATGTGTTTTCAGGCCCTATTATTACTGGCTCCTACTGCTTTGGAAGCTCTGAAGGAAAAACCCCTTAGCTCCATTTGGTTCAGTAAGTGGCCCCAGCCCTACACCAGGCTGAGAAAAAGAATTAACCCCCTTATCTACTCCGCCTTTCCGCTTCATCTTTTAAATGCAATGCATAAGCAAACTCCAGTTCTCCTACTATATAGAGATCATGTTTGTCTCCTCAAAGAGCAAGGAAATGGCACTCCCACCCAAATGAGCTCCACATGGTTGAGAGCCTCTTCAAGAAATTACAAAAAGTCTTTTTCAAAAATTCAGCATGAAGGATCTAAATTCAGGGGTGTCAAACATGCAGCTCGCGGGCCAAATCAGGCCCCCGAGCAACTGACTGTCATCTGCTTCCTTCTCCCCCTCTCTTGCTTCCTTCTGCATCACAGCTTGCTTTGCAAGACTTGCTCAATTGCTCAGGAGCTTCAGAGCAAAACCTCTATTTCCTCCACTGGGTGAGGCTCCTCACCCCCAGTCTTCTGGGGAAGGAAGGAAAGAGCTTCCGTTGCCCAGTTCCCTGGATCCCATGGGAGAAATACAAAGAAAGCATCCTTACGACCAATGAATGCTAATGTTTTAAGCATTTTTTAAGTTTTTAAAATATATATATTTGTGTTTGTGTTTTTTATAGAATTTATATCTCTGCTACCTAATCTTAAATAGGTACACATATGGTCCGACCCAACATGGCTCAGCCCAACCCAGCATGGCCTGGCCCCTCAAGGTCTCATTTATGTCAGATCTGGCCCTCATAACAAATGAGTTTGACACCCCTGGCCTAATTATATGCTGTTGGCTCACCCTTTTCCCTGCCCTCTGCAAATACTGTCATACTACCTGGCACTGGGGGGAGAAGAGGAGAGAGATCTATAATCATTACAGGTATTATCAACCCCGCCTTTCAGACATGGAGGCCAAAACTGAGCCACTTGGTTTGTGGCAACTTCATCACTTCACAGCAAGAAGTGAACTGTTCATCAGCACCGGTACGCCACATTTACACTGATCAGACATGCAACGTGGGCTGGTTTTGCTCAGTTTAATGTTTCAGCTGCTTTAGATGGCATCAATCACTCCAAGCCACAGAATACAAGTTACTGGCACAGGTCTGGTTGACAATACTTTATTTTCTTGAGCAGCATTGCAGCATGGTACAATATGGTCTTCCTCTCCCGCAATAATAAAACAAGAAGAAAGAAATCTGGAACCGCTTGTGGGAGCTGTTAATGAAGCGCAGGCTACGAATACAGAATGAAGAGAGCCATGTCAATTCGGGTCATGCTCATATGCCAAAAAATAAGGGGAAAATGTGTCCAGTGTGCACACCCACAAACCCGACAGATAATTTTGCTTGGCTGACACCGATGGAAGAGAGGAAGAATGAAAATAAAATTATGAAGGCACAACAGCGCCAATACTTGCTGAGTTAAGCAGAGGGAAATTGGGAGAAGGGGGAGCCTCTGCTATGCCTGCCCAGATCTTCACTTGCAGGATCCTGCAAATTCTCAGAGACTCAAGCAGACTGACTGATTTGCAAGATTGTTGTTCTGCCTCACTGAGGGACCCCTAGAATATGAAGGCACTCCCAACTTTGTGTGTGTGGCTTGGACATGCCAGCTCACCCCCCCTACACACATACACACACACCCCTCATTGCTTGAATGGTAACAATGAGCAAGCAATCCTTCAGAACCCACGCCAGTCAAGGGTAAGAACTGTGGGGCACCACCTCTCACCAAGATGCCACCCACACAGGAAATGTCTCTAAGAGGGGACCCTGCCAAGCTGCGCCCACAGCCTGGTATAGTGTCACAGAGCTTCCTGGTCACACCCAGGCCATTAGGTGACATCATGCCAGCCATGAGGGGATTGCCCGTTTAGGCAACTAAACTTACTCAAGGCGACATACAAACCATCACCAACTGAACAGGCAACAGTGTAGAAAAAGAAATGAGTCCAACACTTGAAAATTACATGGCGATCAATAATCTTCTACTTGCTTTCATTACAGAAATGCTAGTGCTAGGAAAGATGCTAACTCCATAACGCCCCACCAAACCTGGAGCCTTTTCTTCCATCTCACAGAAGAGCACAAGCTGTAGGTTTGCAGCGATTGGGGGGGGGGGGGTCTGTTCTGCCCCCTTTTGATCTGCCTGCTTCAGTCATGTTCTCATTAAACCAGCCATAAATAAGACTGTCACTTGGAGAGGAAGGAGAATTGTTGGGCGTGAAATGCATCTTCACACATCAGCACTTTGAAGACAGAAAGTGACATCCAAGTGCTAAGTATATTGTCCTTTTTACCCAGCTGCATTTAGAAAGAAGCTAGTACAGATCTTGGAGGGGGGGGGCGGTAGGATAACAGGTGGCTTTCCAGGGTCCCTTCCCAGATTGGCATCTGATATAGCATGGTGAGAAGCATTTTGCTTGAAAGGGTTTGCGCTCCCAACCAACACATTCAACCAAGTCATTCCTGGACCCGTTCTAGAGGCCAGGCACTCAGGTTTTAAGAAAGGTTGCTAATGCATGAGAACAGTCCTACACTTTGCATACATACCCTAGAGTCCACAGGAAAAACTCAGCATTCTCACTAGAGTTTCTATACCTCTTTATTATTAGAGCAAAGCTTTCAGGCAGGGGAAACAGTCCTTGTCAAAGGTATGAAAAACGTCCATCCAAAGAGATGTCAAAATCTGTATGGCATAGTAGTCAGAGGGTTGGAACTGCAAGCCAGGGTTCAAACCTTCACTCCATCATGAAGTTTATGGGGTGACCTCGGGCATCTGCCTGTCTTAAGAACTTCAGGAGAGCCCTGCTGGATCAGACCAGTTATCAGTTTAATTCAGCATCCCATCTCAGAACGGCCAACCAGTTCCTCCAGAGGGCCAACAAACAGGGCACAGAGGAGGCCAAAGGCCTTCCCCTGATGTTGCCTCTTGGCTCCGCAATTCAGAAGATTAGTGCCTCTGAATGTGGAGGTTCCCCTCAACCAGCAAGCCATTGATGGACCTCTCCTCCGTGAACCTGTCTAATCCTCTTTTTAAGCTATGTTTGTAGCCATCACTACATCCTCTGGCAGCAAATTCCACGTTTTAGTCACTCCTTGTGTGAAGAAGTATTTCCTGTTGTCCGTCCATTAGCTTAGTTCACCTGGCTGTTTTGAGGACAAAAAACAGAAAGAATACACACACACACCCCAGCCGGAGCTCTGTGGAGAAATGATAAAAACTGAGTAAACAGTAAGATTATCATTAATACAAATTAGGTGCTTTGCATCCACTAAACTGCACAGGAGAACCAAAACGCAACAAGCAGGTTTTCACAATTTTCTGCCCAACGATGTGCAGTAGGCTTTTTTTTTATTGTTTTTTTTTTAAAAAAACCCTCTAATGCTTTCAAAGCATTTTGTAATGGAGTTGGATCATAGAAGTCAGGTCAAGCAATGTAGCAGAGGGTTCAGCGCTGATGTCATTAGCACTTAATTTTTTCTTCCCGGTACTGAAAGGCAAGCGGAGACAGAAGCGCCGCTCCCGGTGTCAGAGTGCTTCCCACCGGCCATCTTGACAAATGGCTCCTGGCATTCTCTCAGAACACCCCACGGTTTCAAAGCAAAGCGAGCAGCAGATGACTGCAGAACACACAGCCAGCGTTCGCCTGCATGCATCTCCAGTATGTAAGCAGGCTCTGGCAAATCTCTGTGAAGCCAAAAAGCTCAATTGAACGGGCTTTGCGTCTCTTTTTGAACCACCACGATGCACCTAGGAAAGGCAAGACATTTTCCTCTCTCCAGAAGGCATGCCTTTTCTTTTCTCTATCAAGAGCACAAAAATAGATTCCTAGACCACCCTGAGGCAAAATAAACATAGCTCTCCTATGGGGGAGGGAGGGACAGAAGCACCTCTTTAACCTTGCATCCATCAGTAAAAAGCCCATAAAATGTTGACCTGGTCAGCCTGCCCCACACATGGCGAGGTCAAGAGCTATGGCCTCCAGAAAAGATTCACCAAGTATAATCAAGTTTCCCATGATATTATGTTTATATCCTGCTCCTCCTATAAGGAGGTATACAGGTAGCATACATGGCTTTCCTTCACTTCATTTTATCCTCTCAACTACCTGTGCCGAGATAGGCTGAGTGAACCTGGAGCCGGCTACCTGAACCCAGCTTCCGCTGGGATTGAACTCAAGTCATGAGCAGAGAGTCTGGACTGCAGTGCTGCAGCTTTACCCAAATGTCAGGCTAGAGCAGGGGTTCTGAATTTTTTGAGGCTACAGGTACCTTTGAAAGTTTGAAAGGACATGGTGAGTGAGCACCACTCCAAAATGGTGTGCATGGGAGGCAGAGCCAAACCCAAAACGACTGCCTTGGGAGGAGGAGCCAAACGTCTGTCCTCTTAGGGAAAGCAAAGCCTGAAGGGGGAATGGAACCACACACTGCTTGAGGAAAGCCTGGATTGTTCACCATTCCTCCTTTTCCTCCAGTGGAAAACCCTTTCATTTGAGCGAGGGGAGCCAATAACAAGCCCTGCCTTACAATGACCCCATCCACTTTCTGAAAACCTCAGCGAGCACTAAGGGAAGTACTGGGGGGTACCCACGGACTGGGAAGTACTGGGGTGTGTGGTACGCTGAGCTGCTAGGGGTTTCCTTTTCAAACAAATGAGTAGTCTTCCAGTTTGGGATTATTTCCAAAGCTGTCCCTGGATCTTCCTTTTCCGGGTTGGGGTACGTGCTGATGCATGAAGAGCCTGATCAGAATAGGATGTGTTTTGAAAGAGCCACATGGCTCCCAAGCCACCCCTGCTGTACAGAATTGCCCTGTGAAGCACACACTAAGCCCAGTCGCTAAAACCAATTTGATTTTAAAATGTTTATCTTGGATTGTGCCCAAACTCAGGTACATATCGTTTATATCTGTTCTGACGATTATACCGCTAATCTTTCTCAATTAATTCAAGAGCTTATCCCAGCCTTAGAGTTTTATCCTAAGCAGGACAACTGTATCCTACCCAGATCTATTCAGTGAGGCTCACTCCCAGAACAGTGTTCTTAGGCCTGTGCTGTTAACATTCAATGTTTACTTTTTTTATCTCCCTTCAATAGTAATTATCTGTTTATGCCAAAGAAACAACAACAGTACAAAAGCCCATATTGAAATAAATGTCTTTACGGGGCCACTGAAGTTGTGTTTTTCTTTGCCATGACAAACTTAACAGGGCTACCCCTCTGCAATCCTCATACTCCCACCCCACCTATAGGGCTGCCGCAATAGCAACTTAGCAAGAAAAGTGGAAAAATTGCTTTAACAAGCTTTTGTGTCATGTTAAGTGAAGATAAAGCAGGCAGATTTCAGAGGGAGGGCGTTCCACTCCCTTCCTTTTCTGGAAACAATCAACCCTTTCTTCTACTAAAGCTCCCTCCCTTTTCTTGAGACTGATCGGCCCGCCCTATCACTGGAGATGCCCCCTCCTTTTCCATATTAGTATTTCCAAGGTTATAAATTTCTCATGTCACCAAAGGGCTCTGGCCATAAAGAGGAGCCTGCCTTATGTATTTACAGACAGTGGACCTTATGAGTTTCCCAAGTGTGCACAATTAAAAGCTGTGCATGCGTATTTGCTTCTTTAGATTCCCTCCTAATCACTCCTCTAAGTAGCTTTTAAGATGTGGGCCCCTCCACACATTACACTCGGCTTCCACTGGGCAGCTTTTCTGCCCAGGAAATGGATGGACTTATCCTGGGCAAGAGGAAGAGCAGACCTGTGTTTCTGACAGAAAGCAAATTCCTTCTTTTCATTACCTCTGCAATCTTCCCCAATTTGGCCTGGGAAAAAAAAATAAGACAGATCTTGCTTTCTAGAGGCTAGGAGTTACTTTACTGCTACTTTAAAAATCAGATCCACTTATGTCTGCAGAGGGTTATTTTTATGGGAGTTTTTGAGCAAGAGAGAAAGTCTCTATTATCCTACAAAAATCACCATTCTCCTCTGGCAAAATCCACCTTCACACTGATCCGCTCTGACTTGGGGGATATTATGCCATCACTCTGCAATCCAGGTCGAGGGGCTGTTTGACAGATGGGCTATGAGAAATGACAGTTCAGATAAAATCATCAGCCTCTGCTTCTTTCTTCAAACAAAAGTCCTGCTTTACAAGCTGGAGGGAAGCGTGTGTACCTAAAGCAGCTATTTTCACAAATAAAAACAACACCCCTATTTCCATTGTACTGGTAAGCCAAATACCCCATTTCCAAACCCAAAAGCGATAGGCATGGTGATCCATTTCTGGTGTGCCAGCTTGTATGCATGTGCACGTTTCACCTAATGTAGTATTTCAGAAGGTTGTGATTTGACAATTCATTCCTTCAGCATGACCAAAATATCTCAAAACACAAAGAACTTGGCCAGTTTTACAAGAGCAAAGAGAGTGGAAGCACCCAGAAATCATATTCAGAAGTGGAGCAAATTGTTCTGCTTCCCATGGAGGAGGAGGATATTGGATTTATATCCCACCCTATACTCTGAATCTCACGAAAGTTTACGTTCTGAATAAAAAATGGTTGGTCTTAAAGGTGCCACGATTCCTGCTTTGCTCTACTGCTTCAGACCAACACGGCTGCCCACTTGGATCTATCTGAATCTCAGAGTCTCAGAGCAGTCACAATCTCATTTACCTTCCCCCCCCCCACACACACACACAACAGACACTGGCTCTCCAGCAGTAAGTCTTGTGCCTTATTCACCCCAATTCTTTCCTATAAACTGGGCCAACGCTGGGTAAGAAAGGAGATCCCTGAGAAGACATCACAGATTCAGCTAAAGAAGGTCAAGGAAGGGCTTTTTACCACTTCGACCTGCCACAGATCAAAGCCACCCAACCTGTGTTGCGGCCTGCCACAAGAAGCCCTACCAAACTAAGAAAAGGTATCAATAAAACCAACAGCTTCAGTGACAGAAGCCCAGCCTCAAGCAGGGAACCAGGAAAAACTCCCCCCCAGGGTCCCCAAGCCGAAAGAGGACCCTTATTTAACGCCCAGCCACAAGCGCAGCCACCCAAGAGGGAATTACAGCTCTGCGCTGGCCAAACCCACCCACCCACCCTTTCTGCTGCCTTCCCACATGAAACCCATTATGGCAGACCCCCACCAAGTTCCTCTCACCCGCTGATACAAGACAGATTAAACATGATCTTTCCCCGTGGCGCAGAGTGGTCAAGCTGCAGTACTGCAGTCCTAAGCTCTGCTCATGACCTGAGTTCGATCCCCGGCAGTAGCTGGGTTTTCAGGTAGCCGGTTTGAGGCTGACTCAGCCTTCCATCGTTCCGAGGACAGTAAAATGAGTACCCAGCTTGCTGGGGGGAAAGTGTAGATGACTGGGGAAGGCAATGGCAAACCACCCTGTAAAACGTCCGCTGTGAAAACATTGTGAAAGCAACGTCACCCCAGAGTCGGAAATGACTGGTGCTTGCACAGGGGACCTTTCCTTTCCTTTTTTCCACGTATGAACATATGAAGCTGCCTTATACTGAATCAGACCCTGGGTCCATCAAAGTCAGTATTGTCTACTCAGACTGGCAGCGGCTCTCCAGGGTCTCAAGTTGAGGTTTTTCACACCTCTTTGCCTGGACCCTTTTTTGGAGATGCCAGGGATTGAACCTTGGACTTTCTGCTTACCAAGCAGATGCTCTACCACTGAGCCACCGTCCCTCCCTTTTTGTTTGTAAGACGGTTCCAGATATCACTGGTGCGATCTGAAGAAGTGCGATCTGTGGCTTCTACTGAGGGTGGAAGGGTAGGGCTCAAGGAAGGATTCCCAGACAGGCCTCTACAAAAAACTGCATGACTTTCACATTACACTCGCTCCCTTCCACTGCTCCTCTCATTCCACCTTCACGTCCATGACCCCATCTACTTTGATCTCTTCCCCTCCCCAAGTCTCTGAATAACAATCACTGAAATGTGAGAACTAAGCAAGGCCAAAAAAAGGCAGACCTGCAGACATTACATCAAGCGTGGAATGTAGGTCACTGGAATATCTATGTAAGACATTTACATGTTGCAATCTCCAACACAAATGCTTGAGGCAACTCACGCTGATGATTAAAAAAAAGAGTAATCAAAGAAGCAAAAACAATGAAACACGGATACAAGCATTAGAAGAATTCCACAGAACTCCAGATAAAATTCCAACTACCAGTCATAGAAGATAAATCTAGCTAACAAAAGAAGGCGGGGGAGTGGTCCTCAATAGACACCACTTAGAGAAACAAAACAAAAAAACTCAATAGAACACCAGATAACATTTTCACTTTGCACACACAATCTAAGTCCAACACCAGGCGGATCCTTGTGGGAGAGCGCTCTGTAACTGAGGGGGCCACCAAAGAAAAGGCACTGCATCTAGCTGAAGGATGGGGTGCATACAGAGCATGGCCTCAGCTGAAGAAGTTTAATGGTTAGGCAGGCTCATTTCAGATCTGGCAACCATTCAGATACGCAGGTGCCAGACCATTTAGGACAAAGTAAGAACCAGCACTTTTGAACCGCATCCTGAAACAGATCAGTGGCTCTTAATATAATTCTTAATTATGGGAAAATGGGTTGTATGTAACCTACTAGAGTTAGCAATCAGGCTGCCACATTTCCAAAGAGTCAACTGCAGCCCCACACAGAGTGTATTACTGTAATTTAACCAGGATGTAATTTAACCTGGAAAGCCATACACTCTCAACACAAGGCCCCAGGCAATATATCAGCCAAAGCTGATGAAGGCACTGCATGCAGAGGAAATCTGACCTCCATCTGTAGGCGTGGATTTAGTAACACCCTCCCTCCAGGCTACAAATGTGCTTCTTTGGGAGGGGAGGGCTTGCAACCCCTTCCACAACAAGCTGACTCCTTAATTCTTGATCAGGTACATTACTGCCAAGAGCACTTTGGTCTTCTTGCTTGGGTCGAGCTTCAGTTTGCTGATCCTCACCGTTAACACCTCCAGACACGCAGTCATGACACCCACTGACTCACCGTACCCTGACAAGGAGACAGAGCTGAAACGATGTTTTTTTGCTCCAGACCTTTAGCTCGTTTCTCTCAGCAGTTTGATATATAGACGCTTAACACAGCATGAAGATTCCCTGTGGGCATCCACAGCATAAACGCGAGGGAGCCAAGCAACTGTTCCCCGGCATCACCTTCTTTGTATGACTCAGCCAAGCAGAGTACCCATTCGTGGTCAGCCAGACCAGGAGGTTACCATGATGCATGGTGCTACAGGCCTCTGAAAGGTCTTGGGGAACAAGGTCACACTCTTCCTCCCTGTTGAAAGCTGAAACCAGGCCAGAAATCAGAATGCAGTGGGTCCAAACACAGTTTTGTCTCATCCAGAACTGCCTGGGATTGAACAGCAACCATCCTCAAAAAGAGGATGCTTGCTTCCCAGTGACAATTATTCTAATCATTATCCCCTTCTCACACAAGGTATTAACCGAATCCGGCCCCATCACACCTTGGCAAATAGAAGGGGACGACATGGACGCAGTGACAGATTTCACATTTCTGGGATCCAAGATCACTGCAGATGGTGACTGTAGCCATGAAATTAAAAGACATTTGCTCCTTGGAAGGACAGCTGTGGCAAACCTGGGCAGTATAATAAAAAAGTAGAGGCATCACCCTGCCAACAAAAGTCCATATAGTTAAAGCGATGGTATTCCCAGTAGTAATGTATGGCTCTAAGAGTTAGACCATAAGGAAGGCCGAGCGCAGAAGAATAGATGCTTTTGAGCTGTGGTGCTGGAGAAGACTCTTGAGAGTCCCTCGGACTGCAAGAAGATCAAATCAGTCAGTCCTAAGGGAAATCAACCCTGACTGTTCCCTGGAAGGTCAGATGCTGAAGCTGAAGCTCAAATACTTTGGCCACCAAATGAGAAGGGAGCACTCACTGGAGAAGATCCTGATGCTAGGAAAGACAGAAGGCAAAAGAAAAAGGGACGGCAAAAGATGAGATGGCTAGACAGCATTACTGATATAACTAATGCAAATTTGAACAGACTTCGAAGGATGGTAGAAGACAGGAGGGCCTGGCGTGACTTTGTCCATGCGGTCGCAGAGTCGGATTTGACTGTGCGACTGAACAACAACAACAACAGACCCATTCAGGCAACCCCTATTCTGCACAGAGATCTGAGGCTGAATGGGATAGGCCATAAACTACCAGGAAAGTGACCCACCCTCAGGTCTCATCAACTAAAATGCAAACTCAAGATGACTGTACGCTGGTAACATTCAAAAATTTAAGTGATAGGCCACCGGTGACCAGATTGTAATGGATGCAGCAAGCAATTTGACCTATGAAGACTCTTACAGCACCTCAGCAAACACAATGATGGCAGCAAAATATAAATGCTTGATCCCCACTATTGCCATGGCACAGGCACAGAAAACGTACTTTCGAATTCCGCCTTACTGATTTCCAGTCTTCTTCCGCTTTGCCTCCAGCTAGCCACCAGCCCATTTAATTATTCAAAACTCCTCTGTGAGCTAAGGACCTGAAAAAAGGTTCTGTAAGATGCAGAACAGAACAGCAAGTCTCACTCGGTGCTGGTCATCCAGGGCTTTAACAGGAGCACCAGTCTAAGAGAAGGAAACTCCCAGAACCCTGAGTCTGCATTAGCTACCACCTTCCATGAGGGCTAGGAAAAGGACTTCTAATTCTGGATGCCAGCTACCAGTTTTCGACACCAAAGCAATCGTACACCTGGGATCTTTTCTTGCCCTGTCTTGCACTTTTTGATGACTGGCTACTTTTGACAGCAATGAATGGAGAAACAGGAGGAAGAAATTGAGAAATAGATGGAGAATATTTTGCATTTTCACTGCACAAGTCAAGCTTATAAGTAAGCAGAAGAAACCACAAAAAAATTAACCATAACAAAACATCAGACAACACAGAGCTTGGCTTCTGTTCTGTTTTTGTTTTTTAAAAGAAAAAAAAATCTGTGTGGAAAAACAGCTCCAAGTAATCTATAAAGGGCTGGTATTGCTACAAGGATGATTA
The DNA here is from genome assembly GCF_032191835.1 of Heteronotia binoei. NCBI lineage: Eukaryota > Metazoa > Chordata > Lepidosauria > Squamata > Gekkonidae > Heteronotia > Heteronotia binoei. Next base: position 6,840,111 of record NC_083240.1, on the reverse strand, counting down.
CCAAGGGGACTGAATACAGTTTGAAGCCAAAGAAAGCGAGTTGCTATTTCAAGATGTCAAACAGCTTTATAAAAGGGGAAGAGTTAAAAAGCCTTCACGAGGACCAAGCTGCGGGAATATTTCTTTTCCCCTTAATGGATGAGCAATAGACGGCAGGAGCGCAGAACCTCTACCCAAGACATTACCGGGTGTACAAAAGCACGATGAGAGGTAAGTAGTGCTAGAACTGGGGGAACATTTCAAGGGCTGAGGAGTCCATGACTTTAGATCAGGGGTGGCCAACGGTAGCTCTCCAGATGTTTTCTGCCTACAACTCCCATCAGCCCCAGCCATTGGCCATGCTGGCTGGGGCTGATGGAAGCTGTAGGCAAAAAACATCTGGAGAGCTACCGTTGGCCACCCCTGCTTTAGATTATCATCACAGTTTCAACTCCAGATCCCAACAGATGATGCAGAGGCAGTGCTGGCAAATCAGTGTGCAAATTATCAGGAATGTGCGCCTGCCTCACGCTGTACCTCTCCAGTGCAGATGTTAACAGCTGAGAGGGGAACAAAAGAAGGAACCCCTTTAAACTCAAGGCTGGATCCCAATTTGCAAGACACAGTTTTATCTTAACAGCACTTTTGCTATTGGCTCTCAAGTTTCGTATTAAGGTGTGCTGGTTTATGTCCCAGCCACTGAGATTTAAGATACTGACTAGGTTTCCTTTAAAATTATGTCTGCACCCCATAGATTTCCATGGTAGCAGCTAAATATGTCATCAACACACCACACACCCACAGAGAAATCCTACTTAAACGTGTTTTTTTCTAAAGAGAGAGAGAGAGCCCATTGACCTTCTACAATAAAAATACATGAACATAAACCTCTAAGCTTTCAATTATAGTTAGAAAAAACTGCCAAGCTAATCTAGAGCAGAGCAAGAGAAACACTGAGGGAAAAAGAGGACAGTATACTTGATTTAAGGGCAGGAAGTTATTTATATATCACCGTTTGTACTACCAAACCTCAGATGAATTTTGCATGTAACTAGCAATGTCATCAGGACACCACAAATCAATGCTTGTCCACCGAATTATTTATAGTAATCAGGCTTTTACTTAATATTCACATCACCAATACATTGGAGCCTTCCAGAGAACACTAAGGTACTATTCTTAAGAAGTCACCGCGGCTAGGATTCTATCCAGTACCTCTCCTCCAGAGCGACAAACTGAAGTGTCAGCGCATTTGGCTAAGATTTAATTTTGACAGCAAATATTTGACTTCTGGCAGGCCTAGTGCTGTGCCAAAGCTTCAAATATTTGTGCAGCTTAATCATGCCCCACATATTTAGTTTTAAAAACACACACACAGACATTTTTGTCTCAGAAAGAAAGAGCTTAAGTAGCAGCCCAGAAGTGGCATCTTGGCTTTTGGTTTTTAAACTCAGTTTCAAATGGCTACAAAAAAGGAACCTCACACAGGGACTTTAAAAGCCCTCCTCGCAGCCTCTCATCTCTGCTGGAAAGCCTCAGATATGCCCTCTATTTAGATCCCCAGAAATTAAATAAAGCTATTTTGAGGTGACCCACAAAAAAGGAAACGGAGGACATCTGAAACAGAGACCTTGTTCCACAATTACCATGGCCTCCTTAAAACTTTCTGCCACTAAGCCAAGGACTTTGCTTTTATTTATATAAGGAATATATACTGCCTTCCACTCTCACAGATCAGTTCAAAGCAGCGAACAGCATATAGGCTGGAATGAGATAATGCCCACTGTCTTACGCGGCAATCTTGCTTTGAAAGATACCATACCGTTGAACATTGACCTCGCCTAGATTACTGTGAAACTCAAACACAGAGGCTTGCCCATGTAATCCAGTAGCCCTGGTAGGAATTCAAGTTTTAGAAGTATCAAAACACACGCAGCACTTATCCCTCATGGCTGCAGGACAAAAAACAATTTATATCAGGAGGGGTAGGGACAAAACTGTGTGGGGACCATGAGCCTCCACCCACCCATCTGCCTACCCGCCCAGACTGCCTAGCTGTCTCCCCCACTCAAAGTTTCTCAAATTCCAACTCTCTCCATCTGTAACTCCCAAACAAAGCAGAGACCACCATATGCCTTGAATTCTATGTGAACAGACAAAAGGCACAGTTATATCCATCCTTCCAAGCCCACTGATGTCAATGGGCTTAGAAAGGTGGAGCTCTACTTGCGATAGCAAGGCTAGTGCTTTTCCCATTCTCTGGATGCTTATTTTTAAGTCCACTTAATATTCCTGGGCAACAGACACCGGTTCTAAGCCAATAATGTACCTAGCCGATATTATGTCTTTTTAACGCAATTCTTTTATAACTTTAAATGTATTGTCGATTGCTCAAATGTTTATTTTTTTTTTTAAAGCATTCGCCACCTTAAAGCCTGAGTGGAAAGGTGGTATAAAAATGTTTTAAATAAATAAGATCATCAAATGGAGAAAACCAGATTCGGGCATGGAATCGGACGCTTAGGTGTAAAGACCTTCTTTGCAAAATACGTCTCAGTTGCACAAACTGGACTTCATAAATTGGGCACACACGCACCCATCCACTTCATGACACACCAACCTCACTTTACGCACTACTGCAGTATGGATATCGGGGGTCCCAAATGCCCCCCTTTTGTTGACACCCCCTGGCTTGATCATGCAATATTTCTACGAAAGCTCTTAGTTGACTGGGCAAGACTCCTCTTCAGTGCTGCCCCTTGTTCCTTAAATACTTTCCTACACAGACTGAGCTTAACAAGATTTATGGCTGAAGACGATCTGGTGTTAATTTTAGACATTGGGTTCATTCTCTCCAAAGAGAGGCCTATTTCGGTTAATGACAGAGCAGCCGTCAGAATCCCCCCCTTCCCAACAAAGCCCTCTCTTCCCCAGTACAGTAGCGCTCTTGTAATCAGGAGATTAAGGCTGCTTATTCATGTGTGAAATGGAGACTTGATCCCTTCCTCTTACTATAGGCTGGGAGGAAGGCGGGTGAAGAGGCCCGCATATCCTTCACTATATCATGATTTCCAAAACAACTGCCCTGCACTGCGTTACACCCATCACTTTCCTTGTTGCGTTACTGGAATAAGGAGATCATAAAGAGTTGGTATCTGAACACAACAATTCCTTCCTTCCCAAAGTTTAACCTCTGAACTTGACTCCAAAGCTACACAATCAACGCTTGGCCATGAAGCCACAGGAAAATATTACCCAAAGAGGACAAAATGAGAACATTTTGATACAGCTGCTTATTCTTCTATGCTAAGTTCAAAAACAATGAAGCTACTTACAAGCGTCAAAATGGGAAAAGCTTTTCAAAATTAGAGGAAAACACAAAAGGAAACTGGTGAGATCTAAAGCAGGGGTGGCCAAACTGTGGCTCAGGAGCCACATGTGGCTCTTTTACACATATTTTGTGGCTCTCGAAGCCCCCACTGCCTTGTTGGCTGGCTTGGAGAAGGCATTTAACGTTAAAAGTTGCTTTCTGTCCACCTCTCCCTCCCTCCCCATCTATTTTCTTTCCTTCCTTCCTTGCTACTCTCAAACATCTGACATTTATTCTACGTGGCTCTTACATTAAGCAAGTTTGGCCACCCCTGTTCTAAAGGGGTTTTCCCCAGGATGGATTTAGTCGGTAATCAGCTCGCTTTGGATTGTTCTTTTCAAGGGAAGTTTAGAAAAGAGCTCTTCAACCTTCCCAGACACTGAGCCCAAATCAAAGGCCTGGGACCCAATGAGCTGCAAGGACCTCATGGTCATGTGACAAGAGGGGAAGCTAGGGTTATGACTACACTGGTGTAAAGGGAACTGTGGGCTCAGAAAACACATCTGGTGCTCAGCAAGGGAGAAGCCAAGGGGCAAAGCCTTGGAGGAATCCATTGCACTTCTGAGTGACCCAGCCTTGCTATCCGGCAGCTCTTCTGTGCAGGTGCAAAGTAAGGCAGGCAGTGTGACACTTGCCATCTCTACACACATACACAAGCAACCCCTCCGAACATGGTTCCACACGGGTGGCTCCACAATCCAGATGAGACTCCCAAATTCATGGGCTGAAGACAACTAATCCAGTGGAAAGCAGCAGCGTGGATTAGGAACTATCAGGAGACAAGGGCTGGATTCCCAGCTTCACAGCAGATTCTCTTTGCCAACTAGCATAAGCAACAATAATAGAACTTTCCCCTTGAATACATATGCAACTCCAAAGCACTTGGATCTTTCCAATGAGGTGAACTTCAAGTGAGAAATCACAATTCATCCTTTGCCAAAGTACTTATGCAGGCCTCACAAAACCACAGGCCTGTCCACCTCACTATCTCAAACTCAATGAGGGGTCAGGGCAAAAAGGTGCTCTGGTAACAGTTGCACAAGAAACCTCAAATCAAATTGCCCACATATCACATACACCTTTCCCCCTTCCTGCCAGTACTCTTCTTCCTCCTCCTCCTTTATTTCAGTAGGCCCTAAACTCTCAAAAAAAAATGCAGAAGATCATAAAAGTGTAAGAAGGGCCGCACAATGATAGATTACAAGGAAAATCCTCTCAGCCTTCATAATTACAGGCTAATGTTCCAGACAAGCCAAACGCAGGAGCACTGAAGCCATACATCAAAGTAAAAATCATATTTAGTTGCTTCAAGACGGCAGCAATTTCTCAATGCCGAAACCTTCCAAAGCAATCATACGAGACCAGACAACACCAAGTCCCTCCCCCTTGTTAGCAAGATGGATTCCGAACACCGAGATGCTGTCCGTGGGTTAGTAAGAGGCTTTTAAGGGATTAAGGTTATCCAACCAGCTGTGTATCATGTACACAGCCCTTTACCAAACAGGAGGACAGAAGTGGGTCGTGTACCAAATATATGCCCACAAATTATTAGGAACACACAATTCCAACAGATCCTTATTCTGCAATCTGAATCAGTTAAATCTTCCTTACACAAATACAAACTGACATTCTGCAGACTGCTTTTATGAAGCTTCACTGCACAACTGGGGGAAAAACCCTGGCCAAAGACCAGCAACCCCTTGTCACACAGCTCAATAATTCCTCCTATGACTCAACATGTACAGCTGTCCATACAATTTACTGCTCACACTGGATCATGAGCTAACACCAGGATTCAAGGACTCGCTAACACCAGGGCTTCCAAAAAACTGCTTTCAAACAGAGGGCTCAACTTTGCTTCCAATGAAGAAACCAAGAATCCTCGCAGAATGCGCAAAGCACCTTCCTTTCAGAGCAACCACAATGTCTATGTCTCAAATCACCTGCAGTGACCAAGAATTACGCCCCCCCAATGCCAACAAGACCAAAAAAACTTAACCAAAGGCACTTCCAGTGTGATCAGATAGGCTGAGTAAAATGGGACCGTAGTAAATTTTGCAGAGAGCGCTTCCAAGGCAGAGGGTGTGATTTCAAGGAGCCTTAGCAAAACAGAGTTGCACTTACCTCTAACTGTTGCTCATTGACGTCTTCTGTGCTCAAGCACACTAGGACTGCGCTTGCGCAGGCAAACTGCAATAACTTTTTTGCTCAAAAATTCCAAAGAGAGGACGCCCCACCTTTTCGGAGCCAACGCACATGCAGGATTCTCAACCAACACATCACATGCTCCATTGGCAAGCACCCCCTTCCATCAGTTCCCACTAAGCCACCACAAGCTCCCATCCATGGCACAACAGGCCCTGTGAGAGCTCATGGGAAGGCAGGAGGGAGGAAATGTGTTTCTGCACAGAAGACATCAATGAACAACAGTTACAAGTAAGTACAACTCTGTTTTCATCTTCTGTCTTCTTGTGCAGCCCCACACTGGGACCATTAGCGAGCTACTCACCAACGGAAGCAAGATGAGTCTTTCACTGGAACAGAGCCTGTAGAATAGACTTGCCCACATCTGCTTCTTTCCTTGCCTGAAGGTCTAAAGCATAGCGATTCACAAATATATCCTCTGCTGACCAGGTTGCCGCCTTGCAGATGTCTCTTATTTTGATAATTTAATTGCCTCAGACTTGTTAAGTCTTGGATTCAACAGGCAACTTTCCATGTACTGGGAAAGACTATCCCAAAAGAAAAGTTGGTAGCCTCCCATAACAACTTGATAATTTGCTACTCGAAAACTGAGAGCGGAGGAAGCATAAAACTTTCTTCCCAAAGCATCCAGACAGCAGCTTTCCCGGTCAGCTGGGGAAGAACGATGGCCACGCTGTTGTGCCTGCATGCCATCCGTAACTAATGAAGATGGCGAAGGGTGTGTGGACAGAAACTCACAGGAGTCTTGCTTTACTCTGTGTAAATTTTCAGTCATACAAGATATGGCCTGAATGGAGGCTGATTTCGGCCAGATTGGAACTGTGAGGTCAGAATGACCTTCCAGGTTGAAAATTCAACAATCCCTGGAGTCTCAAGAGTAGAGAGGACTCAAAATTCTGTCCCTCCAACTGTTATCCGAAGTGGAAACATCAATGTCAAGGGCTTTTGCCACTCTTAAGAGTTTGTTTGCCATAGAGATGGAAGTCTTCACTAGGAGATACTGGGGTGAGAGATACATCCATGTATCCCTGTGCATTCTGAGGGTACCAATTGCTGTGCAGGGATGCCAACTTGCTCACCAGCTACATCTGAAAAGGAACCAGCAGCGGAGGCTAGATGTGGCAAAGAGGTGCATGGGGGGGGGGGGGACCAGGATGAAGCCCTGATCAGTCTTCAGACCCTTAGAAGGCTCGAAACGTCTTGACTCGGGTGCAAACTTGGTCTTCTCCTTGTGCTTCGATCTCTTATGCTTCTTCGCAGGCGATTCCAAATGCGACTGGGCCTTGGTCAACAGTCCTGGAGAAGGCAAATGCAGGCACCTAGATTCTGCCCCCCCCCAAGCGAACACAGGATCTGGAAAGCTTCCTATCTTCACACAGGTGAAAAAAGAACTGAGGCCAATGGAGCACATGATGCACTGGGCGGAAATCTCACACATGCATCGGCTCCAAAAAAGGGCAAGGAGCCCCAAAAATGTCTGCAGCCAGCTTGCGCAAACGCAATCCCAGTGTGAGATTGCATGAGAAGGCAGAAGATGAGTCCAAGTTTCAGAAACCAAGCGCTGCAAACATATAACTCAAGAAAGCACTAAGGAACGTTTATAAAGATACACATGTATGCACCACAAAAATATACACTTCCACATCTTCTTTCATCGTGAGTAATTCGCAAGCCTAGTTTCTCTCCTCCAGCACAAGGCTTTCTCCTTGCCCATAAAACCTGATGAACAGCCAACTGCGATCTTTACAACAGCTCTCTCTGTGCAACCAGAATTTCACCAGGTTTCTATTAAGCAGGCATGCAGGACCCAATTAAATCTATTCAGGATGGCTATTTTTTTTTCCTCCCCTCCAGCAGTCTAACCTCTCCCATGAGATAAATTGTAAGATCTACAGGTCCAGATGTAGTTCACCGCAGACTGGCTAACTCCTAGCATGTGTTGAACTGTGATCTATCCCTGAGAGTTGAAATGAATGCTGGTTAATGAAAACAGTTCAGTTAGGAAAACAGTTCAATTACTGGGTAACTCAGGACTGGATTGCATATTTTTCACCAAAAGCCATTTACGCTTGTCTAAGGCAGGAAGGACCATCTAGTAGTAAGTGGACTGATCTCATCGCCAAAAGCCCTACCGGTGTTTTAACTGTGCACCTTATGCCTTACTCATAAAGAAAACAGAACATGGACCATTGCATAGAGAATTAAGTGGCCCTCACAATACAGAAATCAACTGCCCCCAATACCCGCAAAAGGCACGTGCTGCGGCTACTGGATTTCAAGCTCTCAAGAGCAGAAGTGTTGATCGCATATGCAAATGCAAACCTTGAAATGATCTACAGAGTTGTTACACATGCCAAGCTTGATAAGAAGAAGCCTGAGATCATAATAGGAGAACAGCAGTTGTGTTCGCAGAACAACAATTAGTACTTCAAAATACTTCTCTCACAATCACTGCAAAGTTGCATTCCCACAACAGGCGTGCCTTATATTGCTCAATCGAGACATACAGATAGAGGAGGTACTTTCATAAGCATATCACATTCTAACTTCTAGCAACAGATTGTCGCATTTATGACCAACATTCCACCTTCTACCACGACACTCAGAGAGAAACACCGTCCATGCTGTCAAATCTAAAGACCAAAACAAATCTGAAGGAGTATACATGGCACAGCCAGTACTCCAAAGTATCTTTTTACTACCAAGGCTGTCAAAGCACGCTTGCATTTACCAAGTAACCTCGTATTCCCTGCCCGTTTTTTCCTTCCCAACATTTACATGCAACATTAAACAGCAGCAGCAAAGATCTTACCACAACAAAGAAATTACAGTGACAAAACACACCACTACAATTCAGCCAAATGCTACCTGAAACAACAACTGAATCCACAACAAATTAAGCATTTCCTATCTCTGCACTTCTATCTTTGGGCAGACTCCACCAACTGTTGACATTTTCCACTGGATTAACATCTATCTACATTTTATCTGAATGAGACAGAAATAGGTGGTGACATTGACCACCACACAATAAATGTCACAGGTAACTCTCACAGCAAAGCCTATTCCAATGCCATGGTCCCTCTGTTTAGAAGTGGTAGCAGCTGGATATTAGGAAAAAAATGTTTTACAGTAAGAGTAGCTCAGCAGAGAAATCGGCTACCTAGGGAGGCGGTGAGCTCCCCCTCACTGGCAGTTTTCAAGCAGCAACTGGACAAACACTTGTCAGGAAGGCTTTAGGCTGATTCTACAATTAGGGGGTTGGTCTAGATGGCCTATATGGCCCCTTCAAATTCTATACAGGGGTGTCAAGCATGCAGCCCAAGGGCCAGATCAGGCCCCTGGAGGGCTCCTATCAGGCTAGTGAGCAACTCACTGTCATCTGCTTCCTTCTCTCTCTCTTGCTTCCTTCTGCATCACAGCTAGATTGGCGAAGCTTGCTCAATAGCACAGGAGCTACAGGGCAAAGCCTCTATTTTCTCCACTGGCTGGCCAGCACATGAAGCAACTTGTGTACAGAAGTTCACAATGTCCAGCCATTTCATGTTTTCCCTTGAGTCTTAGGCTCAAAACATTGACCATGAGATTTCTGTAATTAATGTCAATAACTCAAAAGTAGGTTTGCAACTTACAGACACACACCTGAACAATACCTAAACAGTACACTCAAGATTGCTACAGCACAGACATTGTCTCCAGATTTGGATGCAAAAATTCAGAGCAAGAGGTGTCAGTTATCAGAAATGGTTCAATAAACAAAATATTGCAAGAGTGCTACTCTTAAGAGTATTTTAAGGGTTTTTTTTAAATTATGTTTGTTTCCGTCCTTTATAAAGTTTATATCTTCGGTACCTGGCATTACATTTACATGCATGGCCCGGCCCAACAAGGTCTCATGGCAGAACCAGCCCTCATAACAAATGAGTTCGACATCCATGCTCTATGATTTCGTGATTCTCCTGACAAAAACGGCTGCAGATCTCCACTGAGTTGGCACAAGTGCCAGACTAATTATGATCCTATGGCATGGGCAGGACTATATGGTGGCCACTTATATCCAGTGATGTAAAGAGAAAATTTCCAGAAAACTTTCCATCCAACAAATGTAAATGTAGCCATTCTATAGATGTCAGGGCAGCTCTACTGCAAATCAGTCTTGTTTGATGGGCTAGATGTGAATTACGAAGCACGGACAAACTCTGCATTGATCGTACGTGAATCAGGCTTGGAGATGGTACATTTGCCTTCCTTTGCGTCTGTTGGTTAAATTTTACTAATGCTACTTAAATGGTTTAAATTTGAATTCGAATTTTTTTCCAGGAAGCCCATATCACTGCGGAAGCCCTTAGTCGAGATCCAGTCACATGCACACGGTCAAGATAATTCACCGTCCTCAAGCCAAAAACACAGCATGAGAATGCTTTCTGTTAAATTTGGGTGCTGGGAATCAAATTGGACTTGATGGGCCATTGGCCTGATCCAACATGGCTTCTCTTATGTTCTTATGTGACACAGAGTGTTGGACTTGATGGGCCGTTGGCCTGATCCAACATGGCTTCTCTTATGTTCTTATGTTCTTAAATCCGTGCATGCTTGGCCTGTGTCACTGCAAATGAAGCGCCATCGCCAATCACTCAACACGGTGATCCACCACTGGCTCAGAAGGGAGTCAATCACTCCAAACAGCCCCCACATGGCCACACCAGTGCCATCTGCAGGATAGTCAAAACGTTAGCCAAATTTTTCCATGCTCTGCTGCCTACCTCAACTGTACAGACACACACCTTCATACGTATCAACAGTAAGACAGCTATTAGAACTAGCATTAAAATGCCATATGTTACAGGACACTTGTGCTTTACCAACCAGGCACACAAGTGTTATGAACAATGCGCAGCAAAGGCCTGAGCCAACTGTCTTCAAACAATATTTGCTGCTGCATAAGCAGCAAAATCATGCCAACTGCACTATTTATAGCACAAATATTTTACATATCTGATCCCATTTAATTGACACAGAATTCCAAAGAGAAGATCAGCCACTCTTTGTACTTTGTGTAGGGATGGTTGCCTTGGAAGCACGGGGCAGGCGAGAATGGCAGGCGAGGACTGAGACTCCATTCCACAAGCACCCAATGCAGCTTTAGGCCATTTTCGCTTGCACCAATGTTATCGTCCAATGAAATCCCTGCAATGCATGACAGAACAATGCTAATTAGGCCACGTCATGAACATTGACAGCTGAAAAGATTCTGCCTCATTCTACAACAATCGACGTTTCCTACATAATATGGCTGCCGTTTTACTGCATATTGTATAGAGAAGAAAAGAAATACAGAAATCAACCAAAGAGTCTTATGAATAGCCTTTTGCCTGGTCACCCACAATCACCAGACAACCACGCAGGCAAATGCGTGTAAAATTTGGGTCTTCTACCGTGGCATTAGGTTGCTGGTAAGCTAATCACATTTCCTTCTGGACTAGTAACATTCCTTTTTTCTTTTTTTTACAAGGAGGCAAGAAAGGTAGATCCATCTGGCTGGGTTTCTTCTCTCTTTGTTACTGAACAAATGTTCTTTAAACTGAGCTGTTGGAAGTGATGCCGCTGACATGCTTTGAATATGCAAAAAACACATAAACAATGTAAAAAAAGGCAAGCGTGAGTTTTTGTAAAAAGAGGAAGGAAGACGGCAATAATGTGTTGAAACAGACTGTAGCAAATTTTCATATGGCATTCGTAATTGCTTTATTACACCACGGAAGGGTAATCAGCCTCTGAACGATCCAATAACCTTGACTTCCTCACACCACTCCCCTAACTCCGTTTCAGCTAACAGCTTTAAGCCAACTACCAATATCCTATTATTAGGCACACAAGGTCAAGACCCCCTTCCCACAGTCAAAATTCAAGGATCATATCCTATTGTTCAATCAGAGGGAATTCTACATGGGGGGGGGGGGGGGGGGAACTACACCATTCCTAGGACTAACCTCAAAGGAATTGCTTTGTTTTCACGAAAGGGAGTTTGGGGGTTCCTTTGTTGGATTTCTTAAAGGCAGAAACTGAGCAAATGCAGTATGTTTAGATTGCTTTTACAAGCAAACTCCCTTGAGATTGCTCTGATGGCTTTAAGGAGAGAGTTACTTTTCTTTTTTAAAAAAACTGCTCCGAGGTTTACAGCCTCCTGCATTCTACCTCAGTCATTCCCTTCACCCCGTCTTTCAATATTAATCACCTGCTGTGGACACTTCTGCCTACTGCACAGGGCAGGGGGTGGTCCTCAAATCTACTATGCTGTGGAATACCTACAAAATCAAGAGTTCTCACATCCAACGAGAGATTTCAGGAAGTATTTCCACACACCACCGCTGCTGTGCTTCTCCATTTGGCGGGACACCACAACTGCCTAAAAGTAAATGTGAACTAAAAACTCTTAAGAGGTGATGAACTACATGAGGATCAAAGAAAGCTACATATCATTCTGTCCCATTTTTGGAGCAAGTGTATGTTATCAGATTCAAATTCAGATTTATTACGGTACATAACCAATAAAAGCAATTTTAAAAACCAATCGATTCAAATCCAATGTACAAAGCAGTCAAACATTTAGGCATTGTGTATGTTATCCTAGGTTTTCTAGTTCACTGAGAAGTACTGAGGCACATATCATGGCAAAGACAGCTGAAGAACTAAACTAAGGGGCAGGGTGCTCTCAGGTTCCAGAGGTGGGAAGTGCAACCTATGTCATGCCTCTGGGGGTGATGGAATATCCTTATGTTGGAGTGTCTTCTTTACCCTCAAGCTGAAAGAACCTTCAGGATAAATTCAGCACTGAGTTCACAACACTGGCTGGCCAGGTATCGCTAAGAAGCAGCACCTGAAGACCACACAGCCTCTTCCTTTATTTGTCCATATCTAGATATTCACAGGGACATTCATTCTAAAAAAAACTGCAGTCTCGGGGCTAATAACCATGCATCGTGAATTTGTCTAATCTCGTTCCTAAACTATCCTCCATCATGAATTTGTCTAATCTCGTTCCTAAAGCCATCCAAGTAGCTGCCATTTCATTTCTTGAAGGCGAATCTTTGTTAGTGACTTGGAGTGATAGTTGTTTGGCTTGGTTGCTAAAGAAGACAAATACTGATGCACTGAGGTTATTCTGGGGCTGATTTATTTTCTTCAGGACTGGGTTTTCAGGAACTTGGAAATTCTAGGGTAACCTAGAAATGTTAACTTCAACTAACTACCTTGGAGAAGATAGAGAGTTAAATAGGACACTTGGAAACCCTACAAGAACAAGTACCATTACAGCCCTGACTTGGATAGCCCAGGCAAGCCCAATTTTGTCAGATCCTGGAAGCTAAACAGGACCAACTCTGGCAAGTACTTGGATGGGAGAGCCAGTTTGGGGTAGTGGTTAAGTGCACGGACTCTTATCTGGGAGAACCAGGTTTGATTCCCCACTCCCCCACATGCACCAGCTGAGTGACCTTGAGTCAGTCACAGGTTCTTGAAAGAGATGCTTTCTGAAGAGCAGTTCTCTCAGAGCTCTCTCAGCCCCACCTACCTTACAGGGGTATCTGTTTTGGGGAGGGGAAGAGAAAGGAGATTGCAAACTGCTCTGAGACTCCAAGAGAAGGGTGGAGTAGAAATCCAATGTCTTCCTCTCCTCCTGCTCGAAATACCAGAGGCAGGAGGCAGGGGCAAGCTTTATTCAGCTGCCTCTCTGAATATCCTCCAAGCCCCTAGTAGGAGTCAGTCACCAGAGGCTGCCATGACTTCCAGATGTGCGTGCGCACACACACAAAAATACCCCCCCCCAAAGAACAATAAACATTACAGCAGTAAAGAGAAAATGGTTCAGCTGTGAATGAAGGAAAGGAACTTCAAAGCGTTCCGTGATGAAGAATGAGCTCCTCAGAACAAAAGGTAAGGCTTACATCCATCACGGTCTGCAAAGTCTATGATGTGAAAGTCAATGATATCCCTTTGAAATATGCCTCTCTACTGCCCATCAGTTCATGCTACATTGTAGATGAGGGGATCACTGGATTATGGGATGCTGCTGGAGGATGCCACGCTTCTGGAAGGAAAGCAGGATCTACTGCAGGATTCAAGGACGGACTTGCACCCAGAAGACTAGTCAGTGGCTACAATAATGAACCCTTGTAGAATCATAGAATCACAGACTTGGGAGGGAACTCCAGGGTCATCTAGTCCAACCCCCTGCACTTGTGCAAGCTATCTCTGGTCTGCCAGAGGGTTTGGTTGATTGCCAGGAGTGCCTTATTTTAGGATAGACTGAGACTTAAAGAGAAGCCCGTCGAGGTATAGGTAAGGGTGTTCTCTCCCCAGACTACATGGATCGGTCAACTACTGCCCCTATTTATTTTGTGGATGACTCAAAGGAGATGAAGCATGGCTCCTGCAATTCTTCTGTGGGTATGCACCTTGAAACCCCTTCACCTCCCAAACTGGTTGGGGAACCCAAAGTTCAGGATAATTCTTCAATCCCTTGCCAGGATTGCTCTCAGGTTCCCAGTCTATTTGAGAACTGTGAAGATGACAAGAGGATACTTCTGAGAACCTTTGCTGTGATTTGTTATTATTTACATCATAAGATGCTTTAAGTTCCTGTACAGTAGAAGGGTGGATAATAAATGCTTTAAATAAAATACAACCGCACCCGCTTTATGGCTCGGATGTTCAGAAGGCGGTTTATGGCATCCACCGGGCACTGACTCGTGTCTGCCCATGAAGATGGAGAGATAATGAGTCTGCAGTGGGGAATGGGATGGCAGACAGTCTGGGTCTCCTCTGTTTTAACGGAATCAGGGTGTGCCCAACCTTTCCCTAGACTGAGTCCTACAGCCTCTAAAGTACAGCAAGCACACACTTCAAAACAAAGATGGAAATCAACCTTAGGCGAAGCTTTGAAGTTTTAGCATTCTGTTTGTGTGCAGCTTCAACAGTTGAAAGAGTCTAGACTTTAGGGGTGGGGGAGGGAACAGCACAGCAGCATCTAACTTCTAGGAATTAAGATTGCAGCACCACAAGTTTGGCAAAGAACCTTAGATTGTTGCACCTAAATTATAGCCATTTTCACAGAAGAAGCTAATCACAATGAATCATTCCTTGGAAAATTTGCACTCTTACTTCCCCCTCGAGGAAGTGTGCAGTCATGCTGCTAATGTAGAATTTACAGCTCTCATTTCCCCCATACTTTTGCTAACGGTGAGAAAAGGAGAGATTCCACCCCTGCTGTCAGATGAGAAATTGTCCTTAATAATAGAAACAAACAAAAACCCCAGCACCATGCCGCAACAAAACCTTCGTGCAAGAACCAAGGCTTTCTCTTGGCTAGGCTAAAAGAAAAATCAACTTGCATACCACATTTGTGTCTTTCCCGACACTACTAGAACCTACGGGGCATTCAAGGTCAGCATTAAGATGCGCTTAGAAAGAATTCTGAACAGCTAAGTGATCATTCCAACTGGAACGGCAACTTTTCTTATGATTCAGCTTTTCATTGTCCAGATGAGCTCATACCACAGACAAAGATTGCACTTTAGAACAAAAATTTTAAAATGCTTGTTTTTAAGGCTGTTTCAATTGTTCCCATTGTATTCTCCTTGGAAACAGAGATCTCTCTTATAATTTTCTAGCAGGCTTTCAAACGCCCTGACTTGGATGGGCCGAGCTGGCCCAACCTCATCAGATCCTGGAAGCTGAGTAGGATCAGCCCTGGTTCATACTTGGATGAGAGATGACTAAAGATATCCACCACAGTTGCCATACAGAGGCAGGCCATGGCAAACCATATCTGTTTTGTCCCCTGCCTTGAAAAGCCTACAGGGTCACTGCGAGCCGAACACAACTTGAAAACATTTTCCACTGCCAAGCTTTCATACAAACTCTGGCCTAATACAGGTCTGCCACTGGTTTCTTGCAAAGTGAGGCTTCCAAACCAGTGTCCTAAATGAGCAATCCCTCACTTTCTTTTACAAGCTCTGCCAACAACACCAGCCATACAATCTCAGGTTCACTTGTTTACCTTCCAAGGTTATATATGCCATCAAATGTCAACAATGCCCTTCCATTCTCTATGTAGGCCAAACAGGTCAGCCCCTATACAAAAGATTATAAATGGACATACTCCAACATTCAAAACCACACAACACTCAAAAACCAGTTGGAGAACATTTTAATCTTCCAGGGCATTCCACTGCTGATCTAAGAGAGGCAGTTGTCAAACAAAGAAACTTAAAGGGGAAATTACAATATGAGATTGCTCAACCTTATTCACAAGTTCAGAATAATGGACCCCCCTCCCCCACTAAACAGGGACATGGGATTCTTATCTTAGTATGGATATTAATCTTCTACCTCCAAGCATTTCCCCTAAGCTCTAATCAAGCTGATTACAATATGCATGCTTTACAAACATTCTTTGGTACACTTTTCCCACCTCTTGACTCCAATCTCTATTCCTAGGTAGCTTCGACTCTTTCATACTATGGACAATCTTTGTTGGTCTTCAGGGTGCTATTGGACTCAAATAAAACCAGAGATTGAAACCCTAGTGGAAGTAGTTCTACAGGTCACAGTTATGAGGAGACCTGGTTTCCATTGGCACACATGGGACAAGAAACTAAGATTAATACCAAGAAGGAGAAATGGGGGCAGAGCAGAGAAAAAGGTGGAAGGACTTTTCCTCTTGAGAGTTCTCCCACTTTGCAAAACATGCCTTGCACCTATAATCAGGTGGGTAGCCATGTTGGTCTGAAGCAGCAGAATGAAAGTTTGAGTCCTGTAGCACCTTTAAGACCAATGCAGTTTAATTCTAGGTATAAGTTTACATGTGCATGCAGTTCTTCAGATACATGCTCTACAAAGCAAATATGTCTGCCTGCAAACAGACAAAACACACACAAATGCTTACTATGTATACAGCTCAGTTTGCAAGACCTGAACAAAGCTGCAAACAACAGGATGTTTTGAAGATCATTAATTCATATGGTCACCGTAAGTCACACATCTGCACGTACATAGCGCATTTCTTAGGATGTGTTTCATATATTCTCAACAATCCCTAGAACAATCTGATCGAACAGGCCGGTGCTGCTGTCCCCTGACTACAGCTTGTGCCTGCGAGGTAATGACTTGCCTGCAGTCCCTCAAGAGGGTTTCGGTGCCGATTCAAAATTCCAGCTTGGAGATTTGAAAGCTCACAGTTCATGCCTGCCCAGCAAAACTTATCTCTGAACTGATTAGCACCAGGCTTTTCCTTCCTTTCAGAATCTAAAGCTTGACAGATCACGCCACAAAAACCAAGTGTGAAAATGAAGGCTCCACCAACATCTTGCTCCTACAGCGGTGGCCCTCCCACTCAAACGCTGTATCAGACAGCAGCTCCCCACACACAGAAATCTCCCTCAGATTCTGACTGGGGTTCGAAATCAAGTCACTGCCCCGAGAACTACACTATTATTAGCCGGCATTTTAAAATTATCACCAGGTAACTTGGTGGGGAACGAGTGAAGACACCTGTCAACAAGGCAGGAAGGGACCCCCAGGAGGCATTTTGTTTGAAACCTGCTTGTCAAACATGCAGCACTCATTTACTGCCATTGCAGGGGAAACCAGGTGTGTGAAGCGCTAACAGCAAGCTCCCATTTTACCAGCAAGAGCTGATCAACAGCATGCTCTCAATTGCCCTATCAATTGCTGTGCAACTCTTCATGCTTCACTGGGACATATTGTTTTAAGAGCTTTCATAATCCGGCATCAAAATAGTCCTCTCCCCCCACCCCCCATAAAACAGCACAAATCTACTCATGGACAGGGAGCTTGGTAGGAGAGAAGAAAAGTTAATGTGAGCTGCCTCACACAGGACTCCATACTCGGTGAAGTGCAGGACAACCAAAATGCTTGACACTTCTTAACAAAAAAAAATGGGATGAAGTTAACTCTGCTCATCATGAGCCACGGTGACAAAGGTCAAAAGAGAAGCCCTAGCGCAAGGACAGCTTTCCACCAAGGTGGTGACATCTCTGAAGGATCTGAGTCACCAGGACTAGGAAGAAAATCTCCCCTGCAAACCTGGGGAGCTGCTGACAGGCGGCTGGGTTCATTACAGTTTACCCCAGCTAACTCCATGAAGGGCAGCATCGTACGATTACCTGCCAGGGGTGGAATTCTAGCAGAAGCGCCCTTGCCTGTTAGGCCACACACCCCTGATGTGGCCAATCCTCCAACAGCTTACAATGCTCTTTTTTGTAAGCTCTTGGAGGACTGGCTACATCAGGGGTATATGGCCTAATATGCAGAGATCCGGCTAGAATTCCACCCCTGCACAATTAATATCCAGCTGCCAAGCATAAGACAGGAAACTACAACAGAAGTCCTTATGCGAGCGGCCCAGAACAGCATTGTTTCAGTCCTTTGGTTACTGCTCTGAAGAATGGCCCTACCTCATTTAGCCTCTTCTACTTCCCCCTTCCGCCCTCCTGGCTATAGATTAATCAGGTTTCCACTGAAGGCATCCTATTAGCTATTATGTACAAACAAATTTCATGCATCTTGGGTTTATGGTTGAGGTATCAATCTGACCCTAACAAATCCTTTTAGTTACTGCTTTTGTGTTGTCTGGGAGGTGCCTCAAACATTATGTTTGAGGCACCTCCCAGACAACACAAAAGGTAAAATAGGTTTTTAGGTCAGATGATTCAATACCGAGTGAGCAATACCCCCACACACACATAAACAAACAACAGGTTGCTGAGCCGGCAACTTCTGCAAAACCAAGATATTAAAATAATTCAGTCTCAAGAGCCACCAATGGTCTGGCCAAAGAGCTTGAGGCCAATATGAAGATGTGAGCTTTCTGATATATCCCAAGGACACGGGGCTATTTGGTGGTCAAGGTAAGTGTGAAGTAGGTATGCATGTGTAACGTATTTTTAAGAATTCAGCGTTGCAACTTTGCTAGATCAAGACATGTTGCACAGTGGGGGTAGGAATTCCAATCTCCCAGAGGCTGTTCCACGAAGGGGTCCCAGGGAGTAACTGTGTACCCCACCAGCAGTTTCCCAGGGCCATTTCGAGTCAGGAGAATGGTGCTGGGTATGAGATTTTAGAATCCTTCACTGTGTATCACACTCCCAACCTGAACTGGTCCCCCACATGACTGAAAATTAAGGACCGTCCCCCCCGCCCCAATGGCTGGGAGCTTTGAACATGGAACTCAGAAGCATATGTTAGGTAAGATCTAATTCCCTGGGTTCTCAGCCCTGTGGGTTACCATGGAGCTGGGGATGTTTAGCCTGGAGAGAAGCTGGCTGAGAGGTGATAGGATCACCATCTTCAAGTACTTGAAGGCCTGTCACACACGTTAATGGGGGAGAGGCACAGAAAATGCAAGGCTGACACATCTGAGAGAACACACATCGCCTCCCCTTCCTGCTACAAAGAGGTAAGTTAGGGTGGATCACTCCTGCTTCCGAGGGCAGGGCTGCTCCTCTCCTGTCCACATCGTCAGAGACAAAATGTGCCATTGTTGCCAGTCACTAGACTTCAAAGGCTGTGAGATCTCTTTTCTTGCAGGTCGCTCCTTGCAAATACATCCCCAAAAGTGCCAAGTCTGGGGGGAGGTGGGAAAATCTACCTGTTTGTTTAGTTACACAACCTGTCTGTTGCACCAGCAGTGGCCTTAAAAGGGGAGGAGGGACAACGTTCCAATTTACACACCATTCCCTTGTGGGTGGGGGGGGGAGAGAAAATCTTTGCTGCCACAGGTGAATGGTGCCATCCGCCTGGAGACCCGGTGAGAAAGGCTGACTATAAATAAATGAATATCCAGAAGTCTGTTGCAAACCAGCAGCAAATATTTGTTTGCTTTATTAGGCAGATGCTTTCCAGCATTAGAAGAACAGTTGGACTCAACAGCTCTAGCCACCTTGAGCAAGTTCTTGGAGAGAGGTGGGATACCTCTAACTGCTGGCTTCCTGAGGCATTACACAGTAGTACCAGCACAATGGCTGCTAGTGGCCAGTACAACTAGCAGACTCACAAAGAGAATATTCAGCTTACCCAATCTTCCCTCCCCACCTCACTCCCAGCTGCCATCTTTCAGCCCCACCCCCCCAAAAAAAGAAACCCACAAAATGAGCCATTAGTTACCAACAGTACAGAACAAAAGCCTGTCTTGTCCCATCACATGAACAGAAATGAACGAGGAGGGAGGGAGGGAGGAGACAGAGGGGGCAGCAAACACCACCAAGCAATTCCGTGCAGCCTCTAGTGTAGGATGCTCCACATTGCGAAAGGAAGCCGATACATTTTGACATAACAAGCTGTACTCATTGTTACATTAATTAAAATAAAAGGCTAGCTCTACATCACATACAAGCAATTCACTGAACCTTGCTGGCAAGACCATGGAAGCATTCCCTCAAAAAATTATGCATAATTTAAGGAACAAGTGGACTCGGTTATACGGTTGCAACAGGGTATATAATGTGCGTACTTGAAGGGGTTATGGAAGCGTGTGAGTAACGGCCACAGCTGCCTGAAGTATAGCACACACACACACAGAAAAAAAAAATGCTTTAAACTAGGAGAAAGCACACAAAGGAAGTGGCGAGAGGGAAAGATGACGTCAGCCCCTGCCTCAATTCATAAATGCTAACCGCACAGAACAAGACAAATGCTGAACGGCCTCCCTCTCTCAGAATCCTGCTTAAAGGGAATGCACACATACAGTTTGAGGGCTTTAAAATATGCTACTAAACAGCACCCCGTGCTGATCCCTCAACTTTCAGTGGCCACAGGGAGGGCTGGCAAGGCAGGGTGGAGAACATAACGTAATCATTTCTAACATTTCAAGAACTGCCAGCCAAAGCAGAGACGCTGCCTGAGTAGAATTACTACAAGCACTCAAGACCTGTGGTTTCCAACGCACATATACATTCATGAGTCCCACGGATCTGTTACAAAATAGCTCAAACACACCTAAATCAAACCAAGGGGGAGAGGTGTCCAACAGGAGGGAGAAAGGAACGGATCCAAGCAAAAGTCTTACAAATTCACATACTCTTAAGGCCCATTTTAAAAAAAAAATGAAAGTCTACCCTGAAATTGTTTCATGCAGCAACTACAGCTTCTTCAAAGCATGCCTGGCCCAGAAAGAACACACATGTGGATACACAATCACACAGCTGGTTGGAGCCTAAAACTAGTTGCCCCACAGATCAATGCCTTCACACTGTAGTTATGACCCTTGCATGGCTTTAACACACCGCAGTGCTGTGCACACTTACCTTGGCATCAACCCCATTCAACTCCGTGGGACCCTTAAGTGAATCAACATTCCCAGGACCTGGCAGCACAACTTCCTTTTCAGACAGACATAACTTGCTGTCTTTATTTGGCTATTTAAAAAAAAAAAAAAACCTTTGAGAGAGAAAGCGGGAAAGGGAAACGAAGATTCAGCCTCCATGGCTGCGATTTCTCCACATGCTTGGCTCTCAGAGCAAACTCCCTCCACCTCCAGGGGCCCTATGCCCAGAGTAAAGGGATGGAGGACGGCAGGCAGTTCTCATCGGCAGTGATGTGGGAAAAGAACAGCCACCTAGGACTTGAGAGGAGGCCATCCCACTGGACAAACGCTCCACAGAGGGCTGAAGCCCACATGCCCTCCGGAGAGGCTTTAAAAACAAAATCTCAGTTGCAGAACAAAAGCCAAGAGCCGGTTTCTGTCTGGGGAAACAAGCAGCAGTTTGAAGGGGTGCCTCCTGTCACATCAGCTGAGATCAAGGTTGAGTAAATATTGTAAAAAGGCCCTTTCTAGACCCAAGCCAGGCACCAATTAAAAACATAAAAGGCATTCCAGCACACTCCGCTGCTCCGCTTCAGCAAAGGGGGAGAAAGGCAACTCTCTCCTCTTCCTCCTCCTCCTCCCCTTTAAAAAAAAAAACACACACACACCACAGAACAAACCTGTACTATTAAAATCTCTCAAAAACTGCCTCGGTTTTTTTTCCCCAAAATAAAAAACACAGTTCACCTTGCAGGGCACAAGGGCCTTTGTTCGGCTTGCGAAAGAGTGTGCAGAAGCCAAAACCTTCCCTCGCGAAAGGGAAACTTGTAACCTTAAAGCAAGCCTTCGGGAATGGAGCCCTGGCCAATGAAAGCCCTCCCATCACCTACCTACCCCGTGCAGCCAAGTTGCCTTGAATGGGGTTCTCCTTTGCTCAGGGAGGGCAAGCGAAGGGGAGCAGAGTCCACAGTCCCTTCTACTCCCGGGGGGGGGGGGGGGTGCTGGTGTCCTCGTGGCTGCTTCTGATGGGGAACTAGTTTGACGACTCCCTTCCCTTTCCAGCTAACCCCCAAGGCCAGGCAGCAACCCCGGCTCGACCTGCCACCCAAGTGCAACTTTTCCGTATTTTGCGAGCGCCTTTCGCGCGCAGCCGTGTCCTTCGGGCTCCCCGCCACCCACCGCAGCGCTCTTCTCTCCCCACCTGCAGGCAAGAGCCGGAGTGACTTCGGGGGAGTTCCGCGTGCCCCCGCCCGGCCACTCACCGCAGCCAAGCCTCGGCCTCCCCGCTCCACGAGGCCAACGAAGACTTCCTTCCCGGCGGAGCTGCGGGGCCGGGCGAGGCCAGCAGCTGTTCCGGGCCGCTTCTCCAGAGCGCGCGCAGCAGAGGGGCGGCGGCGTCGAGCGCCCCCAGCCAAGCCCATGGAGGGCGGGCGGGCGGGCGCGGAGGAGGCGGCCGCCGAGGAGACGGAGGCGCTGGGCGAACAAAAGGAGGCCCCCGCTTCACTGCAGCGCCGCGGCTGGCCCAGGCAGCGGGGCGGCCGAGAGGAGGAGAAGCAGCAGCAGCATCGCCCGGCCCGGCCCGGCGGAGGCTTTGCAGGCGCACAAGCGGCGGGCCGCGCTCCCCCGGGCTCTCTCTCGGCGGCGCATCCACCAGCGGCCGGCCCCGCTCAGCTGGCGCTCCCCGGCCGCCGCAGCCACCTCCACATGCCTCCGTGTGCCCCAGCCGGCCGCCTTCGCTTTCAACCCCAGGCGCGCCACGGAGAGGGGGAGAGAGAGAGAGAGAGCGCGGAGCGGAGCCTCCCAAAGACAACAAGCCTCGGCGGGCGCCAAAACCCGGCGCGGACTCCGGCCCGGCACTCGCCGCCTGCCTGGTGGCGCTCAGGCGGGGCGAGGGGACTCGGCCCCGGGCGCCCTGCCCATGGCGCCCCTGCCCGGGCCCGCCCGCGCTCGGCCTGGCCTCCCTGGCTGCCCCTCCGCCGCCTGGCCTGCCTTCCCCAATCCCCACCCCGCTGCCGAGCCGGAACAGGGAGAAGCTGGCTGCGTGATTGATGGCGGCTCTTTAATAGCGTGGTCAGCTCGAAAATGCATCTGCAAGCAAGATATTAAAGCGGAGAAGCATCTCTCCTCTCCCCCCCCCCCCCCGCCAGTGATCGGCTGCAGTAGCAGCCCGGGAATATTAATGCCAAAGCAAAAAAACCGCCTCCCCTCCTTCGCGTCTCGCAAATGCAGATCAAAAAACACACACAGAGATTGGGGGGGGGGGGGGGGAGAGGCTGGAGGCACAGCTGAAGAAAGCACAGAGGTGGAGGAGGAAATTCTTCCAAAGTGGGAAGAAGGGAACAGCGTGGAAGATGGGCAGGCGGGCAAGGAGCCAAGAGGTGCCAATCAGCTGGCAGGTGAGAGGCAGCCCCGACTACCTCCAAGCCATGGGCTGCCATTGATTCAACCAGTAAGCCATTTTGTTAAAAGCCACCTTCAGCACCAGCCCCCCCCCCTTCCCACCGGAGAATAAAAGCTCCAGCCACCAAAGGCAGGCTTCCATTCCACTGGGGGAATATAGAATACGCTTCCTATAAATAGAGAGAAACACATAAAACCCACACCATCACAAGCAAAAGGAAGAACTGCGTCTCCCCACCCCCCCACAAAAGAACCAAGCCTAACCCGCCCAGCCACCCCTCCCAAACTCATTAAAGCGATGATTAGCGAGTAATAATAATTATGGTCTTGCAGTTTCCGCACATTAACATATTCCAGAGGTTCCAAGACACAGGCGGGGAGAAAGAGGTGGATTGATGGCACCTTGCACGGTGCCAAGACATAATTTTTAAAAATGGAAGACCAATTTTTCTTACGCTGGGATTTGGGGGGGGGGCAGAATTACACTGGCTCCTCCATAGTTGCTGCATGAATAAAACGGCTAATAGCAGGCAAGAGCAGAGTGGGAAGGTGGCAAGCTACATTCTCACCTCATGCCCCTCCCTCCATTACATCAAGCCTCCATCCAACTTCCAAGCAGCGGGTTCTAATTCTCCACACATGGACACTCTTGCCCTCCGCCTCGCTCTGTGACACATCTACCACAACCCACAGGGCTGAGAGGGGAGAAGGGACAACAGACCTCTGAAAAGTACCCTTCCTGCCTGTATGGCAGGCAACGGATGGGGTGGGTGAGCGCTGTTACCTGATTGTCCGCATCTGCCCCCCAAGTATGGAGGCTCACAGGTACTGCTTATTATCTTGTCAGCTGGCGTTCGTTTTGCATTGTTGCGCTTCCCGAGTCCTTTGCGAGATGAAAGGCCAGGGGCTCAAAGCCTTAATCTATTCTGCGCCAGCGACAAGCAGCTGCCTAAACAGCCAGCCCAGCTAATGAAGTATAACACCCTTGCCACCCTGAAAGGCCGCTGTGATCAATACACTCTGAAGGCAAGCATGTACTGCAAGCCCGGCTCTCTCGAAAGATCAGCGGTGCACATTAGCTTCTCAATGGGAGCCTATCCAAGGGGGAACGCGCTCAGCAAAAATAAGCTTCATAACCAAGAGGCTCAATGATGGAACTGCACCAGCCAGAGCGCCCCCCCCCCCCCCGCAAAATCAATCCCAGAGCCAGGCTACAAAGCCGACACTGCACTGAGCCACTCTTCCCATTTTTTAATCAAGTGTGGCCTGCCACACAGCCAGCCACGGGAAGGACGGATAGCTCCAGCAATCGCTTGATGTAGTGCTTGCCTCTTAGCGATTCCAGAAGAATTCTTCCAGACATTAAGCCTATTCGGGCTATGTGAAAATCTCTCATCTATTACTAATGCCGTCATCACTCTGCACAGCAAAAAGGGCTTGTATGAATGAGACCCTTCCACAGCAGCATTCGCAAAAGCCCTTTTTTAAAAAAGCAAACAAACAGAAGACAGCTTTCTCCTGCAGTAGGACTTCAGCAACTGTCCATTGTACCCCTACGACTAGTTTTGCGTATGCATGCAAATACACACTTCTGAGACTCCAGTGCTTCCAATCATTCCACTGGTTTGCCCGTCTGCCCATGAAAACACACCTCCTTGGGTGGAGCCAGTCCAGACAGGTGGAGGCAGAGGAGCTGATACAGGATGGCTTTTTCCTTCAAATTTTCACCTGGGTTCATTTCGGCGGCATAAAACTTCAGAGCCGGTTGGCATCTCCCTGCCTCTAGGAATACCATGGAAACTTAGAGCAGGGTGGAAAGGTGGCAAGCTACATTCTCACCTCTTGGCTGCACAGTCAAAGATGAATTCAAACAATGTCCCTCAGAATAAAATGAATCCTCCACTGATAGCTTCAGGACATGTATTGGGCAAATTTACCCAGAACTGCTACAATTCCTCTAAGGGAACAGGAATGATAAAACGAGTGGGATTTGACAAGGATGCTGGACAGTTGGACCCACCTATTTCAGCACAGGAACACCAACCCAATCACATGGCACCTGTCCACGAGAGCCCTCTTACAGCTAACTCACCTGGGATGCCTAACACTATTATTGACTTTTCTCAAGGACAACTAAAACAAGACAATGATAAAATCGGCAAGTGTGAATGCTATACTTTTTGAATACATGCATTTCTGTGCTGGTATTGGTAAGCCTTTGGGGTGGCTGGAACAATAGGAGAGCCTCTTCCAACCATGACTACAGCAAAAGAATCAAGCAGTAAAAGAGTAGTGTGAGCATGGTATCCTGTGTTATACTGGGCAGAATATTTGGACTAAATTCTGAGAGTGTGTGCTCTGAAAACCATTTACGTACAGCATAGGGTTTGCTTTAAAAAAAAAAAAAATCGAATACTGGTATCTTGCCTCCTCCATATTTGTTTGTGGCCATCCTCCCCTGGAAAAAAAAACACCTTGAAGAGATAAAAACCATCTCAAACTACATGGATCCGCTGAAGAAGGCATTATTAAGAGAAAGAGCAGCAGCAGCATCTATGTAAAATACACATCACACCAGAGCAGCAACATAACCACTAAAGCATGTCACAAAACAGTAGGAGTAAAAGGCTATCACTGTTAATGCCACTAGTAAATGCCAGTCTGTAGTAATTACTAGCAGCAAAAATGGTTTAGGACAGGATCAAAACGTCTTTTAAAAATATCTCCATGAAGTAGGGGGAAGGATTTTAACATTACAACTTTACAACCGCAACATTACAACTTTGTGTGTTCTTTTCGTCTTGTGTCAGAGCAAAGTAAAATAGGCAGGGCTTTATATGACTTTTCCAAAATTTACTGAAATTACTCTCTGTGGTGGTAACATGAATTATGTCATGCAATCCCCACAAATGGCGCTCTCCCTCTCTACACTCAACTTTAGAGTGAACAGCAAACCCTCAACATGGCATTAACCGGTAATACTTAGTTGTCGCCATCATCTTCTAGCAAAAGATTATAACCACATACACAAATTCATATGCCCCAGCTTGTGACAAACCCATAATAATGGCATTAACTGGTAGTGGTGGCAGTAGTAAACCAAAGATCATACTCACACGCACACAAACTCACATGCTTCAAATAGAGACGTCGGTTTCCAGGAAAATTTTCCAGTTCAAATTGGAATATTTAAATGGTGTTGAAAAAAGAAGGCACATGCAAGCCAGGAACATATATAGCAACACTGGGGTTTATACATGGTTCATACCTCACATTTACCCATGTAACACAAATGACTGTTGCGCAACAGCCCTGAAAACTATAACTCTTTCTGTCTGTCCATCTACACACACACACACACACTATATTTATGATAAAGATACAGCATCAGGAATTTTTCCACCCCACATCACTGGCTTCTACACTCTTGGGCATCCTCATCCTTTGAGCCATCCCACCCATCTCACAAAGAGTTATCTCACCACTCGCGCATCATTCTGCCTACGAGACTACTTCAGTAGAACCTCTTTCTAAATGTCCCCTCACAGTCCGCCGCCTCTTTACAAGCTGAAAAACGGCTTGACAGCTTAGAGACCACGGCAAATGAGCACCGAGCACTGCTGGGCCTCCCCACTCTCTTCCAGTCTGCCCCCATGAGAAAACAACGGGACTGGGAGAGGAGATGCAACACGGTGCTAGTGACAGATCTCGCACACTCGCTCTCGTTTGTGCCTTCCAAGTTTTGCCCTATGCAAGTGGTGCTCAAAGCGCACGAGCAAGTCTGAAAAATTGATCCCAGTCGGCAGCCGTGTAGGTCTGAAGCAATAGAACAAAGCAGTAGACAAGCGCATCAACTAAGTTTTATTCAGAATGCAAGCTTTCGTATGCTCTTAAGCAGACTGCATCAGACAAAATGGTTCTTAAAACCATACGAAAGCTTACATTCTGAATAAAACTTGGTTGGTCTTGAAGGTGCGCTTGTCTACTGCTTTGTTCTAAGTCTGAAAATTGCAAGTGCGATTTACCAAGTTTGCTTACACTCTTCTGCACAACACCCAATTAACCTCTGCCCCACAGGGACTCCTGTAGCACTCCAGTATGACTAAATCCTCCCCTTATTATTGGAGAATCAGGAAGGGCACTTTGAAAGAGCCGTGCACAAGGGCCAATTGGACACCTGATGGATGAACAGAGGTAGGTCAATTCCTCAAATATTCAAGATCAGGTCTCTTCTTAAGACCACTTTAAAATGCAGCTGGTAAAAGCTGCACTTGAATAGATGAATACTACACAGCAAAAGCAGAGGTCTGACTAAAATGGATTCTCGTTCATCAGAGCGTTGCAGAAGACAGGATTTGCACAGGTCAAGGAGAGCAGCACCATTCAGCACCACAGGTCATTCAACAGCCCGCAGTGCTTGTGATTCAGGTACAGCACCCTGGCCGGGGGGGGGGGGGGGGGGAGGGAACAGCCCACAATATGCACACCTGACCGGTGTGGTTGCCTGACAGTTTGTAACGGCTGCTCCTGATCCACAGGAGAAGCAAATCCAGGCCGTGTTTCAGTGCAGTCTCCATTTATCAAAACAACCCTGTCATGTTGAGTACCATTAACAGATAATGAAAGGAGACAAGGGATGCAGTTACAAGCAAAGCACTCAGCCTTGTACAGGCCTAAGCATGTAGCCAAGTGAGCTGACATCTGACTTTATTATAAGCATTATAATTAAATAGAATACCTAGTTTAAGTAACATTAAGGTTGTGACACAAACCAACAAAAGCTGGGGAAATTCTGAGTTAGAGCTTTGACACGCTGTCATTAACTCCTGCTATTTTTCAAGGGGGGAGACGAGAGAAAGCTGTTATTCAGAAATGCACGGTGTGCATGTGTGTGTGTTTAGATTCTTCTCCCTCAAACAGGCAAGCGTGGCTTGGGCTGCGAAGCCAGCTATAACTTGAAGGACTCTCCGTTCTGAGTGGGTTAAGATCAGCGGCTTCCACACTGAACCCTCAGGGTCGTTCGGCTTCTCTAAATTCTGGCTTGCTCACCTCTGCTGGTCTTTCTCTGCACAACATGCAGCCGCAGGGGGAATGGCTGGAATTGTTCAGGGCATGTACATCCAGGGCAATGATGGGACAATACAAAGAGGCCCACGATAAAATGAATGGGAAAGAATGCGACCCCCCTGCCAAGGGTTTCATTTTTGCTGCACTGCGCTGCCCGGGTCAATGTGGGAGAGTTTCGGGTGCAGAAAGGCTAGTTAATATATGGAAAGGGTTCCCTGAAGGCCAAACACTTGCAAGCCAGAGAGGCAGGAAGCCTCTTGGGCCCTCAAACACCAAAACAGACTGTTTATTTGCTCTATTTATGCCTTGCTCCCCCACCACCCCCGCCCACAACGTGGACCCAAAGAAGCTGACATCATTCGCCTCTCCTCTATTTTAGCCTCACAACCACCACCCTGTAAAGGCAGGCTAAGCTGAGGGTCTGTGACCGGCTCAAGGTCACCCAGCAAGGTGCCATGGCAGAGTGGGGATTTGAGCCTGGATCTCACACATACACACCCCACCCCCAGATCCTAGCCCTATGTTCGAACCACTACACCACACTGGAAGGACAGCGTCAGGTGAAAAGAACCTGCCAACAGGTACAAGTCTTCAAAACATCGCAAAAAGGTTCTCGACACTCTGTTTTAACACAGCGCAGGAATAATTTATACCCTCCTGCGAGAGCTTTAGTACACCTGAAGAACATTAAATGAAGATATACCACAAGATCTATCGACTAACAACCATTCTCAGAAATTCCTTCTGCGAGAATTAGCTCTTATCAAGGCATGCATAAATACTTCACCTCCTAGACTAACTGTGCCAGGATAAGGCGGCAGCTGCTTAAAGGCTACCAGATAAACATACTTCAGCCAGCAAAACTAATTGTGAGAGCACTTTGCCTTATCAGATAGATCACATTAGAAATGCATTATTAAAATTTACTAAGCACTTAAAGCTGAACAGGTCACAGGAGTTGGTGCTGGGGGAGGGAAGGAAGCAGGGTGGGGGGGCAGAATCACAGCTAACAACACTGGGGGGGGGAGGGTTTGTCCTTCAGACCAAATTTAGCACACTTTGTTTAGCTAACATCAACTCGAGATAAATCATTAAGCCCATTTTAAAGAACAATGGAGACATGATCTTGACAAATGTTTCTAAGAACAGGTTGGATGTGCTTTTACACGGTCTGGAATCAGACCAAGCAAACCTGTTCAGCTCATACTAGACAAAATTTAGGGTGTGTTGACATAGACCTTCTCCCCCCCCCCCCTTCCTTCCAGTTTGGTTACATCTCATTCACATTAGAATGAGAAAGTACATTTCTGCATGGCATGGCAGGCCAATGAGGTGAGGAGGGAGAGGGATTGTAAATCTTCTAAGCAGCCCTGCTTAAAGAGACCAAAAAAAGGGTGGGGATTAAAAGAAGGTACCCATGCCCTGACCTGGATAGCTC
Organism: Heteronotia binoei; assembly: GCF_032191835.1. NCBI lineage: Eukaryota > Metazoa > Chordata > Lepidosauria > Squamata > Gekkonidae > Heteronotia > Heteronotia binoei. The sequence continues at coordinate 6,810,330 of NC_083240.1, read as the reverse complement.
AGGAAAGCTGGCTCTCATCAGATCTCAGAAGCTAAGAAGGGTCGACTCTGGTAAGTATTTGGATGGGAGACCTCCTTGGAATACCCGAGTCAGGAGGCAGGGGCAGGCTTTATTCAGCCACCTCTCTAAATATCCTCCAGGCCCCCAGAGGTCACCACGACTTCCAGGCACACACTAACACACATACAAATACCAAAAATAAATATAAAAAAATACAAAGAAGGTGTGCTGCTGAGCTAACAATTCAATTGGTAAGGAATGTTTCTTCCCTCTGATTCCAAGAACTCCACACATAAACCACAGTGATCTCTCAGTGGCAGGAGGAGGGGGGAAGATAGATGCACTGGGCCACTCCCATAGCCCTTAAGATCCCAGATGTTTAATTATTTAAGTGATTTGTATCTGGCTTCGCAGCAAGAAGACTCCCTGAACTGAAACACAGATAATAAAACCTCAGACACACACACACACACACACACACACACACACAAAACCAATTTCCAACACACCTTGAGACATGTAATATGCAAACAATGCATAACACTGAATCTGAAAATGAAATTACAATTAAGGCTCCACATCTAATCTTAGGTGGCTCATTCAGTCAGACATAAAGCTCACCTAAAAGGACAAGAGTCAGCCAACCTGAGTAGTCTGTCTCAAGGTGCCACTTCTAACAAGGCTCTGCAGACCTGGCTACTGTCGGTTGTATCAGTTATCAGGAGCACTTTCAATGCAGCTGACTAGCTTATGGAATGGGGAGCAATAAGTGAAAGAACGGTTCGTTAACGTATACTGTGAAAAACAAACCTTATTTCCCACCTTTGCGCCAAAAATGTCACCCAGAACTGGTTTGGATATCACAACTACTGTATAGTTAGCACTAACCAAGGAATGAGAGGATAGCATGGGAAGGGGTGGAGAAAAGAGAAGAGAACATAAGAACACTGGTCTGCTCCCAGATGCTACACAACACCTGAACCACAACACAAATTAACCATCATTTTACTTACTGGCAAACAAATCCATGGGGAGGGAAATCTATGAACCTTATTGTGGAAGCAAACAGACCTATTCGTCATTGGGTGGCTAATCTACTTAAGTGTTCATGAACACATTTCCCCATCAACTCCCTGGTCTCAGACTACAATCCCCAGGGTTTCCACATGAGAAGCTATATTGGTCAAGCCTGTGTGAAACTTGGAGATTTGCAGTGTGAGTCACTATGGTCTGATGCTAGAAGCACTGGGATCGTTGGGTGATTTTGAGAGGCTCACACTCTCTCAGCTTCACTTATTCCAGAGCTGCTGGAAGAATAGAACTAAGATAGGAAGAATGGACCATTGGTTACAGTTCAGTTCAGTCCAGACCTTTATTGGCATAAAAGCAATAATGAGTCACAATCAAAAGTAGGTACAATGGTCTGAAATATAGTAAGAACAATACATAAACATTCAATTAAAACAGCAGCCAATAATACTAATCAAAAGTAGACACCCAGCAATTAAAATACAGTAGTATGCCTAGATTTCTACTAAGAAGTTCGCAACACACGTAAAATGGGGATTAACATCTTCTAAAAGGTAGGATAGAATTTTCCTTTTAGTAAATACATTGTGTTGGAAGACATTCAGCTAGAAATTGTCTACGTTGTGAGGCCAGGAGAGGAGATTGGATACTTATCCTGAAGGGTCCTTCTCCTCTGGGGAAAGGAGGACATCTTGGTGGGTGATTCCCACTGTCCACTCAGGAGGCAGGAACAAAGTCTTTTCCACTTCCTGTCTCCTTGGTGGGAATCACCCATCTTCTCAGTTCTTTTCCTGCCTCAACAGGGAGAGCAGTATAGAGTAGGCTGTGTAGAGTTTGAATGTGCAAAGTATAGAGTAGGAATGTGCAAACCTATCCCTCTCATTTTCCTTCTATTTTTTTCTAATCCTAGAGCTTTATCTTGTCTGTTAACTCTCATTTCCCTCTAATATCTCTGTCTTTCCTCTTTATCTCTCATGCTCTGTCACGACTCAGGGGAGTATTACCAATTGCTGCCACCACTCTGGGTTAAGGGTTCCCCTTGAGAAGGCCGAGTTCCCTCCCAAGCCCTTCAGGCCTCCTGTAGCTTAGGCCAAATAATAGGCGTGAAGACCAGGCAGAGTGAACAACAACAAAAAGGTTTTATTTTAGTGCAATATAAATTAACAAGGTGCATTAACCAGTAAAAGGGTGAAGGAAAAATAAACAAATGCCCTAACCCGTCTATCTATACAGTCCCTACCTAATACCAACACTCACCCCTTCCCTTGGATGAGGGAGCTTTCCCCTGCTCAAACTCTCCAGGCACAGCCTATCTCCAGCTCAGCCTTCCACGGAAAGAACACCCACTTCCTGGGCTTGGCACTTATATATTTTCTTCCCAGGCCCCACCTCTCTCTGGGCCTGTTTCCCTCCAAAACCCTCGCTACCCAATCAGAGGAACAGAGGGGATCCTGGAAGATGAAGGCTTTTCCCAGTAACTCCTAAACAGGCTTCCCTGGGGCCTGCAGGCCTCACTAGGCCAAGGATCATGACATGCTCAGATGAAGAGAGTTCAGGAAAAGAATCTACAGATGGGAGAGCTACTTGACAGCCATTTTCTTTGCCTTCTTGACTTGTCAGTTTCTCAGAGCGCATCCTTTGACTGCTCCACAAAATGGATCACAGTGAGGGCAGCGGCAGTTTCTCTCCAAAGGAGAGCTAGAAGCACACCTCACTGCCAATCCCAGTTTAAACACTGGCAAGATTGGCGCAACTGTCCAGGAACTGCTTTGACAGACATTCCTGAGAAGAAAAAGAGATTGGAGAGTCAGAAGCGCACCAAAGAGAGGGCCCATTCCTCCCTGTCCACAGAAGCCGTGGCCACCATTTCTGAGCCAACCACTATGAGCGACCTTGCCAGTGTGAACTGTATCTGCTGCTTCTTGCAAGAAGGACAAGAGAACCAATCATGAGAGAAATTTCAGGTGCATTTCAGTTTGTTGCACGGGCAATGGATCTGAATTCATCTAAGCAAAACAACTTGCAAAGGCTTATTGTGCTGCCTGTTGTTCAGTCGCACTGTCGAGTCCATAAGAACATAAGAAAAGCCATGTTGGATCAGGCCAATGGCCCACCCAGTCCAACACTCTGTGTCACACAGTGGCCAATATACACACACACACACATACACACACACACTGTAGAGTCCGACTCTTTTCGACCCCATGGACCAAGTCACGCCAGGCCCTCCTGTCTTCCACCATCTTCCGAAGTCCGCTCAAATTTATGTTAGTTACATCATTAACGCTGTTCAGCCATCTCATCTTTTGCCGTCCCCTTCCTCTTTTGCCTTCTATCTTTCCCAGCATCAGGGTCTTCTCCAGGGAGCGCTCCCTTCTTATTTGGTGACCAAAGTATTGTGCTGCCTGCCCTCCATGTTAAACTTTCAGCACTTCCCCTGTGGTGACCCATTTCTGCCTCTTGCTGTGGTAAGACATTCCAATTCTCCTTTTCAGCAGCTACACTGTGAAAGCTTGGCAGGTTCTACAGGAAAGGTGGCCAAACGTCTTAATGTCAAGAGCCACAAAGAATAAACGTCAGAAGTTTGAGAGCCGCAAGACATGAACCTCAGATGTTTGAAGAAGGGAGGGAGGAAAATAGATGAGGGAGGGGGGGGAAGAGGGAGAGGTGCAAAGAAAGCAAGTTTAACTTTAAACGCATTCCCGAAGCCACAGGCAGGCTTGACTTGGAGAAGACCCAAGCCGACCGACAGGGCGGTGGGGGCCTCCCTCAAGAGCCACACAGTATGTGTGAAAGAGCCACAGTTCTAGAGCGTGGTCTTTTTTTTTTTTTAAGGATATACCAACAATGACTCAGCCCCCTGGTGCACCCAGAGAAATGTGCCATTTCAGAATATTGCCAAGTGGAGGATTCCACAGGTCACAGCATCAGAAACTTAAAAATCATTTCTGTTATTTCCTGGAAGGGGGAGAGAAAATCTCTTATGTTTCCATTTGGGATGTTTTTATTCTTTCCTCTGGGATGCAGTTGCAGAGAAATTCTGTGCATGGGGTTTCCTCTTTATTTGTTAAAAAAACACTTTGTAAAACTGCTCAGTTGCAAGTCCGTTTAATCTCCTACAGATGTCAGAGATGGGAAGAAAAAGTGCACTCAATCCATTCCCACAAAACGTTCCATCGAACCTAAAATTCAAGGCACAAATACTCATGATGCTAGAGAACTGTGATTTCCCAGCATGTAATTTAAACTCAAAATTAGTGGGGGGGGGGGGGGGAGAGTCAAGCAATGGGACGAGGAAGGATTTTCCCCAAGGGAAATCTCTCTCATATACATATACACTGATTCCTTCAGCCCTGGCAAGAAAAGAGATGGATATGATACAGATGGCAGCTCAAGGGAAGATTTCTACCAGGGAAACAGTACAAGAGGAAGAACTAAGCCTTGCCTTCCTCTAGGAATGCTTAGCTAACATACAAAAGCAGTGGACTAAGTTACATGCCCTCCTCACAGCCCCTTCAGGTTCTTCACCAGCTACTTTAAAAGGGCAAACTGCTCAGTTTTGTGATGCTTTGCTGGCTGCACAACCAGAGACAGTGGGCCCCAATTGTGAAGAGAGTGTTGCACTTAGTTATTCACTAGCCTGTGGTAGCCAAGGCACTAACTGCCTGCCTTGGGGAGGAGCCGTGGCTCAGTGGAAGACCCTCTGTTGTGAACGCAGAAGGTCCCCAGTTCTATCCCCAGCATTTCCATGTAAAAAGACCAGACAGTAAGTGACCTGTAAAAGCTCTGCCTAAGACCCTGGATAGCTGCTAGAGGATACTGATATTTGATTCAGTGTAAGGCTGATTCATGTGTGTGGTCTCCCATCTCAAGGAAGAATTAGTGCTAGGAGAAATCCTCCACATATTGAGAGAGACCTGGCTCTTATCCCTGACACACTGTTAAGTTGCATTTACGCCACAGACGACAGCAGAAAAACCTGGGCGAGTCAGCCGGTAAAAAAACCTGTGTGGGCTAGTGAATGTTTTTCACATATCTGCGAGGCGGCAATATCCTTGCCAGGCACTGTAGCCAACTGCAAATCAAGAGAGAGTGAAATTTACTCAGCATTTTGCTCTGCTGCTTAGCAACTAATACCGATGTCACGCAACCCTTGTTCATCAAGAAATTATCTCTTTGGGGACTCCAAGAAAAAGAACACGGCGGAACCCTGACACCTCTGCTGCCACTGAGAAAGCAGCAGTCGGATCCTGTAGCTGAGGAACAATAGCACAGATGAAGACTGCCCACCCCCAAACACTGACTGACTGATGTTATCTGGCTGTGCTGAGCGTGAGCTCAGAGGCCAGTTTCCTCAGGTGGAGGTGGGAGCTAATTAGCCCATGGCTGCTGAAAATGACAGCTTGCTCCAAAGGCATAACGCAAAGGGATCATTCCCAAAAAACTGTTTGTCATGGGGGCGTAGTGCTGGAGAAGGCCTTGATAAGAAGAGAGAATGTTTTTAACACCAGGGGTCCCCATCCCAACCCTTTTGTGCTTGTGGGCACTTCTGGAATTCTGACGAAGGATGGTGGGCACCATCACAAAATGGCTGCCACAGGAGGCGGAGCCAGTCACAAAATGTCACAGATTGAGATTCTCTCTCTCTCTCTCTCGGCTTGGCTTCGCGAACGAAGATTTAAGAAGGGTGCAATAGTCCACGTCTGCTGCAGGCTCGCTGGTGGCTGACAAGACCAATGTGGGACAGGCAGGTCCGGCCACAGTGGCTGCAGAGAAAAGTCTGATTTAGGGTTGGTGCTGTAGCAGTGCGATTACAACTTTAATAGCAACTCCTCAGCATTTCACACAGAAGCTCAGCTTCATATGATTATCTTTTTAAATCTGCGCAGCTAATCGGAAGCCTTGTGTGGGGGGTGGGGGGAAAGCCCCACCTAGCCTTGTCCACTTTCTAAAAGCACTCGGCGATGCCAGGAAGTGCCAGCAGCCACCATGGCACCCACGGGCACCACAATGGGATGCCTATTTGACGCTGCCTTTAACTGATTTTGTAAACCTCCCTGACAGGGCGAGGTTAAAAAAAAAAAATTAACATCCTTCATAGTTGTCAGATATTTTGGCAGAAATCAAACAACGCACTGCAACTCCTCAGTCAGTGCTATTCAAGACCGGTTTTAAGGACCAAAAAAGCAAATTACAAGTTAAAGGGACGGAGACACTTAATCTGGGAACAGCATCTGTGTCGGACAGAACTTGCCTGTTCCAAAGCTTGCAGACAAGGCCAAGAATCTAGACACAAACATTTGTCAAGACAAAATGGTTAATGTTTGTTTAAACTAGGTGTAAGGAATGGTGGAGAGAGGGGAGAGACAGGGCTTTATTTAGGACGGCTGTTCTGTGAGTTAGCCTAAATAAAACCCTAGCTGTTGGAAGCATGGACCACGTCCCACTGGCTTGGAGAATTTTTTTTGTTGTTGTTAAGTATAAGTCTTTGCACATACAAGACAGCTAAGTCCGGGGCCGTGGGTCAAATATCCCCCCTTCCCCTTTCAGTGTTTTTAATCAAACAGTCTTAAACAATGAGAGCAACCTGCTTTCCTCCTTCCAATCTTAAACACAGATGAAAACTCTTGTGAATGGAAAATATGATACCTCTATCAACGGCCTGTGGTATGTTTAAACTATTATAATGTAAAGCATGCTTATTCTCACAAAAAAAGGAGCGGAAATGACTACCAAATGCTTCCTTTACAATCTCTCCAGAATAGGGCAGATTCTTTAACTGCAGGGGGGGGGGTGTTCTTCTGACATACAGAAAGTTAGCAGACTCCAAGCAAACAGATCTTAGTAAAAAAAAACCAAAAAAACTTTGGGGGTATATCTGTCATCTTGTACTTTTAGGTGCAGCAAAAAAGAGAGAGAGAGAGAGAACAAAAAAGAAAGCTACATCCTCCACATTTGCAGTGCATTAATCACTTTTTTATATTCAAAGGCTTTCATAGGATTTTTTTTTTTTATGACAACCACAGGAAGTTGACCGGAGCTATATTAGCTTTTCCCTCCAGAGGGCTAGATAAGCTTTAAAAACAGGAACTCTGCACTGTAATGGTGAAATATTTTTAACAGCTCCGAACCACAAAGGGACAGAGCAGTTACGGATTCATGCCCAAAGAGGAACAGCTTGCTAAAAGCAGGAGCGCTCACACATGGAATCGATGAACGATAGGAGGGGGAGGCAGAATGCCACCCTGTATTTCAAATTTATACCCAGGGGTGGAACCAATCAAATAGTCATTTTTTTTAAAGCCAAGCTGCAGGAATGAAAGCCAGTCCTGAATTTTGTTTTCTCCCTGACCTGCTTGGGATGAGAACCTCTCTCAGACCACAGAAACAGATGGCCAGTTCAACCTCACAGCAACAGTTATTGTGTGCATAAAGATGTGTCGACCAACCTGCACTTTTACTGATTAAAGCCACAGCCGCTGAATGTTAGGCTTGTATCAGCTTTCCAACAAGCTGGCAATGCTGTTGTGAGCCGAGGAGGTGGAAGAAAAGATGCCCTTTCAAATCCCACACTCAAACATTAATTCTTTTAAATCTTACTGGAGTAAAGTCTCCTTATCCAATGCAAACCTAATTTCAAAGGCTGCTTTTGTAAATAGTCAAGCATTTCCAGCATACTTTCCCCTCTCTCCTCTCTCTCACACACACGCAGTAGAATCAAGGATCTAGTATCCCCAGGATTAAAACAAGCATCAATAAACTGATCAAGATGCCTAAAGAATTCATCTTTCCTACAGTACGCTCCACACGTACACACACACCATACACAAAGCAAAAAAGAAATCCAAATGGATGTTCCGCTGCTGAGATACCTAAAAATATCTTGATGTCCACTACAAAGCAGTTGCCAAGAACCAACCGTGCAATGCAGTGGTTACAGCGTCAACGCAGGACTGAGGCCTCGCTTGTCATGAAGCTCACGGGGACACAAACTCACTGCCTCTTCTGCTTCACAAAACTGTCCGGGATGTTTGGTGTAGTGGTTAAGTGTGAGGACTCTTATCTGGGAGAACCGGGTTTGATTCCCCACTCCTCCACTTGCACCTGCTGGAATGGCCTTGGGTCAGCCATAGCTCTGGCAGAGGTTGTCCTTGAAAGGGCAGCTGCTGTGAGAGCCCTCTCCAGCCCCACCTACCTCACAGGGTGTCTGTTGTGGGGGAGGAAGGTAAAGGAGATTGTGAGCCGCTCTGAGACTCTTCGGAGTGGAGGGCGGGATATAAATCCAATATCATCATCATCATCATCATGAGACAGCATAGCCAACACAGACACATCTGCACTCCTCAGAAGGGAATCTGGGTTATAAATACAAACCTCAACATCAGCCCAACTGCTATGGAACTGGACTGATTTGTTTTCAGTCCCAAGAGTTGTTGACCAAAGGGTTAATCGGCCTATTTAATTCCAATATTAAAATCTGAACCCTTTTTTCCCCAAACATCCATTTAGGGGGGGGGGGGGGAATCTCAAGCAGAAAACAACCAGTTGAACTGGGCTCAGAACCTGGAAGCCTTCAACAAGTCACTTGTCCACAAAGACAGGAAGAGCAACTGGCTGCTTAAAAGCTGTGGTGAAGACAAGCACATCACCCACACTGGGGAGGGGGGAGTGTGCGCACACACACACACATTAAGCGCCATCAAGTCGCAGTTGACGTGTGGTGATCCCATAGGGTTTTCAAGGCAAGAGGCAAACAGAGGTCATTTCCTATTCCCTTCCTCTGCGTAGCAACCCCACATTTCCTTGTTGGCCTCCCATACAAATACTAACCAGGGCTGATCCTGCTTAGCTGCCAAGATCTGATGAGGCTGGGCCTAGCTGGTCAGGGCATCCCGGTCAGGGCAAAAGACATACAGAAGTGGATTGCCAAAGCCTCTCTGTCGCAACCCTGGATTTCCTTGGGGGTCTTTCATCCAAGTACTCACCAGGACCGAACCTCCTTAGCTTCTGAAATCTGACGAAATCAGACTAGCCTGGTCCATCCAAGTCAGGGCTGACCACGCCTTACAGACAGCTATATGAATAACGTTCCAGTTTAGTTTCCAAATTGTGGGTAGTGAAACTGTGTAGGTACCATACCAACGCCCACATTGTATTGTGTTCTCCCAGAGGGGCTCTCTGCCTTTATGCTTCATGTGTGCCTGAAAGTAGGGCATAGATACCTATATAAGCAAGCCTTGTTGCTTATGGAAGATCAGAACTGGTTACCACTTCCCCAGCTCAGCCAGTGTGAAGGAGCTGACGACAACAACAACACTCACTATACATACAGTGGTATGCTCTCAAGCTTCCCTTCCCCTATGGAAGGTCAAGTCCCTTCTTGGTTTTTCCCATGAGCTAAGCGAGCCCTGTGGCACAGAGTGGTAAACCTGCAGTACTGCAGTCCAACCTCTCGCTCCCAACCTGAGTTTGATCTCGGCGGAAGCTGGGTTCAAGTAGCCTGCTCAAGGTTGACTCAGCCTTCCATCCTTCTGAGGTCAGTAAAACGAGTACCCATCTTCCTGGGGGGCGGGGAAGTGTAGATGACTGGGGAAGGCAATGGCAAACCACCCCCTAAATAGTCTGCCATGAAAACGTCATGATGCGATGTCACCCCAGAGACGGAAACAACGGGTGCTTCCACAGGGGACTACCTTTACCTTTAAGCAAGCCCCAGGACTCTAACCCACCGTGTAAGAAACCAGACACATGTACCATCCCTGTTCACACAATTGTGCATTAGTGGCAGAGTACACTCCAGCTGTAACTCAAGTCAGCAGGTACATGCGTGCATGCATGCAAAGTTCTGTCAAGTAGCATCTGACATGGCAACCCCAGAGGATTTTCAAGGCAAGAGGCGTTCAGAGGTGATTTGCCATGGCCTGCCTCTGCACAGCAGCCCTGGACTTCCTTGGTGGTTTCCCATCCAAACACTAACCAAGGCCGACGCTGCTTAGCTTCTGAGATCTGATGTGACTGAGCTAGCCTGGGCCATCCAGGTGATGCCACAAAAACCTCTAGAAAAGGTAAACACGCAGGTATCTTCGTGCAACCATTTGCATCCTTTCGTTTTCCTAAATATTTGCACATAATGTTATACAGTGTAGCAATTTCCCTGGATACGTCTATAAAGACCAAGGGCATAGACGGCACACCTAAAGATTTAAAGTGGGGAGACAGGGAAGGCAAGATTTCAATGCAACCAGCACGGGAGAGGGAGGGGGGGGGGGGAACCACACAGCATCTATATTTCCAGCACAGCTATTCTTATGGAGAACAAATATGGGTATGAGGGCAGGGAGGAGAAGTAGCAGCCAGTGCCAAGTCAAATCCATTTACTCAACTCATTTACAGCAATAACGTCTTTATAAAGAAGGAAACACAGTTGAAGTCAGGCACAGCATGACAGATTTTGAAGTAAAATCATATTGGTTTGGACCAATGCTGCCTCACATGTTCTCGTGAGTAATGCAGCTGGCATGATTTGTGTAAATAAGCTTCACTTTTGGGGAAATGGCTGCATTACAGCTCCCCAGACACCATCCTTCAAGTCTTTTGCAGAATGAGAATTTGGCACAAAAAAAGGAATCTCTGATCTTCTGTTTATTTCTTTCCGTTCATTTAGAGTGAAAGGAAACTATGCATTAAGATCTGGCAGAAAAAGAATACTGCAAATCAGGTACATCAGGAGGTAAAATCCCCCCAAAAACACCTTTGTTTCATAGACACACAAATTAATTCCAGCATTCACTGACACAACTTGAGTGAGTTTACACAATGAGGTGTGTGCGGTTTCTATCTGCCTGGAGAGGAAGGGGGAGGTGTGCACGTGAGTGCATGCATACACACTTCTGCTTAAAACTGCATCGTCTTTGGGGGGAACAGAACCATTTTTTTTCTCTCTGAAATGGCTGAATACAAGTATTTTCCTTCCTTTAATGAGTGGAACGCAATGAGTAAAACTTACCCCTGCTCATAACCTATCACTAGGTGTCACTGTAACGCTGATTGCATAGCTAACAACATTACTGCAGCAGCTCATGACAACAAGAAAATCCATCATAGAAGGAAGGAAAGACAAGCTAATGTGAACAGCCCACCATAAATATTAATTATTTATAAATTATTTATAACTCCCATGTTATAAGACAAGACTGCACTGTTTACACAATATAAAACAACCAAGGTAGGAAAAGAAGCCTGGATAAGTACCTTGGGAAAGGACACCTTCTTAATAGCAAGGTATCTGCTGAGCATGCCCATGGTTCTAGATTCATGTCAAAGAACATCAGATAATGGAGCCAGGGAAGATCCCTATTTGAGGTCCTAGAGAGACCCGTCAGAGTAGTATTTTTTTTGCCACATCCAGGTTAGATTAACACATGCAAACACGTTTGAAAAATGCTGGAAACTTCAACTGGAGCAGAAGGTAGCAGCTGGTATCTGGGTGTCATTCCTCTAATCATATCTTGCCAATATTACATCATCTTAAATGGATTCCAGCTGTTGTTTTTGTTTCTTTGCTGTCAATTCAAAGGTACTGATCTGAACATTTAAAGCCCTAAACAGCTTGTGTCACCTGGGTATTTTAAGGACCACGTGCCCAGACAAGCCTATCTATACAATTCGAATATCACCAGAGGTTCTGTGTTCTATTACCAAAGGTATAGAGAGAGGGAGTATGAGGAAGGGCCTCTATGGTGCTGTTGCCCAATCTTTGAAACTTCTTGTTCTGGAAAGCTGGGCTGCTCCTTTTTTGCTTTCCAGTGCCAGAATAAGACTTTGCTATTTCAGCCTGACCTTCACCTGTAAAGTCATTATTGATTTAGGGACCTTAGATTTATTTCTACTATATCTGTCTATTATCTGAGGTTTCTTTTCAAATCTGTTATCGCATTGTTACAGGTGTTTCATTTTTATACTCTGTTATCCAGTTTTGTTAGACACTTATTCACATTTTATTTACAAGATTTATACCCTGCCTTTCTGCCTTCAACAGGGATATCAAGGCAACTAATAGATTCTAAAAATACCTAGCAAAAACATATAAAAACCATTAAAACTAAACAAAAGCACCATTGAAACGATTAAAAGCAAGCTAAAATATGCATACCAAAATATTAAAACTACAACACAGAACAGGAGGGAGGGATCGCTGAGGAAACAAAAAGTCTTTACCCACTGACAGAAGAAGGCAACAGAATGGGACGTGAGTCTCTTGGGAGGGCATGTTTCCAGAGTGTTGGTGCCATGACCGAGAAGGCCCTCTCCCAGGTTGCCATCTGCCTAATCTCAGAAGGTGAGGGCAACAAAAAACAGGGGCTCAGAAGATTACCATTTGTTAGCCCAATTTTGGAAATCTCCCAATATTCCTCCAGTTAAAGCCTGGTATGCTAAAATCTGGGAGGTCTATGCTATGGACAAGATAGCAGATAGTTTATGCAATATAAACAATTCAGAAGGTAACGAATCTCTGATGTACAAGTGGCTTCCATTTCTTAAATTTTCTTTTGGTCCTGTAGATCAAATGCATACATGTATACCTGGTAGATAGTATGACATTATCAATTTGATGTAATTAATATATGGAGAGGATACTTATTTTTTAATTCAGCTGCCAATTACGTATGTGTGCGTGAATATATATATGTGTGTGTGTGTGTATATGTGTATATGTATATATATATGTGTGTGTGTGTATATATAGTGTTTTGTTGTTTTGTTTGTATTTTTTGTGTGTGTGTGTATATATATATATATATTCTGCTGGTATGCTATGCTTATACACAAAGAATGATTGCAGATACAGTCATTGATTGCTTTATTTGTATGTTTATTAAATTCAATAAAAAGTTTTTGGACAAAAAAAAAAAAGAACATTACCATAGTTGTTGGGTAGTTTTGTGGGGAGTACCATTTGACTATAAGCCCTACTAGGGGAAAAACGCATAATTAAAAAAAATGTGAGACAATGCAAGGCAGTGTCTTGTTTAAAAAGCAGGCATTTTGAACAACTGCATTTGAATACAGTTTACTTTGAACCTGCATGAGATCCAAAATAAGGCTATATAACCATTGGATGGGGGTTTTTTTGTGTCAGTTTTGTGCCCCCTCAACGATAGAATCAATAAGAAGGGAGTATATAATATGAATGAAAGTTGATATTTTTAAAAAAAAATGTTAGCTGTATAAAGAAAGTCTGCAAATCGTAACACTAACTGGGTTTTTAAACAACTCCGCCATCATGGGGAAGATACAAGAGCAGAGACATCAAAGAAACACATGCCTGCTTTTTAAATGTTCCAAAGATAACATTTTCTCCAATGAAAGCAACTGATTGCAGATGGTAAAGCCGAAACTGAAACACATGCAGCTATCAAGAGGGACATTTACCAAAGAACAAACACCAGCTTATTATGAAAACATTTAAACATTCTACATGGAGTTCCAAACAAAAAAAAAATAAATTGGGGTGGGGGGGGGAGAGGGCGGAGAGCGAAATAAAAGGAAGTGAATGTGTACAGATGGCAACAGCTTTCTGCCAAAGCCAAACAAAAATCCCAGCAGAGCAAGTTCTAAACAAAGCTATATCCATCAAGAATTACGTGTTTCTTTTTTAGAAAATTTTAAATATGCTGTCTTCACCAGGACAGCAACTTTAAACATACCATTTACTAACCAAACTGCATCTGGTTTGTCTCAGATTGCTTTAGTCAGACAGAGCTGAGCTGAAAGCAATTTGGTGCATCGCCACCTAGTGGCTTGCCTGTCAAATGCCATCTTCCAATTGCGCCCTTGAACAGCTGCCAGGTCCAGGCATAGAAACCAAGATGACTAGATGGGCATTGTGTAAGCTTTTGATAGCCAAGAATTTACAGCTGGGAGGGAGGGGTCCTCCTTCAAAAGTCCATGCAGATTTCTTACATATATGTGTCCTCGCTCAGCACCCAAAATTTCAGGCAGGCAAGTTATCACACAGAGCAATGAACGAAGGTAACAGAATTTCATTTGTCTATTTTATTTGCTTCATTTATATCCCTTCCTTTCTCTCCAGGGTGGACCCAAAGCAGATTATGTCATTTTCCTCCATTTAATCTTCACAACAACGCAGTGAGGTAGGTTATGCTGAGAATGTGTGTCTGGGTCCAACACCCAGAGAGTTTTGGCGGCAATGCGGGGATTCGATCCCGATTCTCTCAGATCCTAGTCTGACACTCTGACCACTACATCATACTGCTTCATGTGCAAAAGGGCCCAATTCAGTTCCTGGCAAGTATCATGGAAGCATGTCCTGGGAAAATCCTCCGTCTGCCTGGTGGAACTTCAGCCGCAGTATGCTGAGCTAAACAGACTCTGTCATTGCATATATTCCCAAGGAGAGAATCTCATGTTGTCGGAATTCATGCAAGGTGATTAAGGTTCCAGGTCTGCAAAATCTCCACTTAGAAGGAAATTAGGTAGCAGATATGGGGGGAGTTGGGAGAGATTGTCCCTTTGCCCATCAGCTAGCGAGTGGTCTGACTCAGTATAAGGCAGTTCCCACAATTCGCTTTGTGGCTAATGAAAATCTTCTAGGATGTGTGCACATGACTGCCAGCAGTAACATGACTTGCACTGAAGATCGCCAATATGAAAGGTAGCTGAAGTCCAAAGAAATACGCAGTTGTCTCTTAATGCTCCAACAGAGCTTCCGGCATGCACCATCTACTGTGGAAAGTGAGCTGCTTTGAAAGCCAAGGGGGCACTGCAAAAAACAGCTTTTGGCATGAGAACAGCAGCATGGTGCAGTGGTTAAGGGTGTCAGATTAGGATATGGGAGACTCAGGTTCAGGGCTTTTTATGAAAGGAGAAACTCATTTGCATATTAGGCCATACACCCTGGCATCACCATCATTTCACTCAGGGGGGTTTTGTAGAATCCCAGCAGGAACTCATTTGAATATCAGGCCACATCCCCTTATGCCAAACCAGCCAGAACAGCGTTCCTGTGCGTTCCTGCTAAAAAGAAAAAAGGAAGGAAGGAAGAAGTCCTGCCCAGGTTCAAATCCCCACACTGTCACAGAGGCTTGCTAATAACATTGGGCCAGTCACACACTCTCAGACAAACCTACCTCACAGGGCTGTTGTGAGGACAAAAAGGAGGACAAGAAAACGATATAAGCTGCTTTGGGCCCTCACTAGGGAGAAAGGTGCCAGACAAATGAAGTAAATTGATAAATAAAGGCTACAGGCCATGCATGAGCTATTCTGGAGGATATCCACTTGGGTACACCTGAGAACTTCAAAGCCACCCTCTTGGATCAGACCAGGAATCCACCTGGTCCAACATTCTGTTATCAACGGTGGCCAGCCAGCTCCCCCGCTTCCTGAGAAGTCCATGAGCAAGGCTTGAAGGCAGCAGGATTCCCAAAATCTTGGGTTTAGGCTGACAATGAGTCCAGGAGCTCTATTCTGCTGTTGAGGATGAAGTGGCTCTGAGTTCTCCCAGCAGTGTGCGCACAGGAAAGCCACTGCTCATCCCTCTCAGAGCCACACTTCTGGCTCAAGGACCAGGCCAAGCGCATTCCTACTGGCATGCAAAGCAGGAAAGGTAAGATGCCAAGTCCCTGTAAATAAAAGGCTTCAAGGAGTTTGTCAGGTCGGGTAACGGCTGTATTTCTCAGCAGCACCTCAGCACAACCACCTTGTCCTTGATTAGGGTATCGACAGACAAACTGCTGAATTTTAATGCTAGTGTTTTGTCAATAAGTATTCACGTAAAGTTTCACAAGTTCATTAATAATCCATTAAGGAGACCTGAATTAAAGCTTGGCAGGCAGGCAGCTTCCCCGGGAAACAAAATCAGCATCTTCTCGGCTAGCAAGAACGGAATATGCCAAATGTGGCATATTAAGATGCGAACGCACATTTTAAAGGTTACACTTAAGATTATGCCAGCAAAAAGGTATCACTCGGCAGTGGCAGAATCACACACGGGGGTATCCATTCTTGCTTCGGCTTTTAACCCACTGCAAGGTCACAATGGTGGTGGAAAGAGCCGCCAAGTGGCATCCAACTTATGGCGGCCCTGAGAGACTTTCAAAGCAATAAACGAACAGAGGTGGTTTGCCATTACCTGAGTCTGTGTAACGACCCTGGATTTCCTTAGTGGTCTCCCATCCAAGTACTACCCAGGGCCAAAGGTACTTAGCTTCCAAAATCTGATAGGATCAGACTAGCCTGAGTCATGTTGCATGGGGTCATTTTCTAGGAGGAGCTATAAGTCAAACTTGGTACCTCCAAACACTGGCAACAATCACTAATTTAGATGGCTACCAGCATGGTACAAGTTGCTAACAGTTATATATCATAAATCAGACCATAAACCATTAACATGTATTTTATTACATCTGTACCATACCTTCCAACCAAAGGCTGAGCTAGTAACTTCATAAGAGCATAAAAGAAGCCATGATGGATCAGACCAATGGCCCATCCAGTCCAACACTCTGTGTCACACGGTGGTCAAAACCCAGGTGCCAGATGACCCTGGAGGTCCCTTCCAACTCTATGATTCTATGATTCTAGGTGCCATCAGAAGTTCCACCGGGGGCCAGAACTGCAGAAGCCCTCCCACTGTTGCCCCCCCCCATGCACCAAGAATATGGAGCATCACTGCCTCAGACGTAGTGTTTTATCTATACCTTGAGGCTAACAGCACTTATAGACTTCTGATCCTTATGTTTATCCAATCACCTCTTGAAGCTGTCTATGTTCTCTGAATTTTTGTGCAAAGCATAAAGCCTGAACTATGACAACCAGGGTAATACCCTGGCTGAAACATGAGCTGGGTCAGGATGAGCTCAATGGGTGGCCACAGGCAAATCACCGCTTCTCTGAGCCTAACCATCCCCATTCTCCTTACCCCAACCTCCAGCAACCGATAATGTGGTGATAATATAGCCCTGCTTCACAAAGACGTCATTTTATTCTCATTAATGTCAGCAACCTTCCTCTAGAGCTCGAGTGCCTCTGTCTCCGGTACATTTCATCCTTTATTCCAACTGACTTGAGACATTTGTGTCCTTATATTAATTCGTTAAGTAACTCACCCAACTGTGCCATCATCTGCCGGTAGCAACCACAGATCAAGCCAAAAGCAAAGCTTGCAAAATAAGAACTATTTCAAAACTTCTTTTAAAACCCCTACAAGGCAAGGAGTGGGAATGCAACCAACTGGGTATCAAGTCTCTTATTTAGGGGCTAAATACTGGTTATGCAATGAGGATATCTCCAGGGTCAGATAAAAACATCACACCCACTGTCAAAACCTTGGAAGAACAACGTCAGATTGGCTCTGCAGTTCCACAAAGGAAACCTACTTACAAAACACTATTTGTGTTGAATGAAATCGGGCAGGGAAATAACCACAGAGACCTGAAATTGCATGGGAACACGGATGGGCAAGTTATGCTTCTCACTTTGGTTGCTATCGGTCTCTTTATGTGCTTGCTCGAAACTGGAAGCCATGGAAAGCAAGACCTCTCAACAAGCAACAAAAGAGCACACAAGCTTTCATTTTGTTTTACTAAAGCACTGCATTCAACTCTGCTGTTGCTCATGTTGTCTCTTGGTAGTGCACATTACCTTAGAGGAGTACATATTCCGGGGGGGGGGGGGGGGTGCTGTTCATGTCTCATATAAGCTCTGGTCTCTTGAGCTGGACCTATTGCTCACTGGATGGGCAGACAAAATAGTTCCAGCTATTCTTACCTTCTTAACTAATCTTCCTTATCTCCAGTTACCATAAATGGAATGAAAATGTCTTCAACAGCTTCTGGAAGATGTGCAAGCTCAAGCTTTGAAGCCTCCACAAGAAAAGAATTCTAATTATGTAGTCTAAATGCAACTACATACATGATTCTTGAGTTGGGAAAGCTTTGCCCTAAAAATATCCTTGAGCTGCTAGCTAACCCACACCAACACCTTCAGAGCAATCCAGGATAGCAACACCAGCACCAACTGAAAAGCCAAGTGCAAATCAGTGGGGTATGTGTGAGGGCCCAGCTCCGCACCAATGTTCCCTCTAAGCTGCAGAGTCTTGTGAGCAAAAATTCTACTTTGTGAAATACTGGCATTAAAGTTGTGCGCTACTGGCACTAAAATTGTGAGCTACTGCATCAATTAGTGTGCTCTGGGGTCATCCTTCCTGAGTTAAGACAAAAATGGGTGAGCTGGAGATTAAAAATCTGTGAGCTAGCTCATGCTAACTCAGCTTAGAGGAACACTGCTCCTCGCACATCCAGGTGAAGCTCATCTCATGCATCCTGGCTCAGAACCTGAACTACTTCTTACCTAATTGCAGCTTTATATGTAACAGCATTCGCACACTAATTAATCAGCTTTTTAATGCAAAAGGAAAGCTTAACACTGTATAGAGTTTGAATGTTTGTGCTGCTTTGTACAGCTCATTCTTTCCTTCATCAGGGAGGTGCCAGGACTCAGGGACAGAGTAGTTGCCTTGAAGGCACAAAGGTTCAATATCCCTGGCCTCTCCAGTTGAAGGACCTCAAGCAGAGGTGCTGATGTACGCTTTTCTCTGCCTGACCCTGGAGATCTGCCACCAGTCAGGGTACACAATACTGAGTTGGACTGGCCAATAGGCTGACTCTGAAGGTTATCTTCATGTGTTTGTAAACTCCATAAGGTAGCTTTATATCATTTTATGTCAAGTGGGACCAGGGCTCAGTTCCTGACATCAACTGCTGAAGAACTTCAGGTACCATGGATGGAAGCGGCCTCCACTTGAGAACAGAAAGTGCACAGAGAGTAAGAAGGCAGCATGCTAGGCTTAGTGAACAAATGGTCTGATTCTATATACGTTCACAGTTCATGTAGCTCAGTGTTTCAATGTTCTTGTCCATGTCTGTGCTTGTAAATTTTTGCTTAAAGTGTTATATATACCAATTCTCTGCTTTGCACAACATTTGAGTTTGCAAAATGAGAGCTCTACTAAGGCTCACATTTGCACATTCGCCTGGAATGTTTACCTCAGTGGCCTTCTGCTTTGCTTCCGTGAGCAAGCTTTTGTTTCGAAATGGCCTTTCAGATGGTTCACTGCTGATTAACCCATTTTCATGCCTTGAAGAGCTTGATTCCTTATTAGTGCAGACTGCAATCTGCACATTGATTTTTGCCTCAGTTGGGATTGGGGGTGCGGGGGGTGGGGGTGGGACAAAAATGGGGGGAGCAGCTTTTCAAATTAAGCAGCTACCTGCGATGTTAAATAGAATAACTGATGTTGCCAGAACACAGGAGCCCAAAACCAACAGAAGAAAGCTATATAAAGGTGTGTTTTCCCCCAATTAAAACTGGGGAGCAGGGCAAGCTGCTGTATGCAAAACCACACAGAGTTCAGCTGTTGTTAGCCTTGACAATCAAAGGCAATAACACTTTTCAAGGATTCTGAATAGAAACAGCCTTTTCTGTCTGAGTTACCACCATTTCGCTCCACCCCCCCCCCCAGTGCCTCCTCCTCCCCCGTGTCTTCCTCCCTCCTCTGCCCCGCCCCCTGCAGCCTTGCTGCTTGCCCCCGCACAGCCTCACCGCCTCCTGTTTTTACCACTTTAAGGCCAGGGAAGGTGAAGCACCTTCTAGACCGACCCCCGACCTCCCCGCCCCCGCTGATCAGCTGATCCAATTGGCTGGGGAAACTATGGCAGCGCGGCTGTTTCAGCGGTCACTCGCCGCCACTGCTGCAGTTTTGCCCACTGATTGGATCAGCTGATCAGCAGGGGGCGGGGGAGGTCGGCCTGGAAAGCACTTCATGGCATCTTCCCCGGGCTTAAAATGGTATAAATGGGGGACGACGAGGCTGCGCGGCCCACTTGGAAACAGGCCATGGACCGGTACCAGTCCGCAGATCGGGGGTTGGGGACCCCTGGACTAGATGACCCCGGAGGTCCCTTCCAAGTCTCTAATTCTATGATTCTGGTGCTCCAGCTGAATGGCAGAGTAAAGGGTGGGAAGGGGAAGGCTAGCAGGAGGACAAAAGACTGATTCACATACACACTCACTGCAAGCAACCATCGATCCCAAGACACTCATAACTCAGAGGTTCTAATCTAAGCCACCGTAGACCGCGTCTTGCTCCTGGTCAGATGCAACAAGCCATTTAGCAGTGAACTCATTAACCAGCCCAGGACAAGCGGCCTCAAGGAAAGATCAGAGATACTGGAGCACTGTAAACAGATTTGTTTCTGCCACAGCTCAAAGACAGGAATTACATCTGGCATGGGCAGTTAATGTTATGTATGACCCAAGGACAAAATCCTATATTAAGCAGGGCTATACCAACATGGCTAGGAACAAAAGACACTGATCTAAAAATATGCTGGGCATTCGGAAGAAAGCAGCGTGTTCTTCATAACGTCTGCTGAGGACGGAACTTTATAGACGGAAACAGAATTAACATGTGGGGGGCATTTTGTAATGATATGCAATATTTTACTCTCTACCTAGGAAGGAAATACCACACACCCCTTCCAGCCCATGAGTAAGATTTTGTCCATCTACCATTTTAATTGTGTTCTACAAACGCTTGAAACAAGCTCTTTCAGTGTTCATAATGATTTAAAGGCAGCAAGCAGAACTCCAGCACCGTGCTTTTTTAGAGCCACAGCATTTTTCAAAACCTCACTAAGGAATCCCCAGAGTTTAATAATTAAGATGCATAAGCCCAGAGCAGTTCTCCAAGCCAAGCCAAACCAACAGTGTTCACTCAAGATTCCCCCACATACACCAGAGAGAGAGAGAATGACAGAACACAAACATCACAACCAGGATGAGATGCCATGAGGTGGGAAGAAGGAATGCAACATCAAACTTCCAGGGACTTAAACAGCTGGAACGCAAGCCACTTTGTGTAATGAGGGGTGGGGGGGGAATAGCAAGAGCATCTCACACAAGCTGCATTACAGCACCCTCTAGAGTCTTCCCTTCTCATAATAGCAGCATTGCAAGCCAGATCTATCTGCCAGCCATGAAATATGCTAGAATCCACATCAGCCTTTGACTTCCGTCAATTTATAACAAAAACCTTTCAGCCAGCCACTTACCAGCTAGCTGCCGAAGCTGGAGTTATGGTTCCACACAGAAAGCATCCCTTGCTCAGTCACAAAATATGAAGTTATAAAGGGCTTCCAACACAGAAGTGGGGGGAGGGGGGGGGAGAGCACGCCAGCCCACAAACCAGCTCCACGTGTGTTGATATCAGCTTTCAGTGCCTGGAGCAAGTTTTGGCTTCTTCAAACAGCTATTAGCACTTTTAAAGCAGGTTTCTGGCCATTAGTCACAATCCGTGCTGACAATTACTTAAGGTGCCTCTCGAAATGTGCTTAAAATTAAGGCCATAATTCTGCTCTGGGGTTCCTACCAAGCTAAACCACACTGCCCATATTTATAGGGGGGGAGGGACATTTTAACAAAACACAAATGGATTAATTATATTTCAGTGCTTTCCAGTTTTATCCTTTGCACTGAATTTTTAGGCAACTCCATACATAAGCCATTTGTTTACATTTCTGTACCCATTTTCCTCATTGTTCAAAGCTGTTTACAGTTACGGGTATGCCCACCCATTAGGTATAAGCTTCCAAGAGAACAGAAAAATGACACTGAGATTCTGCCCTAGCCTGAATTTGCCAGGTGCACTTTTCAAATCTGTGTCTCCTCCTCTTTCCCAAAGTCCGTATTTCATGACTGACTTATTTCCCTTTCCTCCATCCAAGCCTCGCCTTCAGCCCTTCCATTGCACCTGCAGCATTTGTCCATCCTCTTTCACTGAGTCACAACATCTCTTCTGATTCTGGGTTCTGCAACGTTCTCTGCCGGCCAAACCAAGCAGCAGCTTCTGCCACAGAGGATCAAATGTTTGCCAACATGCTCACTTCTAAGCAAATAATAATAATAATAATAATAATAGTAATAATAATAAAATTTTATTTATACCCCGCCCTCCCCGCCGGGGCAGGCTCAGGGCGGCTTCCAATTTCTTAAATTGGAAGAAAAAAACGTTTTCTTCCAATTTAATTTAGCCTGGAAGATGATCCCCACACACACACACCTTGACTCAGCCAATGTAGCCCCCAGGATCTATGCCACAGTGACATCACAACTAGACTACTATAATTCACTCTTCATGGGTCTGCCCTTGGAGACTCCAGCTGGTACAAAACACTGCAGCTTTGCTATTAGCAGGAGCTATGCAGAGCATGCACGATTTACCCGTTCACTCCATTGGCTGCCTGTCAGTTACCTGGTTCAATTCAAGGTACCTGGTCATCACATACAAAGCCCTACATGGCCTTCTACCCTCATACCTGCACAACCTCCTCTCCCTCTATGCACTCACTTGACAGCGTCACTTGTCTAAGTGGGGCTTTCTGGGGTGCTGCCCTGCAAACATGCAAGAACAACTGCCCAGATATGTGCGTTCTTTGTTGTGATCCTCACCCTGAGGAATGGCCCACCTGAGGATGTCAGGATGCCTCCCATGCTTCTGCCATTCCACAAACTACATAAAACTACCTAAAGGTAGTAGGGCCACATTATAACGGAATGGCTCAGGAAAGGAACGGGATTGTATGGACTATACAATTACATACAATATGTATTTTCAATTGGCTGTAGGCAGAGCTTTTTTGTAGCAGGAACTCCTTTGCATATTAGGCCACATACCCCTGATGTAGCCAATCCTCTAAGAGCTTACAGTAAGGCCCTGTAAGTTCTTAGAGGATTGGCTACATCAGAGGGGTGTAGCCTAATATGCAAAGGAGTTCCTGCTACAAAAAAAGCCCTGGCTGCAGGTATTACCCTGCTCTTGCTGCATTGTTTTCTACTTATTTAATACCATATCCTGCATTGCTCAAAGTACATCTAATACTTTATGCTTTCTTTCAGACTTCTAATAAGCAACATAATAGTGCTACAGATATCTCATCCTATTGACTTATACTGCGTAATCCACCTTAAATCTATATAAATTATAAATAAAGCTAATAAATAAATCATCCATTGGTAACGCCTTCAGCCTGAACCTTCTATGACATCACAACAATTCAGCTAATACCGAGATGTTATTAACTGATTTCCCACTGAGTCAAGGTAGGGAGCCAACTGATTTCCATGAGTGACAAGCCAGGCTGACTGAATGAATGTCTTGAATGGAGTTAAATGAACAAAGAAGACAACTGCAGGTCTATAACAGTTAAGAGTTCACAACTCAGCCTCTCTCTCTCTCTCTCTCTCTCTCTCTCTCTCTCTCTCTCTCTCTCTCTCTCTCTCTCTCTCTCTCGACTTAGCTGGCATGGAGTTTATAAAAGGCAAGGGCAGCAGTTCCAACAGCCAAGCACCATCATACTCCTTAGACAAGCATTAGAGTCTTCAAGGTCTCATTGCAGTTTACAACTGCAAGACATTAAAATTTACAGCTGGAGTCATGCAACTCCAGGAAGCACCACCAGGCAAGCCGCTCTTCTCTTCCTGGACTCAATCGCAGCACAGCATCACACACCCTGTTGCCCTGGGGAAAGATAGCACAGCAAAAAAGAAGCAGAGATGCACACACCTGACAGAGAAGGAGACTTCCCCACAGATGTGACTGTCATCTAAGGTGCCCTAGATATGTACTGCAACCTTTTTCAGAGCAAGATAGATGAGTTCGCTGGGGAGGATGCTCAGGAGACCGCATTTTGTCAGGGGACATGCTCTACTCTAAAATGTGTTACCAGTGCTCTGTTTGCCAAGGCCTAGGGACATAAGAAGAGCTCTGCTACATCAGACCAATATGAGTGCTTGCCAGGGTCAGCCTCGCTTAGCTTCCGAGATCTGATGAGATCAGGCTTGCCTGGGCTTTCCGAGGTGGGGCTAAAAAAAGGTAGGTAGTCCCCTGTGCAAGCACCAGTCATTTCCGACTCTGGGGTGACATCGCATTACAACATTTTCACGGCAGACTTTTTAACGGGGCGGTTTGCCATTGCCTTTCCCAAGGGCTAAACAGTATCTAATACTGCAGCCCACCGTGTGTTTCAGCTTGGGGGAGGTCAGTTCGTAACCAAATTTCATTTCCCCTCTCCGGTTTTTCTGCTTGTGTCAGGAAAGAGCTGGAGAGCTAGCAGGAGAGTTCCAGCATTGAGGCGTACATGTTGTGGGAAGGGAGTGGTTGTCTTCAGGCACTGATAAGGCAGCCACAAAGATGGTTAGCTTGACAACAGAGGTTCTGCAACTATGGCGGGGTGAAACAAGCCAGCGCGCAAACAGGGAGACAGACAGATGTCAGCTGTGGGAAGCTCAGTCAACGATTGAAGATGGTGGTATAATATTTGGCTTTCATTATTGGGGTAAACAAACTAAAAACCCCTCACAGTAGGGAGTACTTTATAGAAGTTTGCCGTCCACGGTGCAGTGGGAAATGATCTGAAAGCTGTGGGTTTTGACCTCTCCTAAATTCAGACTGTGTTAAAAACTTGATGTGTTATGACGTCTGCTGACCTTGGATCTGGTTTTGTCTTTTTTTTTTAAGTTCAGTTATTCTGCATATGAGAAATTCTGCATGTGAAGTGGCTCCCAATAGTATAATAGCAGGAAACGGTAAAATGAAACAATCGGCACCCTCAGTAAGATGACAGATCCTCAGTTTCTCAAGAATCAAGCCCTCCCGCCCCATCCCCCCCCCCGTGTATGATCTATCAAACCCTCACTTCAAAAAGGATGTGGACATAACGGAATGGATGCAGAGGAGAGTGTCAAAGATGATCAGGGTCCTCCTGGAGACCAACCCCTATGGGGAAAGGCTGAGGGACTTGGGAACGTTCAGTCTGGCTCTCTTTTAAGTATCTGAAAGATCATCACTTAGAGGAGGGCAGGGAGCTATTCCTGATGGCAGCAGAGGAGAGGACTCACAAGAATTGGTTTAAATTACTAGCAGAAATATACCAGCCGGGTATTAGGATAAGAGCAGTTCGGCAGTGGCTGCCTAGGAAGGGGGTGAGCTCACTGGAAGTCTTCAAGCAGAAACCAACATTTGTCAACGATGCTTTAGGGTGATCCCACGTTGAGCAGGGCGTTGGACTAGATGCCTGTGTGTTATTCTACCTTGCCCAACAGGAATACACTCCTAGCCCTAGGAGAGTTAGAGAGCCAGTGTGGTATAGTTGCTATAGTTTGCCACTGTGTGACACAGAGTGTTGGACTGGATGGGCCGTTGGCCTGATCCAACAGGGCTTCTCTTATGTGACACAGAGTGTTGGACTGGATGGGCCGTTGGCCTGATCCAACATGGCCTCTCCTATGTTCTTAGAGTATTGGGAGTCTGGGAGAAATAGATTTGAATTCCTGCTCTGTCACCGAAGCTTGCTAGGTGACCTTTGGCCAGTCACACACTCTCAGCCTAACCTACCCCACAGGGTTGTTGGTGCAGACGAAATGGAGGAAAAGAGAATAATGTAAGCTGCTTTGCGAAGAAAAGTGGGATATAAACAAAGTTAAAAATCCACATTAACAAACCCTTCTGAGATTCTGTTTTTAAAAATAACAAAAAAAAGACCCAGCAGCTTAACTTCCAGAAGATGTTTGGATGAAGTCATCCCCACAGAGACTTCTGAATGTTGTCAGAGGTCCTCTTGTCGACTAAAGGGTGAAGGGGCCACAGGGAAACTGTCCGCAGGACCGTCCTAACCTCGGGCAGCACCAGTGCTCTCAAGACTGCGTCATGTTTAAAACAGAACACGAAAAGGAGGATGGGAACTCAGGATGAGGATGGAGTGGTGTGAGCCATCTCTTAACCATAATAAGCTTGGAAATGCTACTTCTGCACTAGGTTTCAGTTGGAGTTCATTCCTGTCAACACAAGATCCAGATCTGGATAACTGAGGATCATCTTAAAGATGATGCTTTTTTAGGGTTGTGTGTGATGCATGAAAATTTTTTGAAGAGCCCAAAATGAATGGGCTAGTTTAAAATATTAGAAAATGCTAGAACTCGAGGGCATCCGATGAAACTGGTAGGCAGCAGGTTCAGGAGGACAAAAGGAAATACCACTTTACACACAAATTGATTCAAATGTGGAATTCGCTGCCAGGGGATGTAGTGATGGCCACAGGAATACAGCCTTTAAAGGGTAGATTAGACAGGCTTCTCCTCCATGAATCTATCAACGGCTTCTAGCCATGATGACTGAGGAAAAAGGAATACCAGGGTCATAAGGCAGAGGCAGACAATAAAAAGCCACCTCTCTGAACATCTAAGCTCAGTGGGGGTTGCCAAAAGTCAGCCATGGCTGCCAGGCATACATGCATGCACACAAAGAAAAAAATATACATACTTGAATTCACTGCCACATGAGGTGGTAGCAGCTTGAATTCACTGCCACAGGAAGTGGTAGCAGCCAGTATCATAATGCCACTGTATAAATCGATGGTGCGGTCTCATTTGGAGTACTGGTGCAGTTCTGGTCGCCGCACCTCAAAAAGGATATTATAGCATTGGAGAAAGTTCAGAAAAGGGCAACTAGAATGATTAAAGGGCTGGAACACTTTCCTTATGAAGAAAGGTTGAAACGCTTGGGACTCTTTAGCTTGGAGAAACGTCGACTGCGGGGTGACATGATAGAGGTTTACAAGATAATGCATGGGATGGAGAAAGTAGAGAAAGAAGTACTTTTCTCCTTTTCTCACAATACAAGAACTCGTGGGCATTCGATGAAATTGCTGAGCAGACAGGTTAAAATGGATAAAAGGAAGTACTTCTTCACCCAAAGGGTTATTAACATGTGGAATTCACTGCCACAGGAGGTGGTGGCGGCCACAAGTATAGCCACCTTCAAGAGGGGTTTAGATAAAAATATGGAGCACAGGTCCATCAGTGGCTATTAGCCACAGTGTGTGTGTATATATAAAATTTTTTGCCACTGTGTGACACAGAGTGTTGGACTGGATGGGCCGTTGGCCTGATCCAACATGGCTTCTCTTATGTTCTTACAAGCATAGCCAACTTCAAGAGGGAGTTAGATAAAAATATGGAGCAGAGGTCCATCAGTGGCTATTAGCCACAGTGTGTGTGTGTGTGTGTGTATAAAATTTTTGGCCACTGTGTGACACAGTGTTGGACTGGATGGGCCATTGGCTTGATCCAACATGGCTTCTCTTATGTTCTTATGATACTGTGGTATCTCTTCTGGTCTGTTCTTCAAAACTGACCCAGTCATATGCAAAACAATGTTTTCCACTGTTTTTTTAAAACAGTATCCGAACATTACCAGTTGATGACCTTCCATTAATCATCACCGCCTCCTAACTCAAGTCTTCGAGTAATGCTTTTCAATTAAAGGTGTGACATTATTTCCAAAATCTTAATTTGACATTAATTCTTTAAACAGCTTTAAGGTGCAGCTAGCTGACTGCTGTGTGGCGTTATTTAGAAATGTACGTGTCGCACCGACCACAATTACACACTAATATGCCCTGTGCAAAGTGTTATTTACGCAGCTGAAAATAAGCATCGTTCTGCAATGGAGCACAGAGAGAGAGGGCAGAAGACAGCTCAGGAAGTCCTGTGTAATCCTTTCTCCTGAGCTGCGTCGCCTTCTAACAAGATTGTGCAGCTTTCTCATTGGATCAGCTACACTGTGACCTCTACTGGCAGCTACAATAACTAAGACCAACACCAGAGTGGGAAAACCAGGGCTCAGATCCTCCTGTGACTCCTGGGATTGGGTGACGGGGTCTGTAATGTAGAGGAGTGGGGGGCGGGGGGGGGGGAGGTTTTAAAAAGATTGAGATGAACTCTTTCCCCCACCCAGACCAAAAGTATAGAGCAACCAAATATCGACCATTATCAAGAGGAAGGATCGTGCATGAACGGAAGGAGAGTTTGTATACGGCAAGATCTCCATGGGGTGCAACGTACCTCCATGCACTCTGGAAACAGAAACGCATGATGCACACTCCCCTGGCACTGTCCCAGTTGGCAAAAACAAGACACAGCAGTCAGTGCAGTTCCCTCTTGCCTCAGTGGCATACCCAAGCACAGCACTTCACTATTTATAAGCTCACCTTCCTCCCAAGCAAATGGGACACAAGCTGGTGACAGCACTGAATCGTTTAAAACAAAAAGCAATTTAAAAGAAAAAAAATGACAACACACCAGAAAACTTACAACATCAAATATGTCTCCCTGAGAGACAACAGGCACACCCCAGGGAAGCTACTGAAGTGGGGAAGAAACCTTTGACATAGGGTTACCCGCCTCCAGGTGGGGCCTGGAGATCTCTCGCTTTTACAGCTGATCTCCAGCTGACAGAGATCAGCCCCCCTGGAGAAAATGGCTGCTTTGCAGGGTGGACTCTAGGGCATTGCACCCTGCTGAGGCCTTTCCCCCTCCCCAAACCCCACCCTCTACCAATCCACCCCCAAAGCCTCCAGGTATTTTCCAACACAAACCTGGCAACAAGCCTACTTCAGCTTAAGAAAGAAAGAATAACGTGACATTCAGTGCTAATGCACAGTTCTGCAGTCTGGCCTTTTGGCTGCCTCACAGTGTGATGAAGCTGGAACCTGACTTTTAGGACAGATTTAAAAAAAAAACACCCACATACCTCATAACGCATGGACAGCAGCACAGGTGGTCTTGGGCTTGCTACAGTGGACTAATGATGATGATGATATTGGATTTATATCCCGCCCTCCACTCTGAAGAGTCTCAGAGCGGCTCACAATCTCCTTTACCTTCCTCCCCCACAACAGACACCCTGTGAGGTGGGTGGGGCTGGAGAGGGCTCTCCCAGCAGCTGCCCTTTCAAGGACAACCTCTGCCAGAGCTATGGCTGACCCAAGGCCATTCCAGCAGGTGCAAGTGGAGGAGTGGGGAATCAAACCCGGTTCTCCCAGATAAGAGTCTGCACACTTCACCACTACACCAAACTGGCTCTCTGGTCTACACACTGTCTGGTCTACACACTGAGATGTGTCTTTTGCAGGACATGCAGGACATGCAGAAACACTGGAATTGCTTCACGATAGTGGGATCCCATGGTGAATTATATGGGCAAGACTAAGGCAGCATCATGGACTGAAGCTGGGATCCCCAAGGTGGTGCCCACAAACACATTTCTTGGCACCTGCCATGTGATCTTAGAAAGTGGGTGGGGCAAATGGGGGGCCTTAGCCCAGCAAGGCTTCTAATTAGCAACTGGAGATTTCATCAACTGGGCAGGTTTTTTTAAAAAACAAAAACCGTTGCTTTGGCCGCAGCTACCACCACAGTGCAATGATCTTCACTGTGTGACCGAAGGTAAGTAAGCTATGGCTGCCGTTGTATGACTGGTTCCATCTCTTGTGGCAGCCATTTTGAGGCTACTCCCACTGCACTGTGTCAGAATTCCAAAGGTACTCACAGGCTCAAAAAGGTTGGGGATCCCTAAACTAAAACGCACTTCTTTATAAATGCCTAAAATAGGTGACGGGAGGGACAATGGCTCAGTGGTACAGCATCTGCTTGGTAAGCAGAAGTCCCAGGTTCAATCCCCGGCATCTCCAACTAAAAGGGTCCAGGCAAGTAGGCATGAAAAACCTCAGCTTGAGACCTTGGAGAGCCGTTGCCAGTCTGAGTAGACAATGCTGACTTTGATGGACCCAGGGTCTGATTCAGTATAAGGCAGCTTTGTATGTTCAGAACTGCCAGCAGGTTACACCTTTGTTTGCTCAGCCTTCAAGCAACGCTGCAACCTTCCGATGCTCCCAGACCATTCACTGGGCCCAACCAGGGCTGCTTATGAATTATCATCGTGGATCACCTAACATAATCTGCATAAACTCTTTTCACATGACTCAACCAGAAAAAAGGAAAACTATACTAAACAAGAGGTTTGAAGAAAGCAGCAGAAAACTAGGGTGGGAAATGTCTATTAACACACTGGCATGCACTATAAAGGGAAATATTAACAACATGGGAATGGCATAATGGCTTAGATTTAGACCTCACACACACACACAAGCGTGGTTCCTTACATAACTTTTCTTCTACTGGTCCTAAAGTAATTATGTGGGCTAACAAAGCAAAGCAACTTTGGTTCCCCTCCAGGATAAACCTAGCTCTTTGCTCACCATCTCGCAGTTCAACTGAAGCTTGATATGCTAGGGAAGTTATTTCATGCCCTGTCTGCTCCTTCCGGATCCACTTTCACATTAATTTAATTCAAAGCCAAACTGAACGTTCTGGATTCGGCACGAAACTCTACTGATGGCAGGTGATTGCAAAGATTGGTAGCTGCCCGTCAGTTTTGGAATCTGCCGATAAGGGTCTCTACTGTTCAAGAGCATGTGAATGCATTTTAACTGTGCAGCTCCCGATGCTACAGAGTCCACTGCAGAAAAACGAACATTTAATTTGTAGTAGCTCTGACTTGGCAGAGCCCAGAATAGCCCAATCTTGTCATATCCTGGCCCCTTGTTTAGTATTTGGATGGGAGACCACTGAAAAATACCAGAGTCACCATGCAGAAGCAGGCAATGGCAAATCACCTCTATCTTATGCCTTGAAAACCCCATGTGGTCACCATAAGTCAATTGTGACTTGACAGCAAAAGAGCAACAACAAACATGTAGGAAGGCTTTATGGGATGATGTTTTGATTCGGATTACTTTGGTCACTTTTTATCTCTTTGCTTTGCATCCAATGGTTAGGGGGGGGGAGAGATAAATCACTACTGCAATACAAAAAAGAGACCGAATGAATTCAAGGGCCTCTTGGGTTTTAAATTAAGACTTCCTTCATAATGCTGAGTGACTGACCCAAGGGCACCCAGTCCTTATATGAAGAGAAAAGATTTGAACCACGGTCTCTTTAGTGCTAGGCCTGCACTCTAACTATTCCTCTACACTGGCTCTCTGAAGGTAGGCCTTCCATGTTCATCTGTGATTCTAACATATACGGAGGGAAGGAGAACAATATAAGCCCCAACAGGTCCCCATTAGAAGAGAGGCAGGTTGAAAATGACAAAAATTGGAACTTCTTCCCAATGAAGAAAGGCTGAAGAGATGACTAAGCAGGAGAGGAACATGACAAAGGTTTATAAAATTATGCATGGGATGTAAAAATTGATGAAGAAAAGATTTTCTCCCTCTCCCAAAATAGTAGAACTCCAGGGCATCCAATGAAACTGATGGGAAGTAGGTTCAGAATGGAGAAAAGGAAATACTACTTTACACAGAGAGTGATTAAAACGTGGAATGTACTGACAGCCACGAGAATAAACAGCTTTAACAAGGAATTACGGTAGATATATTCATGGAGGATAAGTCTATCAGTGACTACTACCCATGGTGACTGAGGGGAATCTCCAAATTCAGAGGCACTACGAAATCTCAGAGCCAAGAGTCAGCATCAGGGGAAGGCCTCATCCTATATGTCCTGTTGTTTTGCACTCCAGAGGAACTGATGGGCCACTGTGTGAGACAGGATGCTGGGCTCTTCTTACATTCTTATGAAAATCAATACAATGCTAATCAGATTTACTGCCCGCATTTCCCCCACACTTTTTTTTTTGTCATGCAACTTGTTAATTGTTTTCAGAGCAAAAGCTACCACTTCTCCAGCAGACTGCCACCCGTTATCACAGTTCGTTCTTAAGTGCTGTTGATGTTGATGTTTTCTGTGCTAAATCAAGAGACACTGTGAACTAGAAGAATCCGCACCAATTGATGGAAGAGCCTTTCCCGCTTTGTATCTCCATCGCCGTAAGTCTACCTTCACACACACTTTTATTACACGCTAAATCCCAGCACAGTATTGTCATCCACTGTGACAGCCAGCTATAAGTGGATACCAAAGTGTTGGCCCATGCAGCAAATATTTCTTTTAATAAATTGCCGGGGAAAGAGTATTAGAAGAAATGTTGCAAGCTGAGGGCGTATTGATGGGTACTGAATCCTTCAGGCATTACGCAGCTCATGCAAGCTGATAGATCAGTATTATCACAGCAACCCGTTTCCGTCAAAGGCAATTACTCCGGGGACTTACATGAGGAGGGCCAGCTTCAGCAGACGCCTCCCGTAACCGTCAAAGGCCACAGATGCTAGAGAGGAGAGGGAATACGGACAATCTGTCATAGCCAATTACCACCAATGTTTTATTAATGTCAGGGTACAATGGAAGAGCAAATAAGAGCCAGTTTGTCACTAGATTACCAAACAAAATGCAAAGCAGCCAACATGTTTTGACCAAAAAAAAAAAAGAAAAGGAAAAAAGAATGAACAAACAAAAAGACTGTCTAGCAAATGGAGATTATGCGCAGAGAAGGCAAACAAGCTGCAAAGAAGGTGACTTTACACTTTACCACAAATGGAAACTAATGAAACATTTATTCTGTCTCTGAGAGAAATATTCCATTTTAAAAGCGCGTTGTCTAAAAAGGCGCGATTCTTCTGTTAAAAGAGCTTTCAGTCACATTCTCTCTCAGCATTCAAATACTTGTTTGTTTATATAAGTGTCTCTGATCAAGAGAATTGCTTCAAAACACGTATGTTGGGGTTTTTCCCTAGTTCAGTAAGCGTGCTTCTTGCACACAAAAGCAACATAGCAGCTTTGTACTTGTTCATGTTTTTATAGACCACTATTTTAACAGAGAAGTGCTCGCAAAGCAGTTTGCGCTCAGTGCACAAATAAAACCAATGCACAGGCAATTGGAAAGAAATATAGATTTTTAAAATCTATGTACAGACAAAGACCTCGGGCCAGGAGTCCCAACCTTTTTTGAGCCTACAGACACATTTTGGAATTCTGACACAGTTTGGTGGGCGCAGTAATGAAATGGCTGCCAGAAAACGGCTACCTCAGGAGGCTGAGCCAGCCACAAAATGATTGCCACAGCTTAAGGTCAGTAACACAGTGCAGACCCTTTTGCTATGGGGGCAGCTGTTACCAAAGCAACATTTTAACAAATTTCCACAGCCAATCAAATCTCCTATAGCCAATCGGCAGCCTTGCTAGGCCAAAAGCTATACTTGGCCCCACCCACTTCCTAAAGATACTTGATAGGTTCCAGAAAATGTCACGGGCACCGCACTGTGGACTCCTGCACAATGCTCCCTCTAAGCTGTGGAGTCTTGTGAGCAAAAACTCTACTTTGTGAGCTACTGGCCTTAAAGTTGTGAGCTGCTGCAGAAATTTAGTTGGCTCTGAGGTCATTTTTCCTGAGCTAGGAAAAAAATGAGCGAGCCGAAGGCTAAAAAAACAGTGAGCTAGCTCAGACTAACTTAGCTTAGAGGGAACGTTGCTTCTGCCATAGATTCGTGTTCAAATGCCTGAAGGAATGAAACTTTTATTTATCTACGAAATTAAACCAAGGAAAAATACGCCTGGACTTCCCAGACACTCCATAACTCTGTAGCTACCACAAGAAAGGCCCTGGCAGGCAGAATCTTGCCTTCCTATAGAAAGGAGCCAAAGAACGTGACTGGGAAACTTTACTGCCCCAGAGGCTCTCATAGGAGAAGAAGTTCCTTGAGATACTTTGGACACAGATCATAGATCTGTCCACCTGCAATTCATGATGCAGAGTTATTACGTTCACCACGTATCTTCCTGCCTGATCTAAATTTACTCTCTTCTGTTTATCAACTAGGGTTAAAAAAAAATTGCTGAATTGAACAGGTATTTCATCAGAATTTCTGCCTGCATTTCAGCGCTTCTGGAACCAGGGCCACACAGCATGAACATTTAGTTTAGGAAGCAATTATCCAGCTTATCAGAGCCTCTGCTATCAGAAGTTTCAAGGCACAACAGCCCAGCTCTCCTTTTGTCTAAAGCCTCATCGTGAACAATCCACACTTTAATAGTTTCTTTCTTTGCGGGTGCAGAAGGTAGGGGAAGAAAGGAGAAGAGAAACCTGCCATTCCCTTTAAAGGAGCAGACATTTAATCAAACATGTATTTTTCTAGACAGCTGCCTTTGACTTAAATGCGCTGGTCCTCTGTTCTCTTAACAAGGCCGCTTCAACCCCCATTATGTGGGAAAGATCAATATTTTATTCTAATTCAGTGTGTAGTTCCTCAGATTAAGCCTTTAGCTGTGGCCAGCTCGATGGAAGTGGGAATATGGGACATGCACACACACAAAAGGCAGTAAACAAACGCGCCATCGCTTGCCTTGATGGTTGAGAAGAACAGCAGGGAGGCAGCCCCCCTCCGGAGCAGACTCCTCTTCCCCAGAGAGTCCACCTTTAGTCAATTTGAATTAATAAGAGGCTTGCAAGAGTGACAACAAAATTAGCCTAGTAACTTTCGCTTTAATAGAAACACAATGCTTCCCCGTCCACCCCCCCCCCCTTGTGACACAGGACAGTCGTCTATACACTGCACCACTGGATTTCGATTTGTTCTTGGACACCCAGCATTCAGCATAGGTTTTATTACCTCTTATGAATTCCCAACAGGACAATAACTAAACTGCAGCGTTTGCTGCACTGTCACCTTCTCAGCAATCGCTCGGAGAATCTTCACCGCCCTGAATTCAGTAATCCGTAGTGTGGTTAAATAAGGCCACCGTGGTTTAAGAAGAAAGAGCACGTCTCTGTGCTCTTTGCTGCCTAACACCTCCCTTGGTGCCAAAGTGACATCATGGAAATATATAGGGAGACAAAATGGCAGTTTTGGACACAGATGGTAGAACCAGCTCCAGGAGAGGTCCTGCTGAAGTTAAGGGGAAAGCGTTCACCCCTGCTTTTCTCTACCTCAAGGAGTCTCAAAGTGGCTTACAATCACCTTTCCCTTCATCTCCCCACAACAGTTGAAAACTGATTAGCCCAAGGTCACCCAGCAGGCTTCATGTCGAGGAAGAGTGGAGAATCAAATCTGGTTCTCCAGTTTAGAGTCCGCTGCTCTTAACCACTACATCACATTAGCTCTCAATGCAGAAGAACCAAGAGTTCTTGACTCCATTAAAATTGCTTCTGAACATCTTTGACATGCCTCTAAAGCAGTACTGCTTGCTCTAAGGCTCACAGAGAGCCACATTTACAAACATCATCAATCCAAAGAGCCAGATTTACTTCCACCTCTGACATGAGGACTGCACCTGAAGGTTACCTGTTTGCAGCTTGCCTGTTTCTCTGACATTGGTTGTTTCAAGCCTGCCAACCACAACCACTGTTAGGCAACGGCCTTGCCCACTTTCTTTCCTGAAACATGGGGCAGGTGCCACACTGAGGGGGAAATGCGCTGAAGAGTCATACGTGGCATGTCAAAGAGTCACAAGTGACTCCTGATCCAATGAGTGAGCGCCACTAAAGTATCTAAGGAAGAATCCTTGGAACAAGTACGCAAAGAGTTACTGAGCTAACAGTCATCTTTTATAAGTCAAGTTGACAGCTTAGACAGCTCTTCCCAAACCCACAAACACCACTTTTCCTAGTCATTGGAAGGGAAGATTGCTACCTCCCAGAGTAGAATGTGTGAGTGATTGCAAAGCTGGTTAGGAACCCAGAGGAATCATTCACACATCAAGTGGGTTATTCTACCATCATATGTAATACCCCTAACAATGCCCTGACAGTAAATTCACAAGAATGACACCTCCCCCCAAAAAAGACACTGATATTTGAAAGAACTCTCTAAAATGGGGGTGTCAAACATGCGGCCGGGGTCGAATAAGCCCCCAGAGGGCTTGTATCAGGCTCCTGAGCAGCTAGCTGTCATCTGCTTCCTTTTCCCTCTCTCTTGCTTCCTTCTGCATCACAGCTTGCTTTGTCAGGCTTGCTCAATTGCACAGGAGCTACAGAGCAAAGCCTCTATTTTCTCCATTGGCTGAGGCTCCTCCCTTAGAGAGGAGAGGGGAGCAATAACTTCCTTTGCCAGGCTCTCTCAATTGCACAGAAGTTACTGAACCAAGCCTCTCTTCCTTCTATTGGCTGAGGCTCTTCCCTTTCCTGGCCTCCTGGGGAAGGAAGGAAAGAAAGAACCAGAGCTTCTCTTGCCCAGTTCCCTGGATCCCATGAAGAGATACAAAGAAAGCACCTTTAAGATCAACGAGTGCTGATGTTTTAAGCATGGTTTACTTTAAGCTTTGAAAAAAAAATCATTAATTGTGTTTGTGTCCTTTATAAAGTTTATATCTCTGCTACCTGGCATTACATTTTATGACACACATGGCCTGGTCCAACAAGGTCTCATTTATGTCAGATCCGGCCCTCATAACAAATGAGTTTGACACCCCTGCTCTAAAACCGACTATTAAACATCTCCAAGCTATTAGCTATGCCATCACTTGGTCAATTTTACCAAGCACCACTGCAGAGGAGCTACCCGGTTCCCCAACCAGAGTCACAGAAGCTAAGCTGCCCGTTAGCAACTGGACTTTAGGTCAAAGTTTGGTGTGTGTTAAATGACGTCAAGCTGCTTGAAACTCATGGAAGTCCTACGATTTAATGACCTCCAAAATGTCCTACTGGTAACAGCCTTGGCTCAGGTCAGAGTAAATCAAAGTTTACTCTTGTCTAATCAGTCAAGCCAATAATTACATTGAGAGATTTCACCTTTTGCCCCACTTGCAACAACTGCAATGCTGATTAACGGCATTAACTTTATTGTACACAAGAACACAATGAGTAGCTCTAGGAATTGCTGGAAACTCTATGGCAGCAATCAGAAGCAGGTCTGGTAACCCTACAGCACCTACTACCTAAGAGTCTTTAACTGAAGAGACAAGGGACTGAACCTGTGACCTTCTTTGTGTTAAACACATGCTCATCTGCTGAGCACTGCCCCTCCTCTTAAAGAGTCATGGTCTGCAGCCCGGGTGTATACATGGCACGTGGAGACGTGAACCCTCATCTGTAGGGACCTCAGGAGCATCTCAACCGCAAGGCTCACTTCAAACAGGCAACAGGGCAAGCGGTGATTTCCATTCCGGCCTCAGCCTCTGCAGAGTTGCCACATAGCAGATTTATGAAGGGGAGGGGGTGGGGATCAGGATGAAGATCAAGTAGGAATGCTGCAAGGCTAGAGAGCTTAATATTTAAGGCATTTTGAGATGTTCGGTTCAAACAAGGTGCTACAAAAAGCATCAGACAGATCACTCAAATGAGACTTTATATACGGCACCTGGGAACTGTAAGGCAGACATTCTGCCCATGGTTAAGCTTGCTTTTCATATGTTCTCTGCAGGAAATATGTTGCATACAGTGCAAGTTAAGAGGCCATTCCATAACTTAACGAAAAGCACCTCTGAAAAGCCAAAGAATGAACAGCACAGAAAGGGAGCGAGGGAGACAGTATATTAAGCAGATGAAGAGAAACCTCCCCCCACCCCCATGGAAGTCACATTTGAAACTGGCTACCTAACCATAGCCAGGAAACCCAACAACAACAACAACACACACACACCCTTTTGCTTAAAGCCTCTAAGTACACGCACATCTCTATGTTTAACAGCAATCTGTCCTATAGCTATTAGAAAGATGTATGGCACATTGTTTTAATAGAGCCTAAATGAAAAAGGATCAATATTATTTTAATTTTTAAAGGTCTGTTTATGAAATGTAATCATCCTTCATTAAAAATGCAAGCTGTTCTTCAGAAGGAGGTTAGTGCAAATGATGCAGAGTTTGATATCTCTCCAGTATAATCATCCTCTCTTGGGAGGGCCCGCTGGATGCTTCATCACACCACTCGAGCTGCTATTATTAAAAAGTGCCTTCCCGTGAAATTAAAAAAAAAGGGGGGGGGGGGTGGAAGACATGGTGTGTGAGAAGGGTCACAAATTCTAGAAGATTAGCCCAAAATAGAGGGTAAAACCACATTAACAAAAAAAAAATGACCAAAATGGTTATTTAAATGCACAGGCACCAGATTTCATTACTGTGTCAATCCATTTCTTGTAAAGACACTCTTCATCAGGGAGCACTAAGGATAATGGGAAGGGCAAAGAAGATTTGCAGTGCTACCACAGTGTGCTTGGAAGCAGAATCCCACATACGTATTTCTTGCGGGATCAAGAATCATGGGCATGCACCTGACATATGACCCAACCATGCATCCAAAAGTGGATATTGTCTACCCGTACAGCACTGTTTCAATAGCTTGAACATTCATGAAAACGCTGGCGTCCAGCCTTCTACCCTGAAAGGGAATTGAGGCAGCTTACATAGTAAAATACAATAAAAACATTAACAGAAACAGGGCTAAAACAAACTACACAACAAATAACGCTAGCCATAAACAAACCACCAATGGGATCATTAATAAAACCACACTCGAATGCTCATCTACATTCAAGCATAACTAATCCACTGTGGATGCATTATTTAAGCACAGCTAGAGCTGGGTCGGGAAATCAAGCTCTCGTGAAAGTAGCCTGATCAGGTTTTGCTGTAATGCTGGACTTAAAGGCTGTTTTAATACAGGACACTTTAACTTCTTATTGCAAAGGTCTGGATGATGCTCAGTTTTTTTAATATCTACCACGCCCTGCAAAGTACCTTCTTCCAAGAAGTAGCCAATGGATTCTACTTTCCTATTAGCAGTCCTTTGGTATCTTAAAGACAGTAGTGGTATAAGCTTTTATGAGCCATAGCTTACATGTGTCTGTTGAACTGATGTCTAAAATCCTTATGGCTCCGAAAAACCTGCACATTTGTCAGCCCAAAGGCACTGCATTGTTTTGGCCACCTAACCCTGTATCCTCACAGAGTATAAGCTTTTCAACTTATTGCTTCCCTTTCTAATTTAAAACAACAAAGTTCCTGTCATTGGGGAAAAAAACCTTTAAAAAAGGAATGTCAAATATACTTGCCCATCTAGCTTGGCATGTCAGTGCTGGTAAAACCTTCCAATTATTACAAAAAGAAATTCACCTTCTTTTCCTACAACGGGCTTCAAAAGACCTTTAAAAAAACGACTGAAAAATATCTTCAAAGCAGCATTGGTTGCCGTATTAGAGGCAAGACCTTTCTGTTTAATTAACGATGCTAATGCAAGCGGCAATTTCAATGTGTCTGCATATGGCCAATCATGACAATTTTTTTTTAAATGAGCAAATTCTCTGTTATTCATTTTTAGCACTCACTCTCTTTCAAAGGGGGGAACTGGCATGACATTGTGAAGGCACAAATGTAAATCTTCTGGATGTGCTAGTTGCAGCCTTCTCAGTTTGTGGATGGGGGGGGGGGTGCAGCTTGGAAGTCTGATGTTAGAGGGGGCAAACCAAATGCTTGTGTTATGGAGAGGTCTGCTGTGGAGCCGCCAGGCACCCCCCACTGTACATAAATGCTGCGATTACAGAGCGGCAAAGACCTTCCCTTGCTGGCCACTGAAGCATAGTGTACATAGTAATTCTCTCCCTTGCGCCTGTCAAGCGATTATTTGCCAATATCTATTTTCCGCCCTGGCATTGCTCCCTCAGAGGAAGGGCGCTGGAACTGAAAAACAGATCATGCTAAACTCAGCAGGTATTTGCACAGGACTGTTTCAACTATTTTGGTTTTAAGGTCTTTGTGCAAGAACACGAGGGATTTCTCCTTGCTCTCTCTCTTTCTCTTTTTTTTTTATTTTAAAATTGCAAGGTAGACAGCACTGACAGAACATGTTACAATAGGGCTGCTAGAGACACTACAGCATTCAGTTGCTCCATTTCCCCAGAAGATTCATTATAGGTACATTAGAAAGTCAAATCAGGCAGTTCTGCAGTGTGCTGAAAGCAAGCATATGAAAGGAGGTTAATAGAAACGCATTTCATTTTAAATGGAGGCCATTT
This sequence comes from Heteronotia binoei, assembly GCF_032191835.1. NCBI lineage: Eukaryota > Metazoa > Chordata > Lepidosauria > Squamata > Gekkonidae > Heteronotia > Heteronotia binoei. The sequence continues at coordinate 6,770,481 of NC_083240.1, read as the reverse complement.
AGGATTTGTGAAAGCAACGTTATGATAAGGATTCCAGGGTATGTGTTCTACCTTTCTGTGGATGCCTTTTCAAGTCCAATTTCAGCTATGTCAAGGCGATTTCCCACAAATCTGCAAGGCAAAGGTATGCATGCATGCGACTGAGTGTGTGTGTGTGTGTGTGTGTGTGTTCAAGGTTTCCCCGTCTTAATTATTCTGCTTCCTCATGTCTTCATGACACCCGCCACAGACAGATCTGGTTTCACCCTTACAGACGGTGTGTGTGTCAAGTTGTACACCGCTATCTTGATGCCCTGGAGTTTAACCATTACATTTAGCCCAAACAAACAAACAAAAAAACCCTACATTTTAATACACGAACATGCATCAAGAGGGAAATCATGTATATATAAATTTTAAAACAGTATAATAAAGATCTCTTTTGTGCAATATAATTTAAAGCCATTAACTAGGGGGGGAAGTGTCATTAAGATTAAAGTTTCCTTCCCAGGGTACAATACATTAATACCACTTGGCGATATGCTGGCAGGAGTCTAGGATCCAAACTGCAAATCATGCTACCAGAGCCTATTAAATAGCATTGCTTTCTGCTTCTGTTTTGTAATAAAAGCTGGCTGTTAAACAGCCCATGAACACAAACATCCAATTGCCAATTCTGCAAAAAAAAGAAGAAAAGAACGGGGGGGGGGGGGGACTGCTAATTGACTATATAAGCTTGATTAAGCGAAACTACCTGGTTTTATTCTGCAGCATCACCCGCATAAGCAGCAGCCAACACCCCTTCTTCCAAGGTCTGTCGATGGATGCCCATTTAACTGCTGCCTCTCACTGCTGGCTGTTTAGTATTTTTATCCTATTGTGTTTCATTTGAAAAGAATTGTGTGTTTGATCTTCTTTGCACTGTCTTCCCTGACAAGGGTACTGATATTGAACAGAAAGATACAAATTTACTATAGAGCAATATCTGGAAGAAAGAGAATCAGTTTTTGCTGCCAGAACACCAGTTTCAGTGGTATTTGAAAGGCAGGAGCTTTCGTATATAAGATGGGAGGGGGGAGGAGAGAGAGAAGGTTTCAAAGGGAATGTTGACTCTCAAAAGCTCATACTCCAAAAATCCTACTCATCTCTAAGGTGCTTATAGACCCAAATCCAGCTGTTCTACTGCAGACCTCACATGGCCACCCTCTGAAACATGCTGTGGTCTGAGTCTGTGTTCACAGGTCCATTGGTTTCATTCACTTCAAACCAAATGAAACCAGGACAACTGGTGCCTTAACTGAATCTCATCATGGCCTCAGAGGCCCAGGCAGGCCTTTTTTTTGGTAACAGGAACTCCTTTGCATATTAGGCCACACCCCCTGATGTAGCCAATCCTCTTGGAGCTTACAGTAGGTCGTGTACTAAGAGCCCTGTAAGATCTTGGAGGATTGGTTACATCAGGGGTGTGTGGCCTAATATGCAAAGGAGTTCCTGCAGTAATGCAGCTAGGAGAATGAGCTGAGAGCTGGAGAACAGTCCAGATCACCACAAGTCAAGTAAGGCTAGGGGCCAAGCTGCCCCCCCCCCGCCCCGTTTGGTGTAGTGGTTAAGTGCATGGACTCTTATCTGGGATAACTGGGTTTGATTCCCCACTCCTCCACTTACAGCTGCTGGAATGGCTTTTAGTCAGTCATAGCTCTCAGAGTTGTCCTTGAAAGGGCAGCTGCTGTAAGAGCTCTCTCAGCTCCACCTATCTCACAGAGTGTCTGTTGTGGGGGGGAGGTAAAGGAGATTGTGACCACTCTGAGATTCAGAGTATAGGGCGGGATATAAATCCAGTATCAACTTCTTCCTTTTCCAGCCTGCCATTTGCAATGTGATGATTAAAATATTGGCTTACCTTGCAGGGCTGTTGTAAGAAGTACAAGATAATATATGTAAAGCACTTTGAGCACTGAAATAGGTCTTTAAATATTATTTTATATTCTACATAACAAAACATGCTCTAACTAGACTCCTCACAGCATGTTCTCCTCTTGGTCTGTTCCACCCTGCCCTCCCCCCCCCCATGCATAACACTCTGCTCTGTCCATTTGGAGGTTTTCTCAGTCGTTGCCTCCTGTACTGTAAAATGAACTACCTGAGGCAGTTTTGGAAAGCACCAACTTTTGACAGCCCGCCTGTGAGATGGTTCTTTTTCAGCAGGCTCTCCCTTGAGAGATTGTTCTATGAACTGAATTACTTTTTGGCAGGCGATCAATCTTCTCCTGCATTGCTCTCTTCCAGAGCTTTTGCAAGTTTCTACACTGCAGTTTAATGCCATGTTTTAATTGTGTTGCTTGGCCTGGTGCTCTTGCTTGTAAGCCATTTTGGGCGAAAGAGGAAAAGCAGGATATAAAGATTTTTCAATAAGTGAATTTGTAACCTTTAGGGACCAGGATACCTTCAGGACTGCCTAAAACCCCTTATGAACACACCCAATCACCACAGTCATCTTTGGAAGTCTTGCTTCAAGAGCCCCCATTTCCTGAGGTTTGACTGGTGCCAACTCAGGAGATGGTTTTCTAGGACATGGAGCCAAAGTTATGGAACTCCTCCCACCCCAGGGATTAGGGCTGCCATTCCACAGTTGGAAGCGGAGGATCCCACTCCCAACCACAGTGCTGCTGGAAATAAACATGACACACTGCCATCACACAGAAGTGATGTCAGCATGTCAGGGACGTCACACAGTGACGCTTTGGTTTTGGGGCAAAGCTATTATTTGAGGCTGTTTTTACCATACAGAAGAGCACCGTGGCGCAGAGTGTTAGAGCTGCAGTCCTAAGCTCTGCTCACGCCCTGTGTCTTTGTTGCTCTCCTTGTGTTTTACAGATGTATTTTAGCATGGGTTCCCGCTGGTTTTAGGACGTACTTTTATAACCTTTTGGTTTTCATTGCTAGCTGCCTGGGTGGCCTTTATCAGGCAGGATATAGATTTTGTAAACAACAAATAGAAGCTAAAAATCCACAACTGCTTTAATTTGACATGGGGGGAGCGGAAGAGAAAACAGCAACACTAGTTTGGATTCTTATGACTCCCAGGAAATATTTCTAAGAAGCACAGCAATTCAGCGTCCCCGCTCCCTCCCTTGCTTCTAGCTGCGGGAAATGAAAAGAAACTGAGAGGAATGTTTCGCCGCTCTTGCGCTATTCAGGTAATGAACGTTTTTTGTAAAAGTAGCAGGTTGAGCTTGGTGTGCAGCCAAGGTACACATTTTTACCTCCTAGCTAAACAAAGTGATCCCACTACAAACAAAGGAAACTGGACCAACACGAACGTCCCTGTGCAGCTAAGCTTAATTTTTTCCTTCATTTGCCTCATCAATACGGTAGCATAAAAAGCTGCCCATGAAACAAACTGCTGGCATTTCTTTACCCACCAATGTTTCTGCTGTTGGCTAAAGGCCCCCTGATGAGGCATAGCCATCAGAGTAAAAACAAATTTAGACTTTTGTACATGGCAGGTTTTTTTCTGCAGCCCAGTCAAATTAGCAAAAGCCCAAAGAGAGACTGTTTTGAGGGTTAGATCATCGGAAAAACTCTTTGTGCCACTGAAATCTTGAGCTATCCACACCTAGAATCATAGAGTAGGAAGGTACCTCCACGGTCATCTAGTCCAACCCCCTGCACAATGCAGAAAATTCATGAATACCTCTCCCTCACAACCCCAGGGAGACCTGCTCCATGCCCAGAAAACAGCAAAAAAAACCTCCAGGATCTCTGGCAAAACTGGCCAGGAGAAAAACTGCTGCCTGACCCCAAAGTGGCAAACAGCATCCCCCTAGGCATGCTGCACCTGCTTCAGTAAGACACATGGATGCACATGAAGCTGCCTCCTACTGAAATCAGACCTTTGGTCCATCAAGGTCAGTATTGTCTCCTCAGCCTGGCGGCAGCTCCCCAGAGTCTTTCACATCACCTACCACTTGGTCCTTTCAACGAGAGATGGCGAGGATTGAACCTGGTCCTTCTACATTCCAAACAGGTGCTCTGCCACTAAGCCTCAGTCAATCCCTTCCCACCAGGCATTCTCTTTCCTAAGGGCCAAGGTGGTAGCCATGAATATACCCAGTGCCCCATATCTCTTTGCTGTCAAGTACCATGTGCAAAAACCCACCATATAAACACAGTTATTACTTTTTGCTCAACGATCTGCTTCTATAGCTGTGAAGTGTGGGCTTTTTTATTTTTAATTTAAAAAAGATATCTGTCTTCTCCTAGGACTTATACCAGTGGTCCAAGTAGCTCAGTATTACCTGCTCTGACTGGCAACTGCTCTCCAGGTTCTCAGGCAGAGAAAGCCCTTTCCTCAATACCTGCTACAAGCAGTCCTGTAACCGGAGATAAAGGACGACTGAACCAAGAACCTTCTCTGTGCAAAGCAGATGGGCACCCCGCCGCTCAGCTGTGGGGTCTCCCATTGTTGTTACACTTTGACAGCACCCTGCATGACTAAACTCCATTTTCAAAATATGACAAAATGGAGCCCAATAAGACTCAAAGACAGAAGTTCACATTTTGCATTTTGAAGGCTAGGTCTGAACCTTTTGCCCAGCCTCTGATGAGCAAGTGCTCCATGTTCAGCCCCTACTGAAACAGGGTCAGTTAATGCTGGCTCAGATCTACACTATGCCCCTTTTTAATCTTCAGAACACAGAGCCCTCATCTCACAATCATGCTGCCAGGCAGAAACCTTATTTATTTTCCAATGCCTCCCAAATGGCCAACGACAATCTGGAAGCCAATTTGAACAATTCCAACAGGTCGCCCACCTGTCACAGCAGCGCTCTGAGAGCCGGAAGACAGCAAAAGGTAACACCACCCACTTGGCAGATTTATGCACAAAGCAAGTTTCACTAGAACACTGTTCCCTAATTCTTTGGCAGCTCAAGGACCAGAGCACTAAAATTAATATGACAGGCAATATCATACGTCATTCAGTTGGAGCCCAGCAGGCACGTGAGTAAAGTTTATGGCAGAGATCAATCTCGTAGTTCTCAAACGAACTGTGATGCTTGTCCTCTGCACCGCTGGATTTTATTTTTATTTTTTTGAACCAGAATTCCTTTATTTTATTTAAATAGAGAAAAACACAGGCATGCAAAAAATTAATAAAACGAGGCAGTAACCAGGTAAAAATGAAATATTAACTAACCAGAAGGCCAGAATGACAAGGAGTACTACACAATAGTGTAGAAAAGTACATTGAAGCATGAAAACAAACATATATATCTCCAATGGACAATGAGAAAGGTATTTTTACCTGTCAGACTCTAGGGCTGAACCAAACAGAAACCAAGCCAAATGGGAAAGAATGTTTGCCATGCTGTCTATGTGCTGTCCAAACCTGATGCTTTAGTCTTTGCAGAGAAGCCCCCCCCCCACCTCACATTTGCAGCATAATCCTAAAACCACTTTCCTAAGAATAAATCTCAGTGGATAGACATGTGTAGGATTCGGAGTAGACCTGCTCAGGACTGCTCTCTTAGTGTACCATTTTTTACAAGATCATTCTATTCAGACTGCTTCCGAGCTCTGCCTCTGTCATGCTTATCAGGCAGGCAGGGATTTCTCCCTCAGTTTGCATCACAGAGTTGGAAGGGACCTCTAAGGTCATCCAGTCCAACCCCTTGCACAATGCAGGAAAATCACAAGTACCTCCCCCCTAAGTTCTGCCTAAGTTCAAAGAATCAGCATTGCTGTCAGAAGGCCATCTAGCCTCTGTTTAAAAACCGCCAACAGAAAGCCCACCACCTCACAAGGAAGCCTGTTCCACTGAGGAACCGCTCTGTCAGGAAGTTATTCCTGATGTGTAGCTGAAAACTCTTTTGATTTAGTTTCAACTCATCGGTTCTGGTTGGACCTTCTGGGGCAACAGAAAACACCACCACACCTATATGACAGCCCTTCAAATACATTAAGATGGTGATGACATCACTTCTCAGTCGTCTCCTTTCCAGGCTAAACATACTCAGTTCCTTCAGCCTTTTGTCATAGGACTTGATCTCCAGACACCTCACCATCTTCACTGCCCTCCTCTGGACACATTCCAGCTTGTCTACATCGTTCTTAAACTGTGGTACCCAAAACTGAACACAATACTCTAGGTGAGGTCTAACCAGAGCAGAGTAAAGCAATACCATCACTTTGCGTTATCTGGACACTGTACTTCTGTTGATATAGTCCAAAATCACATTTTTTAGCTGCTGTATCCCACTGCTGACTCATGTTCAGTGCATGGTCCACTAAGACCCAAATCCTTTTCACACATACTACTGCCAAGACAAGTCTTTCCCTCATCCTATAATGATGCATTTGATTTTCCCTACCTAAATGCAGAACTTAACATTTATCCCAATTAAAATCCATTTTGTTTCAGCCCAGTTTTCCAGACTGTCAAGATTATCCTGTATCCTAACTCTGTAAGGTCCTGCTCTGACCATCTTCACTGTCAGAGGCAAGTGGGTGAAAAGCAGATCTGTCCTGAAGTGGTTCCCAGATTCTGCCCGCTGAAGCTCTCTCATGGCCAAATTTGTGCCAAGAATAACACCTTTCCCAGGCTGACCTCCCACTGAACTTTTACTCAGGATTCTCCATCCCTTTTACACACGCTGGATATTTTAGTTGACACTCCCGTGTGCTGTTGCTAACGTTAGTTGGTAACTTCTGTTTATACGGTACAGGGGTTTTTTTATGATCCAGTGGAAGATCTATATTGCTTTTGATCTGATTTTTAGTTTGCTGGTTTTATCCAATTACAATGTTTTATACTGTCTCTTTCTAAAGCTGTAAAAACTTTTTTAATTGTCTGTAGTTTTCAATTTAATGTTGCAAGTTGTCTTGGACACACTTCCACATAAAGTATGGGACATAAATGCCTTAAATAAAATAAAGGTCACAAACAGCACAAGGGACTCCAGGCGTTTCTTTCTTCCTGTCTTTATGTGCTTCGGCAGATAAGAGCTCAAGCAAGGGGACGTGAGCTGCTGGGAATCCTTCTTGCCGAGGGGCCGGGAGATTTGTGGACACCCACTGGTCACTGCTGAGGTGGTCAGTAATGGCAAACCAGACTGAGTCCACCATCACCAGTTTCCTTTCGGCTATATTCAGCCACAAGGGAGATGAGAAATATTCTATGGGAGCCGCACCCAACTTTTTAAAGCCTGTGACACCTTTGGCAGAGCCAGCCGCAAAATGGCTACTACAGTTTACTTGCAATCACACAGTAAAGATCCTTGTTCTATGGAGGCAGCCGCTGCCAAAGTAAGGCTTTTTGTTTTGTTTTGTTTTTAATTGCACTGCTAATCAAGTTTCCGATGGCCAAGTGGAAACCTTGCTGGGCAAACGCCCCACCTGGTCTCACCCATTTGCTAAAAACGCTTGAAGGGTGCCAGGAAAGGTGATGGCAGGCACCATGGCACAAGGCCCATGCTGGGGATTCCTACTCTAGGGTGCTCTGAAGCTCTCTGAAGCAACAGGCCTACAGTTCACATGGACTGTTCATCTGATACCCCACCACAGAACCCTCCACAATAAACAATACAAAAAATGGTTCCACAAAGAGATGTTTGGGGAAAATACTTAAGACACCAAATATATATGTATTGAAAGCCGTGATTCGAGGGGAGGGGGAGAACAATACTTGGCACCCTAAATAATACTGGCCTTATTAACACTGCCATCACAACAGAGTTTCTGATGACACGCATTCCATCTCCTAGTGCAGCATACTGAGATATTTTTCCCTCACTATAACAGCAGGATTACCTTTGGTGTACCAGAACACTGCATCTCCTAGATTGCTTTTCCTTTTGTGAAACCACACAACCTGCCTAGCTTCTATTATTAAAAAGGGATGTTTACTCAAAAGTTGTAACATTATTGTTAGATAGCATGCAGAAGCAGTTTGTATCAGCGCAAGATGGATGTCGCTTACTTATATCGCTTTAGTATGAGCCATAAAGCATTACAATGAAAGGCACTCAGGCACAGCAAATCTTGTTAAATGCATTTTGATAACAGCAGAAAAAGGCATCCCTCGCTTTCCCAATGGCTGCTGCTGCAACATATTTCACAGTTAATACTAAACAGATCTCATTGAATGCAATCAGGCTAAGCATTGGATTTCAGCACATTGTTTATCTGAGCATGCAATTCCTCCAACACTTTTCACATCGAGTAGACGACCATCACAAGTGGGAGGGAGAACTACACAACTCTTTTTGTTTCAAGTCGGTCCTTAGATTTTCCATGTTCCTTTTATTGCCATGGTGTTTTATAGCTGACAAAATATTTCCACTACTTCCTCTTACTGGCTATTCCACTGTTGCCTCCTTCGCCAGCAAACTTTTATCAAAATTGCGTAAATCAACAAACCTTAGGATAACTATGTTACAACATGAATGTCATTTTTTAAAAATACTCCCCTTTTTAAATATATTCCACTTAATGAACTGAAGTCAGTTCATGAGGTTTGAATGCAGTCTGAACCGTCAACATCTAGAAGGGTAGCCACGTTAGTCTGTCCATAACAGCAGAAAACAGCAGAAGTCCAGTAGCACCTTAAAGACTTACAAAATTCATGGCAGCGTAGGAGCTTTCATGAGTCACTGGCTCACAAAAGCTCATACCCTGCCACAAATTTTGTTAGTCTTTAAGGCAGGGGTGTCAAATTCATTTGTTATGAGGGACGGATCGGATATAAATGAGACCTCGGGCAGGGCCATGTGCGTAGCTATTTACAATTAGGTAGCAGAGATATGAACTTTATAAAGGACAAACACAATTATGGGTTTTATTTAAAAAAATTAAAACATGCTTAAAACATTAGCACTCATTGGTCTTAAAGGTGATTTCTTTGTATTTCTCCCATGGGATCCAGGGAACTGGGCAAAGGAAGCTCTCGCTCTTTCCTTCCTTCCCCAGGGGACCAGGATGTGGAGGAGACTCAGTAAATGGAGAAAATAGAGGCTATGCTCTGCAGCTCCTGTGCGATTGAGCAAGCCTGGCAAAGCAAGCTGTGATGCAGAAGGAAGCAAGAGAGAGAAAGAAGCAGATGACAGCCAGTTGCTCAGGGGGGGCTGACAGGAACCCTCTAGGGGTCTGGTTCGGCCCCTGGGCCACATGTTTGACACCACATGTTTGACACCACTGTGGGTTCTGTAAAGGAAGATCTTGCCTCACTAACCTGTTACAGTTCTTTGAGGGGGTGAACAAACATGTGGACAAAGGGAACCCAATAGATGTTGTTTACCTTGACTTCCAGAAAGCTTTTGATAAAGTTCCTCATCAAAGGCTCCTCAGTAAATTCGAGAGTCATGGAGTAAAAGGACAGGTCCTCTTGTGGATCAAAAACTGGCTGATTAATAGGAAACAGAGTGAGTATAAATGGGCAGTCTTCACAGTGGAAGATGATAAGCAGTGGGGTGCCACAGGGCTTAGTACTGGGTCCCATGCTCTTTAACCTGTTCATAAATGATTTGGAGTTGAATGTAAGCAGTGAAGTGGCTAAGTTTGCAGATGACACTAAATTGTTCAGGGTGGTAAGAACCAGGGAGGATTGTGAGGAACTCCAAAGGGATCTGTTGAGGCTGGGTGAGTAGGCGTCAACGTGGCAGATGAGGTTCAATGTGGCCAAGTGCACATTGGGGCCAAGAATCCCAGCTACAAATACAAGTCGATGGAGTGTGAACTGGCAGAGACTGACCAGTTCTCCCCAGAGACTACCACTTGGGGTCGTGGTAGATAACTCACTGAAAATGTCAAGACAGTGTGCGATTGCAATAAAAAAGGCCAACGCTATGCTGGGAATTATTAGGAAGGGAACTGAAAACAAATCAGCCAGTATCATAATGCCCCTGTATAAATCGATGGTGCGGTCTCATTTGGAATACTGTGTACAATTCTGGTCACCGCACGTCAAAAAGGATATTATAGCATTGGAAAAAGTCCAGAAAAGGGCAACTAGAATGATTAAAGGCTTGGAACACTTTCCCTATGAAGAAAGGTTAAAACGCTTGGGGTTCTTTAGCTTGCAGAAACGTCAACTGCAGGGTGACATGATAGAGGTTTACAAGATTATGCATGGGATGGAGAAAGTAGAGAAAGAAGTACTTTTCTCTCTTTCTCACAATACAAGAACTCATGGGCATTCAATGAAATTGCTGAGCAGTCGGGTTAGAACAGATAAAAGGAAGTACTTCTTCACCCAAAGGGTGATTAACATGTGGAATTCACTGCCACAGGAGGTGGTGGCGGCTACAAGCATAGCCAACTTCAAGACGGGTTTGGATAAAAATATGGAGCAGAGGTCCATCAGTGGCTATTAGCCACAGAATATTATTGGAACTGTCTGGGGCAGTGATGCTCTGTATTCTTGGTGCTTGGGGGGGTGCAAAGTGGAAGGGCTTCTAGCCCCACTTGTGAACCTCCTTTCTTTTTTGGCCACTGTGTGTCACAGAGTGTTGGAGTGGATGGGCCATTTGCCTGATCCAACATGGCTTCTCTTATGTTCTTACTGCTTTAAAGTGCTACTGGACTCTTGCTCTTTTGTACTTCAACATTTAAATGGGGTTCCAGGTCAACGTAATATCAAAATTTAATATCAAATGATGGCATATAACGACAAAAGATATTCAGACAGCAATGCACTGAGATGAAATTTTGCTATTAAGACACAAAGCATGGACACTCACCATGTTTAAGAGTTCACCTGTAGAAGAACAATATTTGTACTGGCACTTAACCTTTCCAAAACACACACAAATAATTATGGTGTTCACGTCTGTTGCCCTAAGCTGCATACACAGCAGATTTTCACAAAATTTAACACACCATCGCTTTAGTTTCCTCCATTTAACCACTCAGACATTTCATGGGAGCATCTTCTTGGAGCAGGGAAAAGAAATGGTAATGCAAGATAAAGCCTGGCACAAGTTTAATTTAAACCACATTAATGCATTATCATTGGGTGCTTACCAATTGCTACATGCCCAAAAGAAACAAGAGCACCTATTAATAACGGCTCTTTTAATCTGGCAAATTAGAAGGCTCAATAATGAGTTAAGAGAAGTGCTTGACAGATCTTTTCACACTGAAAGATTAGTTTCTACAAATTATAATTGCCTCGGTTTAAGTAGCTTAGATACTATTCTTCTGGGTGGTTGTTTTTCTGTGTTGTTTGCCTGAAATCTGTACGAATGTGTGCCTGCAGCACTCCGCTTACAGGTAGAAAATGCAAAGCAAAAGCTCTCTTAATAGAACTAGTAGCTTCTGGACTGATATCCAAGAATCTTTGAGACAGAGCAGCAGTGCCAAGAAAAGAAGATGAAGTTGCTTGGCCTGGCCTAAGCCGGCAAAACACAAGATGGACTTTAAGCCTTGGGTACTTCATGAAATTTAATAAGGGAAGCATGTGTGTGCTCAGACTCGTCCAAGGGAGAAAATGTTGTACTGGAACAAAAAAAAGAATAAGGTTAATATTTCAGATGTGATGCCATCCAATAAATAAATCAAAATTCACTGCTATGTCATCCATGACAAAACAATTCTGTGCAATCGCAGCTTTATCCCATGGGTTATGATATTCTTTGAAGCTGGAAAGTCTTTGGTCTAAGCCCCAAAATAAAAACAAAAAACAAAAAAAACAGCCTCCAACAAAGTAAACAAGACCCTTTTTTTCAAGGAAAGAAAAGGATTGTACTTCCCTTGTTCTGGGGGAGAAAAAGTGTATTAAAGCAGGCTAGTAAAGGTTAAAGTAAAGGCAATTTCGCATGCACATTCAGCCCTGCACACAGGATTCTCAGAGTAACAGAGGGACGAGGGAAATTAAGTTAATCGCCTCTAATCTTAGTAAAATGCCAGTTACGTTGCTTCTAAGAGGAATTCCTCTCTAACAGAAGATGGCTGCAGCATTAAAGGCAAGGAAAAAAAGAAGCCACCATTTTGGTGATGACCAAAAGTACCATCGAGTCACAACTGACTTACGGCAATCCTGGGGGATTTTCAAGGCAAGAGATATTCAGAGGTGGTTTGCCACTGCCTGCCTCTGCACAGTAACCCTGGACTTCCTTGGCGGTCTCTCATCCAAGTCCTGTACACTGCATTGGACAAGCCACACCTGGAGTACTATGCACAGTTCTGGAGGCCTCCCTTCAAAAAGGATGTGGACGGAATGGAGCAGATGAAAAGGAGTGACGAGGATGATCAAGCCCTAGGAGGAAAGGCTGAGCGACTTGGGAATGCGCAGTCTGGAGAAGAGGAGGTTGAGAAGGGAGCTGTTCCTGTGGGCAGCAGAGGAGAGGACTCGCAATAATTGGTTTAAATTAAGGGCAGGAAGGTACCAAGAAACCACATGGTGAACATGGTGGAGAGCCAGTTTGGTGTAGTGGTTAAGTGTGCAGACTCTTATCTGGGAGAACTGGGTTTGATTCCCCACTCCTCCACTTGCACCTGCTAGCATGGCCTTGGGTCAGCCATAGCTCTGGCAGAGTTTGTCCTTGAAAGGGCAGCTGCTGTGAGAGCCCTCTCCAGCCCCACCCACCTCACAGGGTGTCTGTTGTGGGGGAGGAAGGGAAAGGAGATTGTGAGCCGCTCTGAGACTCTTCGGAGTGGAGGGCAGGATATAAATCCAATATCTTCATCTACCTCACAGAGTGTCTGTTGTGGGGGAGGAAGGTAAAGGAGATTGTGAGCCGCTCTGAGACTCTTTGGAGTGGAGGGCGGGATTTAAATCCAATATCTTCTTCATCTTCAAGACTGGATATCAGGAAAAACTTCTTTACAGAGTTGTTCAACAGTGGAATCGGGTGCCTAAGGAGGTGGTGAGCTCCCCCCCACACTGGCAGTATCTAAGCAACGGCTGGACAACACACTTGTCAGGGATGCTCTAGGCTGATCCTGCATTGAGCAGAGGGTTGTACTAGATGGGCTGTATGGCCCCTTCCATTTCTGTGATTCTATGATTCTATCGGCCCTACTTAGCCTCCAAGACCTTATGAGACTGGGTTAGCCTGGGCCATCCAAGTCAGGGCATCTCTATTTTACGGACTTCTAAATCAGCTCTTTTTTTTGGCTTCTGTGAATTGTGTTATTTTAAAAAAAAAATCTGATCACGGTACTGTCACTAACACCACGCACAAACTGACAGGAGAAAGAGGAGGAGAAACCCAGCAGTAATAATATCCATAGTGTGTGGTGTACAGAAGTCTATTCATAGCCCACACAATAGAGGTTTGATTTGACAGTTTAGCAGGATGGTGTTGGTATAGGCTGGACATGCAGTGTTGGCAATTTGAGAGTGAGTGACCTTTAACAGCAAACATTCCATCTTTCCGATACAAAGACGGAGAAAGCAGAAATGGGAAAAGCAATGCCCGTCCATCTGTGCAACTGAAAACCCCGTGCCTTGACCTTTGCCAAAAGCTCAAGAATGAAGTCTAGGGTTATGTGAACAAATCAATGGCTTCCAGATATGTTCTGGGGAACATGAAGCTTCCGTTGGAAGCTTATCAAGAGGGACACGATGGGAAAGCAACAACAACAATTCAGCCAGCTGAGAACCTGCCGGCTGCTCCCAACTTCCCCCTGAAATATTCAACCACAGAAAAACATTTTATGCTTTTCAGGGTCTGCTCCCAAAGTCATATGGGAACACAGGTCTGTCCAGCACTTTGCATAAATAAATTCCAGAATTAACAGATATAAAAGCCCTGGAAGGACGGAAAACCAGGAAAATCTGAGAACAAAGAATATTTTTCCCCCTTTTCTGCTCTAGGGGATGTCTTTTCATTTTTTAAAAAATGTGTTACTGACAAGATCAATGTTGTCAATAGTTAATTTTAACTCGCCATCCAAGTGTTTTTCAATGTTTACTTCATCCTGCTTTCTAGATGGAGAAGTTGCCCAGTCACTAACTCCACACACACACACACACACACACGTCCTATCAATAATGCTTATTAGATGTTTCATCCTACAGACTTCATTGACCTACACTACGCAATCTGCTATGAGCCTCAGAAAGGCAGTCTATAAACTCAACACATGCAGAATTTATCCTTTATTAAACGTAAACTATGGCGCCACTAAAAATGTTATGCAGCCCCTGAGTTCCAAATTATGCATTCTGTATTTTTTTTAAGAAGAAGAAGATGATATTGGATTTATATCCCGCCCTCCACTCCGAAGAGTCTCAGAGTGGCTCACAATCTCCTTTCCCTTCCTCCCCCACAACAGACACCCTGTGAGGTGGGTGGGGCTGGAGAGGGCTCTCACAGCAGCTGCCCTTTCAAGGACAACCTCTGCCAGAGTTATGGCTGACCCAAGGCCATTCCAGCAGGTGCAAGTGGAGGAGTGGGGAATCAAACCCGGTTCTCCCAGATAAGAGTCCACACACTTAACCACTACACCAAACTGGATCTTTTTGTGTGTGTTGTGTGGGTGTAGGTGTATGAGCTTGCATGCCTGGAAGTCTTGGTGACTTCTGGAGACCCCTCGTGGGGCTTGGAAGTTCAGAGCAGTGGCTTTTTATCACCTGTCTCTGCATCCCGGTCCTTGTATACCTTGGAAGTCTCCCTTCCAAGTACTTGCCAGGGTGAGCCCTGCTTTCGAGATCTGATGAGATCAGGCTTGCCTGGGCTATCCAGATCTTTCGTTAAAGAGTAAAGTGAGTTTAGTTTTGATAGCTACATGTTTTAAATTTTCCCCAAAATCTTGAGTTTTTCCCCAAAGAGGAAAAACAAACCTATTTTTCCCATGGCTTCAAAATCCCTTCCCAGAATCCTCCACATGTCAAGATTTCCAAGAAGATGCTTTCATATGGGAATGAGCCTCTGGATGTAACATGTTTCTAAGGTGCTGCCTTGTAAGGCAGCAAAAAAAACCCCAGGAACATCTCAAAAAGTTTATCTGGGTCTGTCTCTAGAGTTTCACAGCATTCAAGTCTGTAAGAAATGCAACTGGGGTGGCTGAACTAAGAAGATAATGGATTTAGATCCCGCCCTATACTCTGAATCTCAGAGTCTCAGAGCAATCACAGTCTCTGTTACCTTCCCCCCACACACACACACACACAACAGAGACCCTGTGAGGTGGGTGAGACTGAAAGAGCTCTTGCAGCAGCTGCCCTTTCAAGGACAACTCTGAGAGAGCTATGGCTGACCCAAGGCCATTCCAGCAGCTGCAAGTGGAGGAGTGGGGAATCGAACCTGATTCTCCCAGATAAAAGAGCGTGCAATTAACCACTGCACCAAACTGGCTCTAAGGGAAAGAAGCAGGCAACACAGTCCCATCTTGCCACCAGCAGCATCACTGCTAGAAAAATGGACTCCAGGGGACTGCAAAGCAGAGTGGTGTCCCTCAGTGACACACCTTGCGGGGCTTTCCATCCAGCAGCTACACCAACCAACAGCATCACCTTCTTTCTGAGACTCAAAGATGGCTCTTGGAAGGAAAAGGAAGGCAGGAAAGAACCCAGTTCTACCCACTCCTTCCGCTGGGCCTGCACAGGATCCAGCCACAAATGCCTCAAGGCTCCTGCCTCCAGAACCCCAGAGGATGCCATCAGGACTTCTTGCCAAACTGCTCAGGAAAGACAAATGCCCCAGATTCTGTGCTTTTATATTCAAGACCAGCGGTGGTCAAACTGTGGCTCAGGAGCCACAAGCGACTCCTGCACACGTATTGGGTGGCTCTTGAAGCCCCCACTGCTCCAGCAGCCAACTTGGAGAAAACATTTGTCTCTTTAAATCACTCTGCCAAGCCAGCAAGCAGCTTGGAGAATGCATCTAAAGTTAAAGTTGCCTTCTTTCTACCTCTCCCGCCCTCATTTTCCTTCCTTCCTTCCTTCCAGCTCTCAAACATCTAATGTCTTGCAGCTGACATTTGTTCTATGTAGCTCTTATGTTAAACAAGTTTGGCCACCCCTCTTCAAACCTATCACTACACAGATTACACCAGACACAAACCTCTAATACAATGTCCTGATCAACTGCTTTAATCCAATCTTAGCTGTACTTATGCCCCAGTTACTTATGTGTCTTGACTCTAACTAGCCCTTCCTAGAAACTGATTCCCCCCACCTCCACCTTTCAATGTATCAAAGAAGTGTGCAAGCAAAGAAAAGCTTATATCCAGAATTAAACTTTGTTGGTCTTAAAGGTGCCACTGGACTTGAACTTGGTTTCATTTTTACCAGACTGTATTATTCTGCTTCTGCCCAGCACCTAATTTATTTACACATGAGGAATAAAACAAAAATTAAAAACCAATACAAGTTGACAAAGATTTTAAAAACACAGCTAATCTTCCCCCTCATATGAGCCATCACCTTCCTATTCCATATTGATGCATGCCCCCAAAAACGCCATTTTGTGCCTCTCCCCCTTCTAGGGTTTTTGAATCCCCAACACACACATGTAAGGTTAGAAAGGAACTTCCTGCAATGAAAAATGAGGAGCAGTGGCAGGCACCCAAATAATTATTTTTGTTTCCTTCATATATGGGCTAAACAAACACCAGTTACTACACACTGTCAACCCAGTTGTTTAGGCTGAAGATACAAGCTGGCAACCAGTTCCAAAGAAAGTGCATCTCTCCACCATGCACAACAGCTATGAAAACCAGCAACCAACCTTTAGAATAAGAAAGGGGGGGGGGGGCTAAATCAGGGAAGCAAGTTTGCACATAGACATTCTCAGAGATGGCTCCAAACGCTTTTATACTGGTGGCTTTGTAAAAAGGCTATTCTGAAAAGAGGCCAAGATCTTCCTTTTTTAACGGTTCCTGTGACCGAGCATCTCCTTGAGATGTCAGACTTCTGTGTGCCCCCTGGCACCAACTACCTTTTTTGAAGTCTGCAAAGGTTCAGAAGACTGGATCGAAGAAGGCAGAGACATCAAAGAGCCAAGGCCCATTTCCCAGAGATTGAAAGGGACTCATTACTCAGAAAAGTAGAAGAAACGCTGGAAGGCCATCTTGATGACAAAGGAATCAAAAAGGTCGAAAATTCATGGGGAAATCTAATCACTGCAACAAGCACATCAGTACCATATGGTGTGATGGAGAGCACTTTGCTGCCTTTACCCTTTCTGGCTACTAATCCTTTGAAATTTCAGGCTCTCTCCAGAGCAGCCTTCATAATCAGTGATACAGCACTTGCTACCCCACTCCTGCAAGCCTCTCCACCAGGGGACAGCGAGTTTGGGGATTACAGGTTGCCCCTGAAAACAAGCAAGAAATTTCAGAACAAAACTAAACAGGTGGAGTAACACCGCATGGCTCTCATCACAGAAGATGCGAAAGTCTTCTTTGTACAACAACCTCAATCAATTGGGGGAGAAAGAACTCAAATACGCAGAGAGACGACTGCTCGTACCAAAGACATCTCTGAATCTCTCAGCTAAGAAGAAGCAACTGCACAACCTGGTGAAATGAGTGGAAACCCTGAGAGGCCACTACCTTCCAATCGCACATTTTTATTTTAAGGTAACTCAGAACAGCGATGTTTCTTATCCAGGTCACACCACCCCAGAACCAAGCAACTTAAAAAGAAAGAAAATGTTAAGGAGGGCAAGCAAGGTTATCATATGATCATTACAGTGTCCTGGAAGGTTTAGATTTCCAGAGATGTAGAGGTCTCAAAGAAACTGGGGAGAAATCCCCCCCCCCTTTTTGTATTTATTGAAAACTTCAGCCGCCTTTCTTCCTCATGAAAACTCAAGGTTGCATACAATATAAATAAAAAGGTAGTCCCCTGTGCAAGCACCAGTTGTTTTCGACTCTGGGGTGACGTTGCTTTCACGTTTTCACAGCAGACTTTTTACAGGGTGGTTTGCCACTGCCTTCCCTAGTCAACTACACTTTCCCCCCAGCAAGCTGGGTACTATTTTACCGACCTTGGTAAAGGATGGAAGACTAAGTCAACCTGGAGCCAGCTACCTGAACCAGCTTCTGCTGGGATTGAACTCAGGTCGTGAGCAGAGGGCTCCAACTGCAATACTGCAGCTTTACCGCTCTGCACCACGGGGCTCTTACAATATAAATAAAACATTATAAAAACTGCGATAAAAACAACTATTATAAAGCCCACGAAATTCACAATTTTTCCTTTCCAGCTTGTTATTTAATTATAAGCGTCCCTTCCACAGCTCAACACTTCTTGAAATTGTTCATCTCAACATTTCCACCCAAAACCATTATTATTTATTTTTAAACAAGGAGTCACTGTAAAGACAAACAGGCACAATTTTTAATATGCTGTCGAAGGCACAATTTTGATGCAACAGCACCATACTGCTATGAATGTTTTCAGCACAGGTAATGCAGGTGATCTGTGCTTTACAGATGCCTTGGTAATGATTAACACGAGGCGCATATGTGCCTTGCGAGACTGAGATCTGTCAACACTCAGGAAAGAGAATGGTGCAAGCCGCCATCTGGCACAGAGCAATGGGGTCAAAGCCAGAGAGCCCAAGGTTACCAAAACAACGAAGAGCAATCCAAGCACAGTTCAAGAAGGAGAAGGGGTCACTGCCAGGAAGTCAGGGGTCACCTCCACACTGAGAGATAATCCAGAGTCACAAGAAATAGGCATGGAAGGGTAAGCAAAACCACCAGGTCCAGGGAGAGCAGGGGCAGAGACTGGCAGGAAGCTGGCAGAGTGATGGGCAGAGAGATGTAAAACTTCCACAATTTCTGAAAGGATGGGGGGGGGGGGAGAGATTGTTTTTTTTCCTGAGGGAAAAATGGAAATACATTCAAAACCTAAGTTTCTCATCAAATCTAAACTTATTTTTACCAAACACATTATGGCTTATTAATTGTTGCCAAATTACACACATTTTAAAAAGTAAACATATCCTTGACAATATGCTGTATATGTCTGCAAAATACATAAGGGAGTATTTGATAATGCTGTATCAGAGGTGTCAAACTCATTTGGTACAAGGGCCAGACCTGACGTAAATGTCTTTTTGTCAGGCTGGGCGATGTGCGTCATATAATGTTATGCCAAGTATGGGAGATATAAATTCTATAAAGGACACAGCAAACCCAATTAACGATACTATTCTTTACTCAAAACACAAGCATGCTTAAAACATTAGCACTCTTACCGTATTTCCTTACCCTAGCTCCCTGCTGCTGCCCTCCCACCTCCACCGCCCATTACACATTAGCACTGGGACAGTATACAGGGGCATAATGCACAGCCTCTGTCATCTGGCATTAAAGGCAATGGCCAGTCGCTCACAGGCTGGATAAGAGCTCTAGATGGGCCAGTTCCAGCCAGCAGGCCATGTATTTGACACCCCTGCATAGACTGTCCCACATTAAAATTTTCAGGTTACACATTTAAAGACATTTCAAACATTCCAAGAGACAAAATATGGAATTGGAGTCTTTTTGGGGGGAGGGGGTTGCTCCCCAACATTTTCTATCTGATTGGAAATTGGAAACAGTCAGAGAAGGGGAGGATTCTGATTTTTCTCCAGGCCTTCAAATCTCTAGAATTTAGATATTAACATCCTAATAGTAGCGTGTCAGGATGTTCCTCAGCTCAACTGGAGTCAGTTTTGCATCTGTTGTTTTTGTACCCTTGCCCTTCCTCCAAAAAACCTCAGGGTAATGTAGACAAGATTTTCCTAATTTTATGCCAAGCCGTATTAGAGAACCCTCCCCATTCTGAACACCTGAGAGCAACCAAGTAAAAGTGAAGGGCTACAATCCACATTAGTACAACTTGCTATCTCCAGGAGGTGGGGGGAGAGAAAAGGCCACTAAGTGTGTCACAAAAATATTTCCTGGATTAGTCAATGACTGCTCCACTCGTGCACCCAGAATCTAAACCATCTTTATAGTTTCAACAATGTTCAAAGATTGGAAGAAGTTTTCTCAGCAACAAAACACATGGCCAAGCAAATCCAGGAGGAAAATGGAAGGACCCAAAGGGACATAAACCCACAGCCTAATGTCCACAAGGCAGATATAGATAGATGATAGATAGATAGATAGATAGATAGATAGATAGATAGATAGATAGATAGATAGATAGATAGATAGATAGATAGATAGATAGATAGATAGATAGATAGATAGATAGATAGATAGATAGATAGATAGATAGATAGATAGATAGATAGATAGATAGATAGATAGATAGATATGCATGCCCAGGAATTAAAAACTCCTGAATAAAACAGGCAATTGCTCTCAGCATCATTAGGCAAAGAAAGACTGCTCCTAAATGCCATAGATAAGTAAACCCAACTAATACAAGAAGACTCAACACTCCACCACGCTGGGACTGAATTGCTCTGGCTTCCAAATGCCATAGCTGAGACCATCAAAACAGGGGAGGAAGCAGCCAGACACTACACCCAGACCCAACTCAAATATGCACAGCACCTTGGTCCAAATCCAGCACATCTGACCCAATCACCCCCAAGCCATGCAATGTGCATGCTAACCCTATTCCAAACTCCCCACTGTACCCAGAAAACCCAGGGACACTACTGTTGTGGTGAAATCACTAAACAGTGGAGAGGCATGGAATATCAGTGCAACATGGCCATAGCTCATCTGCAGAAAACTGGCTTTGCGTACAGAAAGTCCAGAATTCCCTGTTGTTCCTGTTCAAGATTATCAGGCAGATGAGGTTGGGAAAGGTATTTCTTTCTTTGCCTGAGGTCGTGAAGAGCCATCATTGGTAGAACCATCGAATCACAGAGTTGGAAGACACCTCCAGGGTCATCTAGTCCAACCCCCTGCACAATGCAGGAAATTCACAAATACCCCTTCCCATACACCCCTAGTAACACCTGCTCCATACCTAGAAGATGGCAAAAAAAAAAAAAAACCCCTTCCAGGTCAATATATATATATCCCTGGCCAAAGTGGCCTGGAGAAAAACAGCTGCCTGACCCCAAACTGGCAAACAGCATTTCCCTGAGCATGCAAAAAAGGGCCACTTAGAAGAGTAAAAGCAGAAGGCACTCAGCTGAACGGACCAATGTCCTGAGTCTCTACAAGCTATCAGGGAAAGCAACATCTATTGCACCCAGGTGTACACCATGGAGCCAAGCGTGCAGAGCACTCTTGAGCAGGCACATCCTACAAAGGCAGCCAACTGCACCGGAAAATCTAGTTCCCTCTCCAGTGAAAAGGCAGTGCTTACACTTGAGTTGCTCAAAGCAAGGCAGCATCTGAGTACTAAAGCTGCTCTGAACCCATCAGCCTACATTCCACTGCCACCTCCTGATCTTCTTCAATCACCAAGCAAACTGAAAAATCTAGTTAAATGCAAAGATGAGACATTTTGATTGAAAACTGCAGATCAAAGTCATAACGATTAAAAGGGGGAAAGAAAGACATTGGGCATAAAGAGGAACAACAGGAAGAAATGCAAGTGTCAAAGCTGCAAAGACAATGATGCAAGGGAAAATACCTTACTTTAAAAAAAAATGAGAGCTGGAATATAAAAGAGTTACATAGAAGCAAGGAGAAACACTATTTTAAAGTCTAAAAAGAAAGGGCTGAAGCACTTCTGGAATATGAGGAACACCAATACAAAGTATTCATTTCTAAGGGAGGGTCTTTTAAAGCAGCTTGAGTGAACTGACATTCCAATTCACTTTTGTAGTCTCTAGCTCAAAACTGGCTGACTAACCATCCAAAAAACAAACAAATATGCATCCTTGATTGCAGTAACTCAGAGAATCAATTTAAAGAGTTTGCTTGCTCAGATAAGGGCCATTTTGGTGTGTGCCTATATCTGAAATAACGGCTGCACCACTTTACAGCAGAGTCAACAGATGATAGGCATTGCTGCTGGAGGAAGAGAAGGGGCATTCCAGAACCCAAGAGTCAATATTCACTTGGGCTGACCTCTCTTTCCCTGCTCTGTGGTACCTCTTCAACTAACCAATCCCCATTCTCTGTTGACACCTATCAGAACCGGCTATGCCCAGCAGGGTGGGGGCATTTGTTTTAAAATAAAGCATCCAAGACATCACATTACTTTCATTGTGAGTCCTTTAGGGACAGAAATACCTGCATTTGGGGAAACTGCCAGAAACTCCTGAGAGCAGAATCCATATAGTCAATCGCAGTAGGGTTTGTTTTCTTTTTTTTTTAAGGGCCAGGTTTTAATGAATACTTATTAAAACCAAAGGTGGCGGGGAGGCACATTTACGTTTACTGACATCCACACAGGAGAGAATGCTTATATAATGTTTTGAGGTTTTTTTAAAGCAGTAACCCATGAGGAATTTGTAGGGGAGTGGAAAACCCATCCACCACTCTTTCCCCTCTTTCTTTTTTCAGTCCTCCTCCCTGGGCAATGCAGCCTCCACCATGCCCTGCATGACAACTACTTCCCTCCTTCCACGTTTCCCCTTCTGCCACTACCACTCGCTCTCACTCAGTCACCACCACCGCCTCCCTTCACAGCTCCCTCTCCTCTCCCCCAACACCCACTCCCTGCAGCTACACCCACTTGCCACATTGTTTATGGAGCTGCTAGGGAATCCTCAAAATGGTGGCTGAGAGCTCTGAACTGACTTCGCAAGACCTCATTTTGGCCTATAAATTGTGATTGAGTTTCAGAGGTTTATAACCCCCTCCCCCTTTTTAATATATTTTCCTGCTAACCTGGGTTAGTAACAAACAGCCCCTTCATCTGCATATGATTCCAATGTGCTAATTTTTAAATACACACTTTGGTACCGTGTTCAAAATTAGATGAGATAGTTGTCCTTTCCCTGCTTTCAACATACTGCCCATTTATATGCAACCCGAGACAAATTCAGACTTCTGCTCAAACAGAGGTTTGCCTCCAACAGGTATTTATAGCAATGAAGCTTCCTCTTGTACCCTCCTCCCTTTGGTCCTTCTGTTACAGGCAGAGAATGACTGAAAGCTTCTGGGTTTGGGAAGCCTCGAATCAAGGCCCCAATTTGCCATGATATCGAAAAGCAGGCACCTGAGTAAACTGGAATTCTAAATCTCAACCGAATCCCGTTTTATAATTCTTAGCAATAAGTCTTTGACATGTTACAGATCTAGCCCCTTGCAAAGTCTCGTTCTAAGTTAAGCATAAGCATAGGCATTCATACTTTGAAGGTACATTCCCTGGGCATGACTGTAAAACTTTGCAATGGACAGGTAAGAACCATCTTATATCAAAAACCTACTGATGTCTAAACATACCTGCGTGCTCCCAGCTACCATCTGGCACATATTAAAAAAGAGTTTGCAGCCAAGCACTACATGACAATCACATCTGAGGCAGTCCTACAGGAAGTGACTCTCACCTTGATCATTTACAAACTCCTCTCTATCCCCTTTGGTAACTTTCTGTGTAAGAACGAGGGAAGTTGTTTCCTTTCTTTCTGTTGTATCTGAGGAAGCAAGTTCTGACTGACAAAAGATCGCATTCAAATGTTGTTACAGCTTTAAAATGCCATTAGAATGCTGTTTGCTTTTACGGTCGAAATGGCCTGCCTGAGAAGGTCAGGAAGGCTTCCACATTTCTGTCATGCCATAAAACAGAATTATTGAGGAAGGCATTCCTATAAAGAGAGTAAGGCTGTAGTATAATGTAATGGAGGTGGCGTTTTATAAAGAAAACAGTTTCCTGCATTCCTTATTATACATACTACTTTTGCTGCATATTTTTCTCTGTTTGTAATTCCTTCCTCCCCCCCGCCCCCCGCCTTTCTATGTCGTATCACGTCTGGGGGGGGGTTTGCATTTTTTCTAATTTTTGTGATCCTGGTCCTTATTCTTTCCTGTCGGCTCAAGGTGGCCATGCCCTGTTGTGTTGTTTGTTGGCTGTCTCATGCTATTTGACTGCATTCTCTTATACTCTATAATCCATCTTGAGTGTCAGTGATAACGGTGGACTATAAATAAAATACTTTTGCTAGAAGATCTGAAAGATAGTTTTAAGCCCAAGTACCCTTTCCTCTAACCCAGAAAATCCAGGGGTGGAGAGAGACTCCAGTGAAACAAAGCTGACAGCTCGTCACTGATGCGAGAGGCACCATCTTCACTAGAATCAAGCCGCTACGATAAAAGCATGCAGTCTGATAGGGGCTCTCCAATTCAGAGCAAATATTAGCCTTGAATTAGGCCCACTGCTTTTGTACCTGCTTGTTGACCAGTTCAAAGAATGCTATTAAAAGAGCTCTGGATTCTGGCTAAACCAGTTTCTAATGCAGTTTGTTTTAAAAACAAAGGACGGCTCTTCCCCCTCCACACACACAGTCACGCACCCACAGGCATTTTTAATCACACTACACAAGGAAGCAAAACTTCCATAAGTCCTTTGTAAACTCCCATCTATTAAAAAAGAAAAGAAAAGATTCTTAATCACTATGTCTTGGTATTCTTAGTTTTTGAACTCCCAATGTTTCTTGAAAGGAACTAAATCCTTTCTCCCCCTGATCACAACAATTAATGTTTTGGAATATAACAAATCGTAGCTGGCTACTTCTCAGTGACAAAACTACAAATCAAGGGAATGCATCAACATAACCTACCAGAAGGGAGTCGAACATGAAAAATACTTTCGGAGGGCAGCCAGGTAGAAGAGTCCAGTAGCACCTTAAGACCAACAAGAGTTTCGGGGGATAAACTTTCAAAGAGTCAAAGCTCCCTTGATCAGACACAGAAAAGTAGAAATGGAGATCTGAGTCCTTTTATCCTAGTCCCAACTCACAAAGTGGGATGGGTGTTGTAAAGAAGGCTTGCAAAGGATGCAATGGGAAAGAATCCAGGTTGTCGAGGAAATACACAGAGAAAAGAGACCTTCAGTCTACGAGCCATTAAAGTTATTATCCAAGCAGATAACAAGTTAAAGATCTTTTGTGTTATGTTGTTGTTCTCCCTCCCCTCCCCCCCCCCCACTTTACGAGGATAATCATCAACTGTGTTCCAGGCATTTCAAAGCAAAAACGCCAGGTGTTTTCCATAACTCTCTTCCCCGAAAGAACTCACAACTAATTTGATACAATCTCATAACACTAAATCAGTTCCATTTCCTAAAGCCTGAAAAACAGATGAGTCACATAGGTCACCTCTACAGGAAGAAAGCAACAAAGCATGTCATCAAAATTATACTTGAAAGTCAGTTTCCTTCTCCCAACTTCCACCACCAAAAAGGGGGGTGGGTGGGAGGGAGGAATCTGTTTTAAGTCAAACAGCAAACTTGCACACAATGAAGGGCTGAATCCATTAGGAGGAGATCTCAATGGTGTAGTAGCAAAGCACAACTTTTGCCTTTAGAAGACTACAAGTTCCTTCCGCAACATCGCCAATTAAAAAGGCTCTTTATTAACAGGCGCAGGAAAAACTGCCGCCCGAGTCCTTGGAGAGCTACAGAGGGCAATCTTGGCCGCGATGGGCCAAGTATCCAAATCAGCAGAAGGCTTCTTCATGGATCGAGAGTTTCTCAGCTCAGACAGCAGGCCGGGCATTACCTGCGCTTCTCAACACAGAGAGCAAGGCTGCATTCAAACATGCTTTTCAGTCCTTCTCACGACGTTGGCATGTACCGGAGGCGGGGAGACAGTTTAAGAGTACATGCTTGCAACAGATTTTTCTTTACTCAACCGAAGGCCACGCACAAAGACAGCCAGTGTGGTGTAATGGTTAAGAGTGTTGGATTCGATTCCAATGTTCCTTTTTGGTTTTGTCCCCAATGTTTAAACTTTTTACATCCCGTATATTCTCATTTGCAATTGTTACGGCATTAAAGGTTTGGCACTGGTATTGGTGACTCTGGGAGACCCAAGTTCAAATCCCTACTTATGCCAGGGAAGCTTGCCGGATGCCCTTGGGCCAATCACACTCTCACAGCCTAACCTACCTCACAGAGCTGCCGTCAGGATAAAAGGGAGGAGTGCGGAATGATGTAAGCGGCTTTGGGATATACACAAAATAACTTACAAACACATCTCAACCTCCTTGAGCTTTGTCAAGCTCAAGTGATTCTTAGCATTAGAAGTGAGAGTTTAAAGAGCACTGTTTTCCGTCATACTCCAATACTTTGGTCACCAAATGAGAAGGGAGCACTCCCCGGAGAAGATCCTGACGCTGGGAAAGATAGAAGGCAAAAGAGGAAGGGGACGGCAAAAGATGAGATGGCTGGACAGCATTACTGATGTAACTAACACAAATTTGAACAGACTTCGGAGGATGATGGAAGACAGGAGGGCCTGGCGTGACTTTGTCCATGGGGTCGCAAAGAGTCAGACTCAACTTTGCGACTGAACAACAACAACAAAAGTATTCCGTCATGTCCACGCAAACTCCATCAAAGCCAATGTTACTGTTTTGCCATTATATGCTACTTTACTGCAGGAAATATGCCAACTAACAAACCCATCTGTTACTTCTCCTTCCTCTTTCAGAAAAGTTATTTCCCCACTTCCCAGGTGTCTCTCTCACCTCTTGGCCACAACGACTCCTCTTGAAAACAGGTGGCAAACATTTCCTCAGCAGAATCCTCTGTATCAGTGCAACCTTTTACTGGTTGCTAGGAGTCCCACAATGTGTACAATGACAATCTGCACACAATCCAGCAATCCTACCCGATGAGCAATTGCAGAAATAGTCAATTACAGAAGAAGGGTTGTAACACTGGCAGAAACAAGAAAGCCACTGGATCCTGTACGAACTGGGCCACACTTCCAGAAGCAAAAATGGCAGGGGGCAAGCTACAGAGAAGGGGCTGGTGGCTCTTATTGGTCCCCAAAAGTGGTCTTATTTCTCAAAAAGGAACCCTCTCTCTCCATTATGCACCTCCGCTGCTTTCTCCTATGTCAGCTAAGGCACAAGATGCTTTTTAAATTGCTCTCACACTGTGTGAACAGCGACAGAGACTTTGGCAGAGCCCTAACAGCATTAGGTACCTCAGCTGCTCCTTCCCATTTGCTTATCTTTTTTTCTTTCATGCAGTGGAGGTGCAAAGAGAGAACAGAGCTCTGCCAAAACCTCTGTTGTTATTAATGCAGAGGAGCTGAGAGCTGAAGGACCCTTTGCCTCCATCCCTGCTTGCATGGGAATGTATCAGGACAAGGAGACAAGGGAGCACACATTTCCCCTCCAAAGTACACATCTTCTCCCACGGCAGGGGGAACCTCTCCTCCTCTTCCCAAGCCTGGACCTCAACAGGAGAATGGCCAAGGGCTTGCTCCTGACCTCATGCTGAGTTTCAGAAGCCACCCAAGTGCTTTCAAAGCTCAAGGTAACATTAGAGAGGTGTGGCTTGCTGGTGGCAACCAGAAAACCTACAACCCAGGCCAACCAAGAATTACGCCACCCTCCCCTCCTGGTGTGAAGCCCGCATTACTAACCTTTCAACTCTCGCTCAAACCAAAATAAGGTTCTTGTTAACACATATATACAAACACCAAACTGCTATTACCAGGGCTAGAAGGGTTTACTCATTTTATTGCAAATCACTTAAGCGAAGTACCCAGTCTCTTCTTTTTGGAGGCGGGGGCAGAAATCATGTCACAGAGATCCAAGTCAACTTGCGATTGCATTCATCAATTTGGAGTCCCAAAGGAGAAGGGCAAACTGAATTATGTTCCCTAAAGCACCATGACACAAATGTTAGCACAAATGGCCATATGCATCTGTAATAAGTGGGGCCTTTGTGCAAGGGATGCAGAATTAAGCCCAAATCAATTTAAGCTGTGCTACTGCACGTGCTTCCCCGCACCATTCTCTTCGTATTCAAGCTCATGGTCTGCTCAGGCACGCTTTAATTTCCTCTTATCACCTATGAACATCCAGTGGCACTTTCAAATCTGCACACAGCACAAACAGCTTGCGACAGCCATTAGCCCAACTTCTACTCGCCAAGTATGTCACTGCAGACCGCCCCCCCCCAAAAAAGAATATGTACCTTATGCCTCTCCGTATATAACTACAATGAGCAGAGGCCACATCAGGCCCGCAGTATATTTTGAGATCCCAAGAACAGCAACCCCCAAAAGGCAATTAAGAATTTATAAAACGTACAAGGTCTGCCCTCAAGCCATCAGCTGCATTCACACTGCAGCACAAAGCCCACAGTGTTTGGAGCAGCACAGAAAAAGTGGGATGGCAGTCAGAAGAAACGCATATCTCCCTGGGGAGGCATGCCACACATAGCTGAGAGTATTGTACTTACCTTAATAATTACAGTTTATTACGCCCTTCTCTCAAGGAGCTCAGGGTGGCAGACACTGTCCCCACACACATGCACACATACACTATACTAAACTAGGATTTACTCTTGGCCAAGTACCTTAACCTGCATTTTTTCCCACAGCATGTAATCCAGCAATATAAGTTTTGACAGCTCAGAGGATGTCCACCTAAGTATGGGAGATCAATACTGACAACACCAAAACACTTAGTGAGAGAGCTTCCATTTCCTACAAAGAGGTGCTATAATGAAACTACGACCACTAAACTGCCCCTGAACCAAGATAAAGATGGGTCTGTGTCTGGAAAGAGAGCAGCGGAGAGAAATTCTGAGACACTGAAAGTGGCACCATAAACGTAACAGTGTCAGGTGCTCAGCCACATCCCATGTGGAGTACTTTCTTTGAAGTGAAGAATAATCTTTTAGACTAAATGGGCCATTTTCCACTGAATGCCCATTCACACGGCAGACCTTCCCAGCCTGTCATCCCTGCATCCCTACGGGACTGCCTTTCCCCACGTATCTCCCAGCGGGTACTATGGATTGGTTCACAAAATCTTTTTGCTACCCCTGACCTAAAGGAGGCTAGGTCAGCAACAATGGGAGCGAGGACCTTCTCAGTCTCAGCTCCATGCTGGTAGAATGAGCTCCCTGAGGATCATTCTTCAGTTCCACAGGGCCTGTAAGACGGTGCTCTTCCATGAAGCCTTTAACAGCTAAATAGATTAAAATAGATTAAAATCAGAGACTGCTGCCTGGTACGATCTGACTAGCTTCCTGAAGCACAGACCTGGACCGTATCTTCCATCTAGAGTGCCTCAACATTCGGTCCCACCTCCACCTGGTGCATTGGACAGGACAATTATGAGTTAAATCTTCCAAAGAGCTGAATCAGGAAGAGCTGAATTACCGTAGTCTACTCGCCATTAGTAATGTACAGATAGCACTTAGTGTTTTATATTGTTATAGTTGGGTTTTTAATATTGATGTCTGCCAATTGGCCTGTAAGCTGCCCTGAGTCCGCTTCATTAGGGAAGAAGAAGACTGCAGATTTATACCCTGCTCTTCTCTCTGAATCAGACTCAGAGCGACTTACAATCTCCTATATCTTCTCCCCACACAACAGACACCCTGTGAGGTGGGTGGGGCTGAGAGGGCTCTCAAAGAAGCTGCCCTTTCAACAACAACTCCTGCAATAGCTAAGGCTAACCCAAGGCCATTCTAGCAGCTGCAAGTGGAGGAGTGGGGAATTAAACCTGGTTCTTCCAGATAAGAGTCCACATACTTAACCACTGCACCAAACTGGCTCTCTGAAGGTGGGGTGTAAACTATCTAAAATAAATTAGGGTCCCCTACTCCCCAGAACCAAAATTTCATGGAGATCAGTGCACTGCAGCGGGATGAGGGAGGCAGTAAAGTTTCATGCTGCCGTTGGAAAATTTCAACTGGATCCAACCTGAATTCTATAGCTGCTCACCTCGCTGAAAAACAAAAGGTTTATCATCAGTTTGTTAGCCATATAAAGTTAGCCCTGCTTTCTGCTCCCCATGGCTTTTTGCGATAAGCAGAATTTCAAAACAGCTAAACAGCAGCACCTCCTCCACTCAGCTCTTTTTCATGAAGAGCCATGAACTGCACCAAAATTCATGAAAGCTTGTTGTGGTTCTTCAGTTTGCGAACACTGCTGTGCGAGCCACGAATCAACCACATTTTGTGACAAACTTCAGTTCATCAGCCGGTTCGTGCCCATCCCTACAGAAGACATACCTTGGCTGGCAAAGCTGAGCCTCTGCAGTGAAGTAGAAAAGCCAACAGACATACAGGACAGATTAATCTAAATCTGCAGAAGGCTTGTCGAAGCTAGCCACTGCACCACCCACTACAAGTTTCAGGGTTTTGTTTTTTTTTTAAAAGGCACTCAACACATATTTGCATAAATTCCTCCACTGATCTGTTTCTTGGTCAAAGTGCCTCATAGACTGGCAACTCTACCAGTTAAGCAGCCATCTAAAAAGCAAGAAAGAGAAGCAAGCACAAAAAAAAAAAGAGGGGGGGGGGACTCAAAGCCAAGTGAATCTGGTTACTAGAGCAGCACAGACGGAATTTCATTACAAGGAGATTAGCTAATATTTGTCATAAACTGCCAAGGGCCTGAGAAGCAACAACATGCAGTTGAAGAAGTGCCAAGAATGTTCAGAAGTTAAGTAGTATGATGGGACATAAAAGCTAGCTAAGCAGAAGACCATTTTTTTTCCATCCTCAAGTTTTCTGCAGACAGGGGGAGGGAAGAAGATGCACCAGTGATCAACTGCCCAGTTTCTGCTGGACCACCTTTCGTGCCAGGTGGAACCTGGAATTCCTGCAAGGATTCTGGGACTAGAGGAACCTTGGCCTAATCCAGCAAGAGCACACACTCACTAACTCTGTCTTAACTGTGGCAAGATCCTATAAACACAGGACCATATGTAATCTAGTAAAAAGACTACACCTTCACAATGACAGCCAATCCCTGCTATAGGTAAAAAGGTAAAGGTAGTCCCTTGTGCAAGCACCAGTCGTTTTCGACTCTGGGGTGACATTGCTTTTACAATGTTTTCACAGCAGACTTTTTACGGGGTGGTTTGCCATCGCCTTCCCCAGTCATCTACACTTTCCCCCCAGCAAGCTGGGTACTCATTTTACCGACCTCGGAAGGATGGAAGGCTGAGTCAACTTTGAGCTGTAGGTAGACCTATGCAAATCTGTGTACTAATTGAGAAGTCATCCTTTCCTGGCTCACAAGGATCTGATGGTTCAGTTTCCCTTTGTGGTTCTTCAGAAATTGCTTTGGATCTGAACATCAGAATACCCAAATTCATGTTCACCATGGGGTCCCACCAGGTAACCCTGGACAAAGAACTATTTCTCTGCCCACCTTTCTTTGGAGGGCTAGTGGGATAAAATGAAGCAAGGACAGCTACCCCAAATCTTTATGGTAGGGTAGAAGAATCAACCATACTGCAAGTCAACACTGTCATCTGAATAGGAGAACACACTTCACAAACTCCAAGAATTCAAATCTGGCACATTTCATTGAAAAAAGGACAAAAACCTGTTTGCTCCACAGCGTTACAACCCAGAAGACTGGCTGAAGTTTCAAGTCTACTGTACATATCCCTTTAACAGGTCACCGCCTTGTCTTCTGTAAAATGTCAATAATTACTTCGCAGAGGGAAAATAAATGAAGAAGATAAGAGCACCGGCACAGTCAGAAGTACTATATAAATAAGAACAGTGGTTATTTACAACTTGTGCAAACCTCTATACCATTCTAATCTCACAATCATCCCTACACACGAACTCACCTGTCTGCACATACATGGTGGCTCAATCTCATCATCCCACAACCTTATAATTAGCCCCTTACAGCATGTCACTGTTAGCTCACAACTTCCTTCTCCATCCCTCTTCCACCAAGAGAGACCACTGTAACAATATCTAATTTTTTTAAAAAAAACTTTGTTACCAAAAATTACTTCCTTGCCCTGGCCTGAAGAGTTCTAGGTACTAGGGGAGAGAGTGTACTCCATGAGCCAGATGCCCAGAGTCGGCTATTTGCACAAACAAAAGCAACAACAGAAGATAAACTTAGGAAAGGGAAATGGAATGAAAAGGAAATACGTAGTGAATTATGTTCTGTTTGATTTTCTCCTCCTTCTTCATTTCAGATGGCCTGTCTATTTGGCTATCCAGACCAAATGGCCAAGCCACACTGTTGTATCATGTGACCGCAGCCACGATCCCCTCATCTGATGAAGTGTGCTTAGAGAGCACTCGAAAGCTTACGTTCTCAATAAAACTTGGTTGTTCTTGAAGGTAAAACTTTACTCCTGCTTTGTTCAGCTGCTTCAGACCAACACAGCTGCCCTCTTGGATCTCTCTACCCTAGTAAAGACAAAGGTTATGGGTAATGCTTCCCAGTTTATGGAGGGGAGGGGGAGAGGACTGTGTGTCTGTAAGCAAAGCATGGCCTCAAGTGTGGAAGTGAACAATGAGATCACACTCTGGGCATTGTGTGTATATCTCCCTCTCTTTCCTTCCATCACCACCAGCTAACCGATTAGCAAAACTGTTCTCCACCCACTCACAACAGGTCATTAAAAAAAAATCCTGTCCACAATCCTGGCAAATAAATTACAGGGCAAACTCCAATAGGAAAAGTTGTTCACTTTTTATCAACAGATTTCTTGATAACTTCAGATATATTCTACTATCTGTCCCAGCCTTCAAGTTCCCCACATCTTACAAAAACTACATATGCATAAAGGCACAATAATTTACCTTGTAATATATATTTAGCACCTAACAGAGCACACAGCTCACATTATATTAAGACAGAGAGGCAGCAATAAGAGTAACAGTTCTAACTCTCCAAATTGGTTAAATGCATATTAACAGCAGTGAATCATTTGTTTATTACACAACATGCCAATTCTTATGGGTTTTCTAAAATTCAAAAACTCAGAGATGCAAATATAAAACTAAAGAGACCAGTTTTTTAAAATTCTCAGCTATCAGTGACCCACAATCCCTTCCAATCCACATTTCCAGAAAAATCCCCCCTCCACTATGTTGAATCAGCTTTACTAGCTACAATTTACCAGTAGGACTTTCTTTAGAGTAAATATGCACAGGCTCACACTGTTAGTTTCCTTTTATGTCAGCTAAATAGATTAAAAACTAAACAAAAAACCACTCTTAATGTCACACAGCCAACCCTTCACAAGCGAGGAATCAGCTAAACCAGTCAGTACATTAAAAGTAACAGCAAGGCTGTGTTTAAAAATAAACCAAACTGAACCACATGCTCGAATGAATGAATGAATCATATTGTTTTCTTACTGCCAGCTTCTACGAAAGTTATAGTTTTCCAGGAGTTAAACCTGTGATTTCTCTTCTTCTTTTTTGACTCCCAACTTTCCCCCCTATTATCTTCCCAACCATTAAGAAAGAGAGAGGGGGAGAGAAGGAAAAGGGCAAAAAGAAAAAGCACACATAACATATCCCACAGACGTATAGACATTTCACACTATAATCTTCTTTAACGCTGATGAGGACAAGTATTTTTAAGCGCATTTCCCCTTAATGTGATCTCTGAAACAGAGCTCTCCACACAATTCATTCACAAAAGAGCATCAAAGTTAAAGCTTTTACCGATCCACCTTTCCTTATCTAGAGGATTCTTTCACAAGCTTCTAACACAGAGAGAGGGATTATTTGCTCCCAGGTAAAACAGTTCACATGCAGGTTGTCTTAAAGGAGAAAATTGGGAGGAGGGGCGCTACTTAGGTAAGTCTGAAGCCTTCCCCTACTCCAGATGAAGAGTTTCTCCTTGCCCCTTCACCCCAAAAGCCAATTATCTCCAAAACAACCTTCTAAAGTGGTCTCAGGTATACAATACTGCACTATATTTGCCCTCCACCCCCATCCCAAAAACCCTGTAAGTCAGGGGTGGCCAACGGTAGCTCTCCAGATGTTTTTTGCCTACAACTCCCATCAGCCCCAGCCATTGGCCATGCTGGCTGGGGCTGATGGGAGTTGTAGGCAAAAAAACATCTGGAGAGCTACCATTGGCCACCCCTGCTCTAAGTCATATATCTAGCCAGAGGTCAACAGTATCAGAAGGGGCAGACAACACAATGTAACAAACTGACATTTTAACTTTTGGGGGGGGGGAATGCATCCAAAGGACCTCTTTGGATTTATTCAAGAAGCATCAGAGGAAATGCCGATTTTAATTCATAACAAAAGCATGATTTCCTCCAAAGGTTCCACAGAATGGGGAGGGGCCACCGAACACCAAATTTAAGAGATCTGCACATGCTCATAACCGCAGCCCATAGAAACAAACAAACAAAAAGCCTCAATTTCCTGCCCCCCCCCTCCTCTTTTTGTTTTTGTGAAGCCACCAGACCGGATGTTTAAAGGGTCCCTTTCCCCTCCCCGACTCAGAGAAAATACAGAAAACCCTCTTGACATCCCCCACCACCCCTTCCTAAAGAAACCAACAGAAAAATGGGGGAACACCCCCCCCCAAAAAAAAACACCCCAAAAAACCAGGAATAACTCACAAAAGCAATCCAAGCCAACAACGTCCTTACCTTCCCCTGACGAATTACACCATCAGTCTGGTGGTTTGTCTGATGATAGAGGGAGGTGGGGAAATCCCAAAGGAGGTCTTTAAAAGGGGGGGGGCGAGGAGGAGAGAAAGAGACTATAGAAAGGAGGGTGTCTAAAATATATGTATTAACGACTAATGGAGGGGGGGAACAGAAGGAAAAAGAGCTCCAAGCAAGATAGGGAGACAGAGATAGGAGTGGGGGAGGGGCTTCTATTATGAATGAAAGCGACTGGGGGGGGGAAGGGGGGAAATGACCAAAATTGGCTCAGTAGGATGGTTTGATGCTCACGGGGCAAGGTTTCCAAGCATTTCAATACGGGGAAGCATTTAACCAAAAAAAGAGAGAGAGAGGAGGGGAGGTAAGAGTGGGAGCTTCTTGGGGGAGGAGACAATGTGCTCAGGGAAAGAGAAAGAGGGAGAAAGATTCAGGAGGAGGCAGGCACTGGAGGCTGAGGGGGAGAGCTGTAAAGGGGTTGGGTGAGCATCAAAGGAGGGGAGGGATAACCCAGCCAGAATTCGATGCACTCCCTCCTCTTTCTCTCTGTTGGGAGCTATGTATGCAAAAGGGGGTGAGGGAGACAGAGCCAGCAGCAGGAGTGGTGGTGATGATGGTGGTGGTGATAATAATAATAAGCAGCCACAGCTCCTGCTTCTCCTTCGCCTTCTTCCTCCTCCTGCTCCTCCTCCTCCTCCTCACACAACCAGAGACACCCAGCAACCACCCCCCAGACAGGCCAATGTCGCCACATGCCAACATCGCGCTTCCTCATTGGCTCCAGACCCGGTGCGGGCGAGGGGGAGAGACCTCATGACCCCGGCATAGGCGCCGGAGCCAATCAGGGAGGAGGACAGAAGTGTGAGGCTTTTTTTTTTTTTCCCTTTCCCCTCCCTCTCCCCCTTCTTCAAAAGGAGGGTGATGAGAAAGAGGCAGGGAAGGGAGGCGGGCTGTGATTGGGCGGGAGGAGGAGGCGCGAGGGGGAGGGGGCGGAGGGTCGTCATGGCCGCGCCGTCCTCGCGCCCGCGGCGGCGGTTGGCGCGCTCGGCTCCTGAGGGGAAACGTTGGGCGGGCGGGAGGGAGGGGGAGGGGCGCCTCACGAGCCAACATGGCCCCCTCCCCCCTCATGCATATATATCGATTTCCCTCAGAGGCTTCGTTTCCTGCAGTTTACATCAGCATTTCTTTGTATCCCAACAGAAAATAAAAATAATAATCCTATTCATAAGACACTGATAGGCACATCAGTCAAGGCTGTCTCCAATACGTTAAATTAGGGTTGCCAGGTCTGGGTTGGGGGTGGAGCCTGGGAAGGGCGGGGTTTGGGGAGGGGCCTCAGCATGGGACAATGGCATAGGCTCCACCCTCCCAAGCAGCCATTTTCTCCAGGGGAGCTGATCTCTGCCAGCTGGAGATCAGTTGTAAAAGTGGGAGATCTCCAGGCCCTGCCTGGAGGCTGGCAACCCTAAAACTAGACTGTGGTACAGGTTAAAATTAGGGTTGCCGGGTCTGGGTTGGGAAATACCTGGAGACTTTGGGGGTGGAGCCTGGGAAGGGTGGGGTTTGGGGAGGGGCCTCCGCATGGGACAATGGCATAGGCTCCACCCTCCCAAGCAGCCATTTTCTCCAGGGGAGCTGATCTCTGCCTGCTGGAGATCAGTTGGAAAAGTGGGAGATCTCCAGGCCCCGCCTGGAGGCTGGCAACCCTAAAACTAGACTGTGGTACGGGTTAAAATTAGGGTTGCCAGGTCTGGGTTGGGAAATACCTGGAGACTTTGGGGGTGGAGCCTGGGAAGGGCGGGGTTTGGGGAGGGGCCTCCGCATGGGACAATGGCAAAGGCTCCACCCTCCCAAGCAGCCATTTTCTCCAGGGGAGGTGATCTCTGCCAGCTGGAGATCAGTTGTAAAAGTGGGAGATCTCCAGGCCCCACCTGGAGGCTGGCAACCCTAAAACTAGACTGTGGTACAGGTTAAAATTAGGGTTGCCAGGTCTGGGTTGGGAAATACCTGGAGACTTTGGGGGTGGAGCCTGGAAAGGGTGGGGTTTGGGGAGGGGCCTCCGCATGGGACAATGGCATAGGCTCCACCCTCCCAAGCAGCCATTTTTTCCACGGGAGCTGATCTCTGCCAGCTGGAGATCAGTTGAAAAAGTGGAAGATCTCCAGGCCCCACCTGGAGGCTGGCAACCCTAAAACTAGACTGTGGTACAGGTTAAAATTAGGATTGCCAAGTCTGGGTTGGGAAATACCTGGAGACTTTGAGGGTGGAACCTGAAGAGGGCGGAGCTTGGGGTGGGGAGGGGCCTCAGTAGGGTACAATGCTTTAGAGTCCACCCTTCAAAGCAGCCATTTTCTCCAGGGGAACCAGCTGGAGATCACTTGTAAAAGTGGGAGATCTCCAGGCCTCACTTGGAGGCTGGCAACCCTATTTCACCATAAAAGAGTTAAGCCTCTCCCCCTCAGTCCCAAGAAAGGTGGATTTTTGCTCTGTTGGCACTGGTCCAGCAGATTTGAAGGCACCAGTGGACTCTTTGTGGGTTCTGCCGATGGCCCACGTCACGGGAGGGTGTTTTTACAGGGATGCCAGCCTCCAAGTGGGACCTGGGGATTCCCTTGGAATCACAGTTCATCTCCAAAATAGTAAAGAGCTCAGTAGCACCTTTAAGACTAACAAATTTTATTGTAGCATAAGCTTTTGAGAAGCATCTGATGAAGAGACCTGTCTTTCTCAAAAGCTTATGCTACAACAAAATTGTTAGTCTTAAAGGAGCTACTGGACTCTTTACTATTTTGCAGCAACAGACTAACATGGCTAACTCCTCTGGATCTATGACCATGAAAAGCAGTTCATCTCCAGACTGCACAGATCAATTCCCCTGGAGAAAATAGCTGCTTTGGAGGGTGGGTTCTTGTCCCCCATTGACCTGCCTGTCCTCCCTGGGCTCCACCCCCAAATCTCCAGGTGTGTCCTGACCTGGAACTGACAACCCAGCCCCACCATCTCCCTCCAGGGGAGACCTGGCAATCCTACCATGCACAACAGAACATTACTTATCTTAATAAATAGGACAACGTTTGAGTCCAATGGCACCTTTAAGACCAAGAAAGTTTTATTCTAGGTTAAGTTTGCATGCATATAAAAGCTTATACCCAGTATTAACTTTTGTTGGTCTTAGAGAGCCAGCATGGTGTAGTAGTTAAGTGCACACACTCTAATCTGGGAGAACCAGATTTGATTCCCTACTCCTCCACCTGTGCCTGCTGGTATGACCTTGGGTCAGTCATAAGTCTCTCAAAGCTATTGCTCTCAAGA
Organism: Heteronotia binoei; assembly: GCF_032191835.1. Taxonomy (NCBI): domain Eukaryota; kingdom Metazoa; phylum Chordata; class Lepidosauria; order Squamata; family Gekkonidae; genus Heteronotia; species Heteronotia binoei. The sequence goes on along the minus strand of NC_083240.1, from coordinate 6,732,795 downwards.
GCAATTCTCAGCCCCGCCTACCTCACATAAGGTCTGTTTTGGGGAGGGGAGGGGAAGGGAAATAAGAATGTAAGATGCTCTGAGACTTTAGTGAAGGGCAGGATATAAATCCAGTCTCCTTCTCCTCATCATCCTCTTCTTAAAGGTGCCACTGGACTCCAACTTTGTTCAGACCAACACAGCTACCCACCTGAACTGATCTTAATAAATAATACCCATTCATTAAGAGTGTGATGGCCATGCAGCATTCATAAAACAAAACCACACACACACCCATTAAGATCATTTCAAGCCCACCCTGCAATTGTGAGAGATTCACTCCAATGTATTAATGAGTATGCTTTATTTTGATGCATGTGTACACACCCCCAAATTAAAATCATTTCCCTGGCACCTGATAATTGTGAGATGTGTGTCTGGGTAAATACACACATACACAATTATTGAGAACATTTTTGACAACTGGTCATTGTGGAATGTTCGCTAATACAAAAAGCATACACACCCTATTATATTTATTCGAATATAGACACATGCATATATATATATATATTGTTATATATATATTGTTCATTTATGCTGCCTTATAAGAACATTTCCACTTCACACCTGATAATGGTGGAATGCTCACTAATACAAAAAGCATGTGTGTATCTCTACACACCCTGTTGTTTACTAGAATTTCTATAAATACACCGGTGAATATGTATAGTGTCCATTTTGTACAATTTATATGTTGCCTTATAAGAACATTTCCACCTCACACCTGATATCCGTGGATGTTCACTAATACAAAAAGCATGTGAATATTTATACACATCCTATTATCTTCACAAGGGGCGGATGCCATGGGCAGCCTCAGAATCCGCTAGACAGCAGCTAGTCCTTAAACCCACAAAGGACTACAAGAGGCAGAGCAAAGTATGCATTCTCTCTTTCTTGCAGCGCTTCAGCCCCTTTTTCATGGATGTGTATATATCTCAAAATTGGAGGGATGGCCCCCAAAGCACAAGATATATCCATGTATCTCAGGAACCGGACTTTTCCCTACCACGACAGTGAGTCAAGTTCCAAAAGCTTTTGCTACTGAAGAAGGCACAGGTCACACACGAGTTTTGACAAGGGAACAAGTGACTTCACACAGACTTTTAAGATCTTGTTTAAGCTGCCGCCACCACCTGTACGAAGGGCCAACACACCCTTACACAAGCGCAGTCAGTATCTGCAAGGTGTGCAGATCACCAGCATACAAACAAAACACGCATCACTGCTTGAAAGCACAGTTCAAACGAGGCGCTGGCTGCATGCAGAGCTGCGTGGGGGATTTCTTTTCCTCTCCAACTGTCAGGGCCACATTGGGCATAACATTTCTACTTTTCCAGAAGTAACGTGTCAGTCCTACTGAGGAGCCCCAATTCAGCTCTGAGGGGCTTACTCTTAAACAATCACACAAAGGTCTGGGCTGCTTGTGTTGTAAAGTAAGCCGGTTAGGTTGAGGTTAAAATGAGCCGAAAGGAGAATGGGAATCGGTCGTCATGCATATTGACGTGTAAAATGCACCGAAACTGATTATGCTGAGAGGTAAGTCTGCACGAGGGTCGTCATCTCTGGGTTCAAAAGTACCAAGAGATTTGAGGGTGCAGCCCTGGGAAGAGGGGGGTTTAGGGAGGGGTGGGACCCTGGTAGGGTATAATCCCATCCCACCCACCACCCAAAGCAGCCGTTTAGTCCAGGAGTAGTGGAATGATTTTTAATAAAATAAATAATAAACAAGCCATGTTGTCTGAAGTCAACCGCAGAATCAGCTACCTGAGAAAGTGGGGAGCTTTCTTGAAGCAGCAGCTGGACAGTCTTGAAGCAGCAGCTAGACAAACGCTTGTTAGGGGAGGGGCCAAACTCGCTTAATGTCAGAGCCACATAGAATAAATGTCAGGCGTTTGAGAGCCACGAGGAAGGGAGGGAGGCAAATGGATGTGAGGCAGAAGGGAAGGAGAGGTAGAAAGAACTTGCTTCGGTGTAGTGGTGAAGTGTGCGGACTCTTATCTGGGAGAACCGGGTTTGATTCCCCACTCCTCCACTTGCACCTGCTGGAATGGCCTTGGCTCAGCCATAGCTCTGGCAGAGGTTGTCCTTGAAAGGGCAGCTGCTGTGAGAGCCCTCTCAGTCCCACTCACCTCACAGGGTGTTTGTTGTGGGGGAGGAAGGTAAAGGAGATTGTGAGCCGCTCTGAGACTCTGAGTGGAGGGCAGAATATAAATCCAATATCTTCATCTACCTCACAGGGTGTCTGTTGTGGGGTAGGAAGGTAAAGGAGATTGTGAGCCGCTCTGAGACTCTTCGGAGTGGAGGGCAGGATATAAATCCAATATCTTCATCTACCTCACAGGGTGTCTGTTGTGGGGGAGGAAGGTAAAGGAGATTGTGAGCCGCTCTGAGACTCTTCGGAGTGGAGGGCAGGATATAAATCCAATATCTTCATCTACCTCACAGGGTGTCTGTTGTGGGGGAGGAAGGTAAAGGAGATTGTGAGCCGCTCTGAGACTCTTCGGAGTGGAGGGCAGGATATAAATCCAATATCTTCATCTACCTCGCAGGGTGTCTGTTGTGGGGGAGGAAGGTAAAGGAGATTGTGAGCCGCTCTGAGACTCTTCGGAGTGGAGGGCAGGATATAAATCCAATATCTTCATCTACCTCACAGGGTGTCTGTTGTGGGGGAGGAAGGTAAAGGAGATTGTGAGCCGCTCTGAGACTCTTCGGAGTGGAGGGCAGGATATAAATCCAATATCTTCATCTACTTCGCAGGGTGTCTGTTGTGGGGGAGGAAGGTAAAGGAGATTGTGAGCCGCTCTGAGACTCTTCGGAGTGGAGGGCAGGATATAAATCCAATATCTTCATCTACCTCACAGGGTGTCTGTTGTGGGGGAGGAAGGTAAAGGAGATTGTGAGCCGCTCTGAGACTCTTCGGAGTGGAGGGCAGGATATAAATCCAATATCTTCATCTACCTCACAGGGTGTCTGTTGTGGGGGAGGAAGGTAAAGGAGATTGTGAGCCGCTCTGAGACTCTTCGAAGTGGAGGGCGGGATATAAATCCAATATCTTCTATCTTCTTTAAATGCATTTTCCTAGCTGCCGGCTGGCTTGGCTCGGAAAAGTGATTTAAAGAGAGAAATGCCTTCTCCAATCCAGCTGATGGGGTGGTGGGGGCTTGGAGAACCATACACTATGTGTGAAAGAGCCACATGTGGCTCCCAAGCTGCAGTTTGGCAAACCTTGCTCTAGGTTGATCCTGAATTGAGCAAGGGGCTGGATGAGATGGCCTGTCGGGGATTCTATGATTCTGTGAGATCAGGTGTAATTCCAAGACTTCTCCAGCCCCTACCTAGAGGGTGGCAACCCAGCTCTGCACATGGCTCAAGTCAAGATTGGTAATCTCCACCGGAGAGCATAGAATTTGAAGCACCCCTAGGCATTTCTATATGGCGCAGACAGTAAGCAAAAAGCCTTCATTTAAGCTGTCGCTTTGTCACATCCCTCACTGAATTCTACATGCGCCTGCGCGCCACACGCACGCTCAAGAAGGCCACGCTACCGAGTCGCACAGCCATTTCTGTTCCCCGTTCTATAGGCCCAAGAAGGAAAATCAAAGCAACCCGTTCGTCGCATCCAATTAAAAAGAAGACCATCCAAAATGCACTCTGCAATCAGGAAACTGCAAGTCAGCTTCCGATCGTGATGGATGAGTCACAGCCTTCCCTCCGCACGGCAGTGGCAGTAAAAGCAGCATGGCAGGCTAATTAAACAGGCAAATGTCAATATGGTGATTAGCTTACCGTATAATATTCTGATTGGCTTTCGTCAGATGACCTTCCTCCACTCCCTTGCCATTTGGATTGGGACACCCTTTTCCCCACCCCACTCCTTTCATTACGGCGTCTTGTTTGGGACTTGATAGCAACATGCTTGCTGACACACATAGATTTCAGCCCCCCCTGCCCCCCCCCCCAAGCTGCGGGTGTCTGTATCCAACCACCACCTCCCCCAGGGGCTCTTTAGACAATCAGTGCATCCTGAAATAACGGCCCTCAAACGCATCGCACCCTGTGATATATCTGCACAATGAATCTGTGGTCCAACTGAGTTTAGTCAGCAGCCAACGAGAAAACCGGCAGCGCTCGACTCGCCCCCCACTTTTGCGTTGCCACTGCCTTGTCTGGCAGGCAAGCCAAAATCAAACCAGTAAATATCTCCCGCCCCACCCCCAACATGGAAACGCCAAGCACGGTTGAAGCTTTTGTGGTTGGAAATTCCAGCACATCGTGGAGTTGATCAAAACCCAGGAGCTCTGCCACAGGGGAAATGTGGCAACTTGAGTCCAAGGTTGGTAATTATTGTTTTCGGGGTGTATGGGTAGTGCCTGGTGAAACGTCACGTACTACAATGCCAAGACCACGGCCAAACAGCCCAGGAAATCCACAACGAATTTTCCAATTCCAAAAACCTTTATTGGCATTGACATCAGGGCTTTTGCGGTAGAAAAAGCCCAGCAGGGACTCATTTGTGTATTAGGCCACACCCCCTTGATGTCACCATTGTATAACATAGGGCTTTTTGTAGGAAAAGCCCAGCAGGAATTCATTAGCATATTAGGCCACACCCTCTGACACCAAGCCAGCCAGAACGGCGTTCCTGTGCATTCCTGCTCAAAAAAAGCCCTGATTAACATAATCTACAACTAATGAACTCCGCCCATGAAAGTCTTCGACAACGTAAGAAGCGTTTATATTATATTCAAAGGTACAGTCAACAAAAAAGGTAGAGAGGGAAGACATTTTGCTGTCTGCAGCTTTGAGTATAAACACTTGCGCCGAATGGACAAACGCTCCATGCATCTGAGGAAGTGAGGTCTGACTCACCCAAAAATTGGGTTGGAATCAGTGTTGTTAGTTGCTAGGGTGCCCCGGGCTCCTTGACTTATTTTGCTGCCACAATCTGGCAGCAACCCACCTGGTTTCCTTATGCATTTCAGCTGTCAATCTTATCTTTTGTTCTAGCCTTCCTCCAGAGTGTTCGGGGTTGCCTCTTCCTCCTCCCACACACGTTATTCCCACACCGTGAGATAGCTAAGACAGAGCACTCAGCTCAAGGTTTCCTCATGATCTTTCATGGATAAGCAGGGATTTGAATCCAGGTCTCGCTGAAGTCCCACATTCAGCACTCTTCCCTAGAGCACAGATCCAAGCAGTTGCTTTGCATGTGCCAACTGACAGGTGATGTTTCAGCACTATGCCGATTCATGAAAGAGGTCAGGATAATTAAAAAGGAACAGCTGTCCTTCCCATAGTCCCGGGAGTTAGCAAAGCCTTTCTCTGGGTCACAAGAGGATACAAAGCAGAAGTCCCCAAACTGCAAAGGACACAGACAGAGAGGTCAGGAACGGATGGACTTTCCACAAGAGCTTCCTGCTCCACGCAGAGCGGTAGACAGTATTCTGTGAGAAGCAGAAGGTTGTGGTGGCCAAAACCACAATGCTAACGCTGGCTGTTCTGCAGAGAGCTTCTGGCCACAACAGCTGCTTCCCTCCTGACTTCCTTCCGCGTCTAGCTGGTTTTGGGAGATCCCCACTCTGACCTCTTTGTAACACCCATTTGTAGTCGGCATCCCAGGATTCTATGCTAAGCCCATCTTCCATTATATTTTAATATATTCTTTTTTTTTCTGATGGCAGACTTATAGTGTATGTAATATGTTAAAAAGTAAATAAGGTGGGCAGGAACATCTCTGAGAAAAACATGTCCTCAGTTTAACCCAGAATTGCAAGCAATAGAGCAATTAACAGTCAACATTTATTACCTCATTCTTCCATTCTGACATGTTACGGTTTGATGCGTTTCCCGTGCAAATGCTATCCAGACCAAATGTTCTTTGTTTGTTAATTTCACTATTTTGCCATTGGATTCTAAATTTGCACCACTTTGCATTCTTAATCAGAAGATGAAGATGAAGATATTGGATTTATATCCCGTCCTCCACTCCGAAGAGTCTCAGAGCGGCTCACAATCTCCTTGACCTTCCTCCCCCACAACAGACACCCTGTGAGGTAGATGAAGATATTGGATTTATATCCCGCCCTCCACTCCGAAGAGTCTCAGAGCGGCTCACAATTTCCTTTACCTTCCTCCCCCACAACAGACACCCTGTGAGGTAGATGAAGATATTGGATTTATATCCCGCCCTCCACTCCGAAGAGTCTCAGAGCGGCTCACAATTTCCTTTACCTTCCTCCCCCACAACAGACACCCTGTGAGGTGGGTAGGGCTGAGAGGGCTCTCACAGCAGCTGCCCTTTCAAGGACAACCTCTGCCAGAGCTATGGCTGACCCAAGGCCATGCTAGCAGGTGCAAGTGGAGGAGTGGCGAATCAAACCCGGTCCGCACACTTAACCACTACACCAAACTGGCTCTCCGGTGCCATATGTAGCTCTGCTCACTGTACCCCATTCCGTTGTCTGATGAAGTCTGCATGCATACCAAAGCTTACATTCTGAACAAAATTCTGTTGGTCTTCAAGGTGCTATTGGACTCCTACTTTGTTCTGCAGGATTCTTAAACACACAGAAGTGGACAGGTGATTGCTAGTGATTGCAGAATGTGGGTATGTTTCCTCAAATTCAAAAGGGCTCCCAACTCCGATTCTTCGTTTTTACACTTTTAAGCAGGAGAAACACTTAAAAGCTCCGGCACAGCTGTAGTTCCTTATGTAGCATCGAAGTGCATTGTACTTCACAGGATTTAAAAACTAGCCTCTGCCCCCAAAGTGTTTGCAATCAAACAAATACAAGGGAGATTACAAGAGAAGGTTGGGAATCATAGAGCCGGAAGGGGCCTCCAGGGTCATCTAGTCCAACCCCTTGCACAATGCGGGACATTCACAGACACCTCCCTCCACACACACCCAGCAACCCCTACTCCACGCCCAGAAGATGGCAAAAAACCTCCAGGATCCCTGACCAAACTAGCCTGGAGAAAAATTGCTGCCTGACTCCAAAATGGCAAACAGCATTCCCCTGAGAGTGTAAGAAGGGGTCATGAGAACGAAGCACCGATGCAGCCCTTCCTGCCCTCCTTCTCAAGTTCACAGGAGCAGCATTGCATCAACAGAAGAATGTGCATTGACTCCAGTTGTCGGCATTCCAGGTTAACTCAGTGTAATGGCAAATAAGGTACTGTGGTATATCTTGAGAATCTTTGTGGAAAGATTTCAAAGGAGATGGGAGAAGCAGCCAAGCCTGAGTAAGCAGCAGACCTTTTATCTGACTGAGGGCGGTGAAGCAAGAGGAGAGAAGGGCAAGGAGCATACAGGGATAGGAAAACAGAGAGATAAGATCGAAATATTGGAATAAAGCTCTCTTAAGGTGGCACCTCCCTAATTACACACCTATAGATCAAACACAAGTTTCTGTACAGGCTCTCTGTCTCCGATTCTCACAACTTATGTTGGCTCTCTATATGAAGCAAAAAAACCCAAACAGTTGACTTATGAACATACCACCCTGATTTCCCACCATATATCAACAATGCAGATTGATTTGAAATTGCTGATACACATTTTGCACAATCATTTCTGCTAGGCAATAGGGAAGGGCTAAAAGTTATGCAAGACACCCCACCCTCGATTGCCAGGAACCGTGCTGCAAGACTCCGCCGGCTCTCACCCAGCCTACCCTCAAGGTTATCTCTGCCGACTGCCTTAAGGACTAGCTACTCGTTGCATCAAAATGGACCGCTGAGAGACATTCAGGATCCTGATTTCTGCACGCAAGAGTCTTGACTTGCAAGTTTACATACGCTGGCAGGTTCTGCTTAACAAAGGAAGATTTACAACTACGCTTTGACGATTAGATCTCAGAACCATGTCATTTTTCTGGAGTGAAAAACACCGCTGTTCTTAAGAGGGAAATGCCAGGTATTGAAAAATGTACTTTGTGGCTCAGTGAGATCTTTTAAAAAGTTGTTTGTTTCAGCGGAAGATGTTTGAGCCTTTTTGTTTGCTGTCTTTATTCACACCATCTACTTCCTAACTATGACTAGAACAGTAAGGACTGTTATGTCCCTCACAGTCCACACGGGGGCACCAACACATTCCTCACCAACACAAATTGTAGTCACTGGGAAGAGATGTCACAACAAGCCACTTTGAACAACCAACCTGGGAAACAACACCCAGTGCTGAAACATCGTATGCAGTGTGTGAAGGATTCAAGACCTCTGTTTACTAAAGAATTCCATACGCAATTTTCTTTAAAAACTATTCAACTTTGATGCAACTTCATAAAGCAGCCGTAGCAAAATTTCATGCTGAATTAATATATTGCCTTATCGATTGTGCTGAACTCTGGAGCAATCTGATTTTAAGCAACCAGCTGGCCTGAACATGATATTTATGTGACTAAGAGTTATGAAAGAGAGTTTTTGCTACCGCCAGTGACTTGTTGGGAGAAGTTATTTTGTTTGTTGTGCATGCACACCTTTCTACTTTCTACAGAAATGTCGCACATCCTTGTTTCATATCAGGGTCTTTTGGCTCTGCTCATTTCTACAGCCATGTCCGCATAGCTTTAGCAATTACAGGAATTTTTGTAACATTGGTCAACTGTCTTTCTGCCTTACAGGACTCTTACAAGGCTGATAACAATGTAAATAAAACTATTTAAAAAAGGATTCAAAATTTCCAAATTAGGGCTGCCAATAAACTAACTAAATTAATCAAAAGCAGTTCTAAATTACACTACCTTCAACCGCCTCCTGAAGAGAGCCAGGCTGCTGTAATGGTTAATGTCAGACTAGGATTCTGGGAGAAACAGGTTCATATCCTCACTCTGCCATGGAAGCTTGCTTGGTGACCATGGGCCAGTCACATACTCTCATGCTAACCTGCCTCACAGGGATGTGAGAATAAAATGAGAACGATGTAAGTTGCTTTGGGAGAAATGTGGGATATAAGGAAAGCAAATAAATAAGACTGAAAGTGAGGGGGCCAGACACACCTCCCTGAGGAGACTGTTCCATAACTGTGGGGCTGCCACCAAAAAGGCCTTTGGGAGGGACAGTGCCTAAGTGGCAGAGTATCTGCTTGGAAAGCAGAAGGCCCCAGGTTCAATCCCCGGCATCTCCAACTAAAAAGGGTCCAGGCAAAGGGTCCAGCTTGGGATCCTGGAAAGCTGCTGCCAGTCTGAGTAGAGAATACTGACTTTGATGGACCCAGGGTCTGATTCAGCATAAGGCAGCTTCGTATGTTCTTTTGTGTACTCATCAAATGAGCTTTGGTTGATGGAACAATAAGATTAGCTTCTGTGTGTGATCTTAATTCCCAGGCAGGAAAATATGGTGAAAGATGGTCCTTAGGATATTCCAGTCCCACACCAAATCAGGCTTTAAAGGACGAAAGCAACATCTTGAATTGCGCTCCAGAGCCAGTTTGGTGTAGTGGTTAAGTGCACGGACTCTTATCTGGGAGAACCGGGTATGATTCCCCACTCCTCCACTTGCACCTGCTGGAATGGCCTTGGGTCAGCCGTAGCTCTGGCAGAGTTGTCCTTGAAAGGGCAGCTGCTGGGAGAGTTCTCTCAGCCCCACCCACTTTACAGGGTGTCTGTTGTGGGGGGAGAAGATAAAGGAGACTGTGAGCTGCTCGGAGTCTCTGATTCAGAGAGAAGGGCGGGGTATAAATCTGCAGTCGTCTTCTTCGGAACCGGATTGCCGGTGCAACAGCTGCATTGGGGGTTATGTGCTTCCAGCAGCTGGCCCCAACTAGCAATCTGAATTGCAGCATTTTGCACTAGCTGTAGCTTTGGAGCACTCACAAATAAACAAAGCAGGCCACAAAAGTTTACACTGGTCCTAAAGCTGGTAGTCTTGAAGGGGCCTCTCGCCGATTAACAGGAGGCACCACTCTGGAATCGGCTAAGGGCAGTGAAGCCAAATGGAGACTCCTACCCAAGAGCCCTCCTGCACCTCAGTGGCTGCTCAGAGGCACAGCTGCTCTGCCACAACACAACCAGCCAAAAGAGGGCTGCAGCAGACCCGCTGCCGTTACAGCACAGTTGCTCTGAGGAAACACGTAACAGCGCCAAGCGGCACTCTCAGTAAACAGCTTGCAAGCAATGGGTATTTTAAATGTGCTGAAACTGAAAGGCTAGTAAAAACAGTCATTAAAGCAAATCAAGGAGGTGGTTTGTCTGCTTTCCTCCCTCTCCCTGTAAAAGCAGCCACCGGGGATAAAATAAAAGCTGCACGAGGCAGAGGCTGCTGGAAGCCATCCCTCCCTCTCCCCTCCCCACCCCCTCAAGCAATTTTCTCACAAGCTAAGGGGCTGCTATTTGTCAAGGGCTATAAAAAAAAAAATTAAATACAACTCTTAAAAAAAAAAAACCAACCAGCCACTACCGCAGCCATCAGCGAGCAACAGGATCCAAGCTACCAAACCGGGTGGGGGGGGGAGAGAGAATTCCAAGTCAGCCGTGTAGACTTGCCGGAATTTTAAACAATGAACACAACCTGTGAGCAAAGGATTCGGTGAACGTGATACTGGATTTATATCCTGCCCTATACAATGACTCTCAGAGCAGTCACAATCTCCTCTACCTCCCCCACCGCAACAAACACCCTGAGAGAGCTTTTACAGCAGCTGCCCTTTCAAGGACAACTCCTGTGAAAGCTATGGCTGACCCAAGGCCATTCCAGCAGGTGCAAGTGGAGAAGTGGGGAATCAAACCCAGTTCTCCCAGGTAAGAGGCCACGCACTTCACCACTACACCAAATTGGCAGTATGAGAAGTCATGTTGGATCAGGTCAATGGCCCATCCAGTCCAACACTCCATGTCACAGTGGACAAAAAACCCCAAGTGCCATCAGATCCCACCAGTGGGGCCAGGACACTAGAAGCCCTTCCATTGTTGCCCCCCACAAGCACCAAGAAGAGCATCACTGCCCCAGGGAGTTCCATCAATACGCTGTGGCTAATAGCCACTGATGGACTTCTGCTCCATGTTCATCCAGTCTCCTTTTTACGCAGTGAGGACACAAATCTTCCCCGTGCATCTGTGCATGAAGCCAAGGAGACGAACATGTATGAAGCTGTGTTATATTGAATTAGACCACCTGGCCATCAAAGTCAGTCTTGTCTACTCAGACTGGCAGCTGCTCTCCAGGGTCTCAGGTGGAGATATTTCCCCATCACCCGCTATCCAATCCTTTTCAACTGGAGCTGCGGGGGATTAAATCTGGGATCCTCATGAGCCAAACAGAGGCTCTACCACTGTGCCATGGGTCACTCCCCAAACACATACATGGACGCATAAAGCTGCCTTTTGGTGTAGTTAGATCCAAGTAGGCAGCTGTGTTGGTCTGAAGTAGTAGAACAAAATAGGAGTCAATTTCACCTTTAAAACCAACTTAGTTTTATTCAGAACGTAAGCTTTCGTGTGCATGCAGTCCGGTTCCGAAGATTGCAGATTTATACCCCACCCTTCTCTCTGAATCAAAGACTCAGAGCAGTTTACAATCTCCAATCTTCCCCGCCCCCAACAGAAACCCTGTGAGGTGGGTGGGGCTAAGAGGGCTCTCATAGCAGCTGCCCTTTCAAGGACAACTCCTGCCAGAGCTATGGCTGCCCCAAGGCCATGCCAGCAGCTGCAAGTGGAGGAGTGGGGAATCAAACACGCTTCTCCCAGGTAAGAGTCCGCACACTTAATTAACCACTATACCAAATTATAGTTTTGTACGGGAGATTTCTGAATAGTCCCTACCCTTAAACAGGGTTGATACATTCTTTCATGATCTACTAGAATGCTTTTTTTAAGATTATGAAGGATTACCACATTAAGCCTTTATTCAACCAACCGTCCCGCCACTCTCCAGAAACCCTGGCCTTTTCCCAGGGATGATCCTAAGATCACTCTAGCAATCACAAAATTAGGTGGGCAAGAACTAGGAAATGAATGTCCTATTGTTTTACCTAGGCTTTCAGCAACAGCAATTAACAGGTAAATTATTACCTTTTACTGCTGTTCAGACCAAATGGGTCTTCCAATTCATTATACTATTTTGCCGTTTGACCCTATCAGTTTACACTCTTAACCCACCAATTACATGCATTTCAGCCCACTGTACCCTATCCCCTCACCTGAAGAAGTCTGCCTGCACACGAAAGCTTACATTCTGAATAAAACTTGGTTGGTCTCAACGGTGCCACTTGACTCCTACTTTGTTCTACTGCTTCAGACCAACACGACTGCCCACCTGGATCTAATCACAAGGTTTGTTTCAGTCCTTGCATCAAAGAAAAACATCTGCTGCTGCTCTAAGATCTGCGGAACAATGAGCTTCTAAGAGTACAAAAGGAAAAAGAAAGCTGCCTTATAGCGACTCAGGCCCTTGGTCCATCAAGGTCAGTATTGTCTACTCAGACTGGCAGCTGCTCTCCGGAGTCTCAGGCAGAGGTCTTTCCCATCAACTGGAGATGCCAAATGAACCTGGGACCTTCAGCATGCCAAATAGAGGCTCTACCACTGAGCCAGTCACTCCCTATGAAGGGCTCCCTCAAATCTGTAGTAAGAAAGTCTGTGGCCCCTGCCAAGCAACGTACACTGGAGTGTCTGAGACTAGGAATACGGAAATTGCTGGTTCAGGTGACCACTCCAGCCTCAGCCCCTGGTTCAAGTCCTGGCCTACCTTTCAGGGCCGCTGTACAGATTACTGAGGTCACACATGTTAATTTTGAACACTCCAATCATATCTCCTCACATCATCCCATTATTTGGTGAGCAAGCCGAAGCATGTTGAGGGGAGAGCATCCACCATTTTGGCTTCCGTCTTCTGACTGGGCTTCACACGCTTGGTACCTCAGGGACAAGGAAAAGACAATTTCCCTCAACCCCACCATTCCAAAAAGAACTCCAAGCCAACACAAAGAGGTTTCTCTTTTTTTTTATTTACCTCACATGAGAACTAATGTTTTCGGTCTGCAGGTACCTCAGGCTGCACTGCAAGTGACAGGGCCTCACACACTAACGGGGGAGGGGGGGGGAGAAGGAGAGTGCCCCCCTCCCCTCAGGCATGGGAGAAAGAGGGTAGCAGCCTTACAGAGCTGTGGTCCAGCAACACCTGGGATTCTCTCCCTCCTCCTGGGTACCATCATGAAACCCTCTGCAGGGGCGGCGCGATGGGGGCGAGAGAGCTGGGTCTGTCCGCAAAACCACAAAGCAGCCAAGCGCTTTGAAAAGCCGCAGGGTGGAACTCGAAAGGAGCGGTGGGGGGGGGGGGAGAGGTGAGGAAGACAGGCACCAAGTTGTCAACTAGCGAGGGGACCTGCAAATGGGTCTCGATCCATCCGCTGCCCTTCTTGTCTAGCGGTGGGGGGGGCGTCTCTAATTAGGTGACTAGTGCTTTCAACTGCAACCGCTGAAGGGGGGAGGGGTGCCTCATCTGAGAGCATTAGTTGACACGGGGGTTCCTGAAGTTCCTGCCGGCAAAACGGGCCTTGCTCCCCAGTTCCTCTTCAATCCTAAAAAGAAAAGGGAAGAGCAAAAGAAGAGTTTGAGGGAGGGGGCGTCTCTCTCCCATGCTGCTGCTACAAACCTCCGAGAAGCAAGCACATGAGGAGTCAATGGGCCAGAGGGTCAGGACAGACCAAGGAAGTGTTTCCTCATACCACCTACCAGGGTTCCCTCTAAGCTGAGTTAGCGTGAGCCTCCAGCTCACACATTTTTGTCTTACCTCAGGAAGGATGACCCCAGAGCACACTAATCGATGCAGCAGCTCACAAGACTCTGATTGTTAGACGGAACATTGCCATCTACCCACCCTTTGGATCCCAACGGATGCAATTGTGGCCCTAGCTTCAAGTCAACTCAGGATGGTGGCTCAGTGGTAGAGCCTTTGCTCGGGAAGCAGAAGGTCCCAGGTTCAATCCCCGGCATCTCTAACTAAAAAGGGTCCAAGCAAACAGGTGTGAAAAACCTCAGCTTGAGACCCTGGAGAGCAGGGGAGGGATGGTGGCTCAGTGGTAGAGCATCTGCTTGGGAAGCAGAAGGTCCCAGGTGCAATCCCCGGCATCTCCAACTAAAAAGGGTCCAGGCAAATATGTAGGTGTGAAAAACCTCAGCTTGAGACCCTGGAGAGCAGGGGAGGGATGGTGGCTCAGTGGTAGAGCATCTGCTTGGGAAGCAGAAGGTCCCAGGTGCAATCCCCGGCATCTCCAACTAAAAAGGGTCCAGGCAAATATGTAGGTGTGAAAAACCTCAGCTCGAGACCCTGGAGAGCAGGGGAGGGATGGTGGCTCAGTGGTAGAGCATCTGCTTGGGAAGCAGAAGGTCCCAGGTGCAATCCCCGGCATCTCCAACTAAAAAGGGTCCAGGCAAATATGTAGGTGTGAAAAACCTCAGCTTGAGACCCTGGAGAGCAGGGGAGGGATGGTGGCTCAGTGGTAGAGCATCTGCTTGGGAAGCAGAAGGTCCCAGGTGCAATCCCCGGCATCTCCAACTAAAAAGGGTCCAGGCAAATATGTAGGTGTGAAAAACCTCAGCTTGAGACCCTGGAGAGCCACTGCCAATCTGAGTAGACAATACTGACTTTGATGGACTCGGGGTCTGATTCAGTAGAAGGCACCTTCATACGTTCGTATGTTCAAATTATTGGCATAAAGCCTCTAGCTTCAATGACTTCTAGGCAATGTATGGATCAGAAGGGGAAATGAAGGAGATTAGATTTATACCCCACCCTTCACTACCAGAAGGAGCCTCAGAGTGGCTTACAATCTCCTTTCCCTTCCCCTCCCTGCAACAGACACCCTTGTGAGGCAGCTGGGGCTGAGAGAGCTCTGACAAACCACTCGAGAGGAACAGTTCTGTGAGAACTTGTGACTTGACTCAAGGTCACACCAGCAGGCGCATGTGGAGAAGTGGGGGGGGGATCAAACCCGGTCCCTCTCAGACTAGAGTCCATGTGCTTCACCACTGCACCAAATTGGGCCTCAGCAGCTGAACAAAATTTGCACTCTGCATGGATCTGCCTCTGGAGAGTTTTGGAAAACTTCAGCTGGTCCAGAATGCTGCAGCCAGGATGTTGACTGGAGTGGGGGCATCGGGACCATATTCTTCCAGGCTTGGTCCAGTTAGAGGGGCTCCCAATTTAACCGAGGACCTGCCTACCTGAGGGACCGTCTCTCCCCATATGAGCCCCAAAGAGCACTGAGGTCAGCAGGGAAGAACACGCTGACTATCCCTGGGCCAAAGGAGGCAAAATTACAGAGTACACGGGCACGGGCCTTCTCTGTTATAGCCCCGTGCCTTTGGAATCAACTTCCGGAGGAGGTACAGGCCCTGCGGAATTTGGACCAATTCCGCAGGGCCTGTAAGACCATCCTTTTCAAGCAGGCTTTTGTAGACGTTGATAGGATGGCTGTTTAATCCACCGATGGTTTATCTAGTGACCCCTGCCATAATATAAGTGTACAGAATAACATCAGGAAGATCACCGCCGTTTAAATTATGGAATGACCCAGACATTCGAACTGGTTTTAGATTGTTGTTTTAAATTAATGTATAATTTCAACGTTGTTTTAAATCACCTTATATTGTATATTCTATATTGTATAATTTTATTGAACTGTTGTTAGCCGCCCTGAGCCTGCCTAGGCGGGGAGGGCGGGATATAAATAAAATTTATTATTATTATTATAACGCCAAAGCTCTCTATGGCTTGGGACCGACATGCCTGAAAGACCACCTAACCCTTTAAGAACCTGCTCAGCCACGATGGTCATCTTCGGAGGGCCTGCTTCAGGTGTCCCCCCCACACACACACACACCTTCTGAGATCAGGGAGGGGGGAACCTGGGAGAGGGCCTTCTCCATTGTGGCACGAAAGCTTCGGAACTCCCTCCCCTGGGAGACTGGTCTGTCCTGCTCTGCTACAGCAGGGGTGGCAAAACTGCAATTTGGGGGCCACGTGTGGCTCTTTCACACATTCTGTGTGGCTCTCAAAGCCCCCCCCTGCCCCATTGGCCAGCTTGGAGAAGCCTTTCTCTCTTTAAATCACTTCTCCAAGTCAAGCCAACCGGTGGCTTGGCAAACGTATTTTAAAGTTAAATTTGTTTTCTTTCCACCTCCCCATCCCTATTTCCTTCCTTCCTTCCAACATCTGATGTTCATGTCTCGTGGGTCAAACATCGGACATGTATTCTATGTGGCTCTTTTGTTAAGCATGTTTGGCCACCCCTGTGCTACAGTCTTCTCGCAGCGGGTGACAACTTTTGTTTGGCATTCCTTCAATGACCCTGCCTTCTGAACCAATGTTTCAATGTTCTGTATGTATTTTATCTGTTTCATGTGTATTTTAGCGCCTGTGGTCCAGTGGTCACAGTGCTGGAGTGCCCCAGGTTCAAATTCATGAAGAAGATGAAGATGATATTGGATTTATATCCCGCCCTCTACTCCGAAGAGTCTCAGAGCGGCTCACAATCTCCTTTACCTTCCTCCCCCACAACAGACACCCTGTGAGGTGGGTGGTGCTGAAAGAGCTCCCACAAGCAGCTGCCCTTTCAAGGATAACCTCTGCCAGAGCTATGGCTGACCCAAGGCCATTCCAGCAGGCGCAAGTGGAGGAGGGGGGAATCAAACCCAGTTCTCCCAGATAAGAGTCCGCACACTTAACCACTACACCAAACTGGCTCAGTGAGTAACCCAGGCCCATTCTCTCTCTGCCTAACCCACCTGCCAGGATTGTTGTGGGGCTGGAATGAAGGAAAGGGACAACCGTGAACTCCTTGGAAGGGGGGGATGGGTTGACGGGGCAGACACATAAGCTTGGTTTTGCCCCCTTTTTCCTAAGCAGAACTGCCCACTAAAGGTTTGTATGACCATCTGTCCTCTCTTACTCCACTTTGAGATGATGATATTGGATTTATATCCCGCCCGATACTCAATCTCAGCAGTCACAATCTCCTTTACCTCCTCCCCCCCCCACAGACACAGACACACTGTGAGGTGGGTGGGGCCGAGAGAGCTCTTTCAGCAGCTGCCCTTTCAAGGACAGTCTCAGAGTGGCCCACAATCTCCTTTATCTTCCTCCCCCACAACTGATACCCTGTGAGGCGAGTGGGACTGCGAGAGCTCTCCCAGAAGCTGCCCTTTCAAGGACACCTCTGTGAGAGCTATGGCTGACCCAAGGCCATTCCAGCAGCTGCAAGTGGAGGAGGGGGGAATCCAACCTGGTTCTCCCAGATAAGAGTCCGTGCCCTTAACCACTACACCAAACTGGCTCTCTAGGTCAGGGAGGAGAAGCCTTTAAGGGTGGGGTGGTGGGGAGACAGTTCCTTTATGATTCACAGCTGGCCAGCCAGCACTGTGCAAGCCCAACATATCTTCAAAGAAAGGGGTGAGGAGGGGGTGCCGGGCAGATGCTTTTTAACATGTGCTGTAACTGTAAGAGCCCCATGGCGCAGAGTGGTAAAGCTGCAGTACTGCAGTCCGAACTCTCTGCTCACGACCCGAGTTCGATCCCAGTGGCAGCTGGGTTCAGGTAGCCGGCTCGAGGTTGACTCAGCCTTCCATCCTTCCGAGGTCGGTAAAATGAGTACCCAGCTTGCTGGTGGGAAAGTGTAGATGACTGGGGAAGGCAATGGCAAACCACCCGTAAAAAGTCTGCCGTGAAAACGTTGTGAAAGCAACGTCACCTCAGAGCTGGAAACGACTGGTGCTTACACAGGAAACTACCTTTACCTTTTTTTTTAAACTGTAGAGGGGAAATCCTCTCCCCCACCCCAGGGGCCCATCACCACCCAGCTGAAGGATAAATCATCAGCTAACTACCTCAGTCTTCATGTGGGAACTCAACCCTTACCTCAGAAGCTGGTTGTATTTGGCTAGACGCTCAGATCGGCAAGGCGCACCAGTCTTGATCTGGAAAGAGAAGCAAACCCCTCAGTCACAAGAAGCACCAGGAGAAAGGAGTGAGGAATGCTTGCAAGCAAACCCCATCTTTGCCACAAGCACATACAGCATTAAAAAGGATTAGACGGATTTGTAGCCTCTTATCAGCGGCAAGTAGCCATGGTGGCTAAAGGGAACCTCCACATTCAGAGGCAGTCAACCTCTGAATACCAGCATTGAATACTTCAACCTCTCTGCCCTGTTGCTGGCCCTTCAGAGGAACTGGCTGGCCACTGTGAGATAGGATGCTGGACTGGATGGAACCCTCACTGGTCTGATCCAGCAGGGCTCTTCTGATGTTCTTCTCAGGGGAAGGCCTCAGCCTCTCTGCCCTGCTGTTGGCCCTCCAGAGGGACTGGCTGACCACTGGTCTGATCCAGCAGGGCTCTTCTGATGTTCTTACGTCTTGTGCTAGCATAATACTTTGCATATAAACCTGCACATGCACATCAAACAAGGCTCTGCACTGCAAATCCCAGCCTTTGGAGAAAAAGCTGGTGATACTTTTCATGTGGGGACACTCCTTACATGGACTTCTGATAACTTTTTACTTTTGAGGATGACATCTTCTCCCAGGAAATTCCTGGAGAACAAGCAGCCTCCATAATTTGACCAGCTTACTGCCATCTGTGTTGTATCAACTGTAAAATAAATCTGTTTTTGCTTTCTTTACAGTAAGGATTCTTTACTACAGAGCCACTTCCC
The DNA here is from genome assembly GCF_032191835.1 of Heteronotia binoei. Lineage (NCBI taxonomy): Eukaryota > Metazoa > Chordata > Lepidosauria > Squamata > Gekkonidae > Heteronotia > Heteronotia binoei. Next base: position 6,714,103 of record NC_083240.1, on the reverse strand, counting down.
AGGGCTGTTCTGAGGATAATGACGACATGTAAGTGGTGCTCTGAAAATACCAAGCGCAAACAAGCACTGTAAAAGAAGTGTAAAGCAGTGCCTTCTCGCACCAAATCCTTCTCTGTGGTGGGCCCTACATTTATTTTAGCTATTTTGATCCTGCTCTACCCCCACGAACTGTCTCCAAGGTGAACATAACATAAGAACATAAGAGAAGCCCTGTTGGATCAGGCCAATGGCCCATCCAGTCCAGCATTCTGTGTCACATAAGAACATAAGAGAAGCCATGTTGGATCAGGCCAATGGCCCATCCAGTCCAACACTCTGTGTCACATAAGAACATAAGAGAAGCCCTGTTGGATCAGGCCAATGGCCCATCCAGTCCAGCACTCTGTGTCGCATAAGAACATAAGAGAAGCCATGTTGGATCAGGCCAATGGCCCATCCAGTCCAACACTCTGTCACACAGTGGCCAATATATATATATGTGTGTGTGTGTGTGTGTATACACACACACATATATACATACACACACACAAACATATATACATATATATATATATATACACACACATACACACACACACTGTGGCTAACAGCAACAGGAGGTGGTGGTGGCTACAAGCATAGCCAGCTTCAAGATATATATATATGTTTTTGGCCCCTGTGTGACACAAAGTGTTGGACTGGATGGGCCACTGGCCTGATCCAACATGGCTTCTCTTATGTTCTTATGTGACAGAGTGCTGGACTGGATGGGCCATTGGCCTGATCCAACATGGCTTCTCTTACGTTCTTATGTGACAAAGAGTGTTGGACTGGATGGGCCACTGGCCTGATCCAACATGGCTTCTCTTATGTTCTTATGTGATGCAGAGTGTTGGACTGGATGGGCCATTGGTCTGATCCAACATGGTTTCTCTTATGTTCTTAATAGCCACTGAAGGACCTCTGCTCCATATTTTTATCCAATCCCCTCTTGAAGCTGGCTATGCTTGTAGCCACCACCACCTCCTGTGGCAGTGAATTCCACATGTTAATCACCCTTTGGGTGAAGAAGGACTTCCTTTTATCCTTTTTAACCTGACTGCTCAGCAATTTCACTGAATGCCCACGAGTTCTTGAAACAGTGTTAAGAGAAGCCTCCACATATTGGCTTTACGCAACTATGTTGGAACAGGCCAATGGCCCATCCAGTCCAGCACTATCACACAGTGGCCAAAAAAACCCAGGTGCCATCAGGAGGTTCACCAGTGGGGCCCGGACACTAGAAGCCCTCCCACTGTCTTCCCCCCACCCCCACAGCACTAAGAATACAGAGCATCACTTGCTGCAGACAGAGAGTTCCATCTGTACCTTGTGCCTAAATAGCCACTGATGGACCCTGTCTACCAGAAAACAAAAAGGAACCTGCCCAGCAAGAAAAGCACCCACCTGCCCAGTGCAGAGTCCAACCACCAGGTCTGCAATGAAGGTGTCTTCGGTCTCTCCGGAGCGATGACTCACCATCACGCCCCAGCCGTTGGATTGGGCAAGCTTGCAGCTGAAGCAAGAAGAGAAACGAGAGGAAGTCAAGAGTTGTGCGCCTGATTTCAAGAAAGCAGCCAAGCCCCAGAATAGGCAGCCACTGCATGTAGGAAGTCAGTTCCAAGCACTGTGTTTGGAAAGGATATGAAAAATTCTGGTCACAGCCATCTGACCTGGCGGTAGAAAGTGTAGTTAGGTCACAGCCAAGTTATGGAGACCCTGCAGGGTTTTAAAAGCAAGGGATTTCACAGCCTCTGCCTGCCTCCACATAGTGACCCTGCACTTCCGCCTCCTTGGTGGCCTCCCATCCAAGTACTGGTCAGGCTCGCCCCTGCTGGCTTCGCTTCCCAGAGCTGACAGAACTGAACTAGCCTGGACAAGCTAGCCTCGCCAGCAGTAGCCCATTCATACATATGAAGCTGCCTTCTACTGAATCAGGCCCTCGGTCCACCAAAGTCAGTCTTGTCTTCTCAGACTGGCAGCGGCTCTCCAGGGTCTCAAGCTGAGGTTTTTCACGCCTATTTGCCTGGACCCTTTTCTGTTGGAGATGCCGGGGATTGATCCTGGGACCTTCTGCTTACCAAGCAGATGCTCTACCACTGAGCCACCGTCCCTTCCCCACAATGTTGCGGAACCTGCAGTGCGCCACAACACTGCACTCGCTCACTGACCAAAATGCACATGGGAACCAAACACCAAGAACCAGTTTGGTGAAGTGTGCAGACTCTTATCTGGGAGAACCGGGTTTGATTCCCCACTCCTCCACTTGCACCTGCTAGCATGGCCTTGGGGCAGCCATGGCTCTGGCAGAGGTTGTCCTTGAAAGGGCAGCTGCTGTGAGAGCCCTCTCAGCCCCACCCACCTCACAGGGTGTCTGTTGTGGGGGGGAGAAGGTAAAGGAGATTGTGAGCCGCTCTGAGACTCCTGAGTGGAGGGCGGGATATAAATCCAATATCTTCATCTACCTCACAGGGTGTCTGTCGTGGGGGGGGGGGGGAAGGGAAAGGAGATTGTGAGCCACTCTGAGACTCTTCAGAGTAATTAAACATAATTAAAACGTTCTGAGCTACTAAAATTGTATTGGGGAGGGACGGTGGCTCAGTGGCAGAGCATCTGCTTGAGAAGCAGTAGGTCCCAGGTTCAATCCCCGGCATCTCCAACAAAAAGGGTCCAGGCAAGTAGGCATGAAAAACCTCAGCTGGAGACCCTGGAGAGCCGCTGCCAGTCTGAGTAGACAATGCTGACTTCGATGGACCCGGGGTCTGGTTCAGTACAAGGCAGCTTCGTATGTTCGTATCGCTCATAGATCACTCAAAAAATGGTTGGGGTTTTTTTTGTCTTTGAAGTTAACTTGCAAGCATTACACCAACTTCCTCCTGAGAACTTTTGGCTGCCTAAGGTCACTCCAGCAGGTGCAGGTGGAGCAGTGGGGAATCAAACCTGGTTCTCTCACATTAGAGTCCGCGCACTTAACCACTACTCCAAATTGGCTCCAAGACGACATTGGATTTATATTCTGCCCTCCACTCAGAGTCGTCACAATCTCCTATATCTTCTCCCCCCCACAACAGACACCTTGTGAGGAGGGTGGAGCTGAGAGGGCTCTCACAGCAGCTGCCCTTTCAAGGACAACCTCTGTCAGAGCTGTGGCTGACCCAAGGCCATTCCAGCAGCTGCATGTGGAGGAGTGGGGAATCAAACCCGGTTCTCCCAGATAAGAGTCCGCACACTTAACCGCTGCACCAAACTGGCTCTCAAAAAACTTCTCTCAAAACAACATCCATCGATGCTTTTTGGTGCAACACCATGAAGGTGTCTCGTCTTCGCCCAGAGCCTCTTATGACCAAAGATAACCAGGACTCCGATCACCCGGCTGCAGCAACCCAATGCCACATTCCCGACCCCCCCACCCCCTGCCGTTTCCCCTCCCTTCCTCAGGGAGACTTACGCCTGGAGAGCCTCCGTGACGGAACCGATCTGGTTCACTTTGAGCAGCAGGCAATTGCAAGACTTCTCTTCCACGGCTTTGGCGATGCGCTTGGGGTTGGTCACCGTCAGATCGTCCCCAACCACTTGGATGCCCACGCAGGCCGTGAACTTCTTCCAAGAGTTCCAGTCGTCCTGGTCAAAGGGGTCTTCGATGGAAACCACTAATAAACCGGGAATGAAGTAGAAACCGTGACTAGGGACGCTGGCTGGGTGTACCAGAATGGCATAACTTTTTCTACCTAGCTCGGTATTTTCTGACTGGCAAAGGCATGTCAAGGTCTCAGGAAGAGAAGAATCTTTCCTGACACCATCTAAGGAGTTCATTCAACTGAAGATGCTGCGGACCAGTGTTCCCTCTGAGTTAGCGTGAGCTAGCTCACAGATTTTAGTCCCCAGCTCACACATTTTTGTCTTAGCTCAGGAAGGATGATCCCAGAGCACAATAACTCATCCAGTAGCTCACAACTTTAATACCGGTAGCTCACAAAGTAGAACTTTTGCTCACAAGACTCTGCAGCTTAAAGGGAACATTGCTGAGGACACACCCTTCAAAGTAAGTACTCTACCGGCAAGCTACAGCCCCTTTATGGCCCACCAACGAACTGAATTAGAACCACGGTTTTGATTGGGGACTTGGGGTACAGGCAGGCTTCTTGCAGCCACCTTGCTGGAACTAAGCAGGTCTGGATGGGAGACATACTGGGAATACCATAGAAGCCACTCCATGAGGAGGATAGGTCTATCAGTGGCCACAAGCCACAGTAACTAAAGGGAACCTTTATATCCAAAGTCTGTAAAGCTCAGAATCCCAGAGCCAGGAGGCAACATCGACAAAGGCCTCGGCCTCTCTGCCCTGTTGTTGACCCTCCAGAGGAACTGGTTTGTCCCTGTGTGAGACAGGATACTGAACTAGATGGACCCTCCCTGGTCTGATCCAGCAGGGCTCTTCTGATGTTCTTATGAAGGCCTCGGCCTCTATGCCCTGTTGCTGGCTGTCCAGAGGAACTGGCTGGCCACTGTGTGAAACAGGATGCTGGACTAGACGGACCACTGGACTAATCCAGCAGGGCTCTTCTGATGTTTCTATGAAAAATGCCAGGTATATGCAATACAAGAACTCCAACTAATTATTTCTGTTTCTCCCAGATTTGGTTTACAAGACAGCCCTTTCAGGAGTGCACTGCTACAGATAGCAGCGGCCAGTATGCAGAGAAGAATGCTCCCTTCCTCAAGAATTCCCCGCTGTCAATGATATCTTCACACCCGACACTCTACATCAGGAGTGGCCAAACTGAGGCTCAGGAGCTACATGTGGCTCTTCCACAGATACTGTGTGGCTCTTGAAGTCCACTGCCCAGTTGACTGGCTTGGAGAAGGCATTTCACTCTTTAAATCACTTCTCTTAAGCCAAGCCAGCTGGTGCCTTAGACAATACCTTTAAAGTTGCTTTCTTTCCACCTCTCCCTGCCTCATCTGTTTTCCTTCCTTCCGGCTCTCAAACGTCTAACATTCACTTCTTGTGGCTCTCAAACATCCGACGTTTATTTTATGCGGCTCTTAAGCAAGTTGCACCACCCATTCTCTACAGTAAAGGCAGCAGCAACGGAAGACTGCACAGTGGCAAGCGGTCTTTATACCGCAGTCACGTGCAGAAGGCCAAAAAACTTTACAGCCACGCACTCACACAAACCCCCCCCTCTGCACTCACCTGGGTAGCTCTTGACAAAGCCTTTGTAGATATCAGCCAGCTGGTCAGGAGTGATGTATCTGCTGGCATCATCGGGGGACTTGAAGTCCAGGTCGTACTTGCCGTCACGATAGAATTCGGAAGCTGCCACATCCATCCCAATCACTATCTTGTCAGTGTACCCAGCCTTGCTGATGGCCAGCTTGAGCAGCTCCAGAGCTAGGAAGAAAGAAGGGGGAAATGGAGCTGCCACCAGGGAGACCTCCTTGGAATACCAGCAGTCGGGAGGGCAGAGGCAGGCTTTTGTTCAGTCACCTCCCTGAGTATCCTCCAGGCCCCCAGTAGGGGTCAGTCCCCAGAGGTTGCCATGACTTGCAGTGCATGCACGCACACAAACGCCTTTGTGTTATTTTGATTGACAGTTTACTTTTTCATAGAATCATAGAGTTGGAAGGGACCTCTAGGGTCATCTAGTCCAACCTCCTGCACAATGCAGGAAACTCACAAACACCTCCCCCTAAACTCACAGGATCTGCATTTGTTGTCAGAAGGCCATCTAGCCTCTGTTTAAAAACCTCCAAGGAAGGAGAGCCCACCCCTCCCCAGGAAGCCTGTTCCACTGAGGAACCACTCTAAACTCACAAATACCTCCCCCTAAATTCACAGGATCAGCACTGCTGTCAGATGGCCATCTAGCTTCTGTTTAAAAAACCTCCAAGGAAGGAGAGCCCACCACCTTCTGAGGAAGCCTGTTCCACTGAGGAACCGCTCTGGCAGGAAGTTCTTCCTGATGTTGAGCTGGAAACTCTTCTGATTTAATTTCAACCCATTGGTTGAAAAACATATGAACCTGCCTTATACTGAATCAGACCCTTGGTCCATCAACGTCAGTATTGTCTACTCAGACTGGCAGCGGCTCTCCAGGGTCTCAAGCTGAGGCTTTTCACGCCTATTTGCCTGGACCCTTTTTTGGAGATGCCAGGGATTGAACCTGGAACCTTCTGCTTCCCAAGCAGATGCTCTACCACTGAGCCACCATCCCTCCCCACTCTCCAGGGGTGGCCAACGGTAGCTCTCCAGGTGTTTTTTTTTTTGCTTACAACTCCCATCAGCCCCAGCCAGCATGGCCAATGGCTGGGGATGATGGGAGTTGTAGGCAAAAAACATCTGGAGAGCTACCGTTGGCCACCCCTGGTCTGGACAATAAGCGTGGCTTTTTTGTGTGTGAGGTGAAAGCAGGAAGATGAAATGCTTTATCAAAAAGAACATACGAAGGAAGACGGCTGGGGCTTTCTGAATTTAAGCCAGCGTTCAGAGAATGGAGGCAACCCCCAGCTGTCCTGTCCTGGATTCATGGCTAAGGGGGGGAAATGAAAGCAGCGGGAAGTGCTCTTTCTGAGGCTGAGAGTGAAGTCGCTTCTTCTTCCATCCCATGAGCTCATACCCCGGCAGGAGGGGGATGCATCACAGGGCTGCCAAAACCTCACCGGTTGAATCAAAACCTCACCGGTTGAATTATCACTCACACACAAAAAGTGTGCAAGCAAACATTTCATGCACAGTTCATAGTAAGTCCATACAGCAAAATAACAGAACGAACACCTGCACGACACTCCCCCAGACCGTTTTCTAAAGTCACGTCTCAGAGGCACTGCCTTCAGCCGCTTCTTGCGGTTCGGAATCTGGGTGGAGACAGGGGCGTCGTTCTGCGCGACTTCTCACAAAGAGATCACAAGGCCGTATTCCCCGGATTTCCCACGTTGGTTTCACACCCTTCGTCAATCTCTTCTCAATGCTGTTTTGACCGGAGCCACAGTACAAAGAAATCAATCACGGATCTACGCGTGCCCGCTCAAGTCTCTGCTACTGGCTCTCCTCGTCTGAGCGTTCATTCCATTGTTTTGCTGTATGGACTTATTATAAACCGTGCAGTAAATGTTTGCTTACACACTTTTTGTGTGTGAGCGATAATTCAAGCGGTGAGGTTTTGAAGGATATATTGCGCTTAATACACCGGTACCTGTGCTATCGTATAGCGTCCAGGTGGTGGCTGGAGAGCTCCTGGATTTACAACTGACCTCCAAGCGACAGATCAGTTCACCTGGAGGAATGGTCACTTTGGAAGGTGAAGGTGATGCCGTTATACCCCAATGAGGTCCCTCCCTTCCCCAATCCCCATCCTCCCCAAATACTGCAAACTGGAGTGTCACAGAATCACAAAGTTGGAAAGAACCTCTGGGATCATCCAGGCCAACCCCATGCCCAATGCCCAGGGAGGGACAGTGGCTCAGTGGCAGAGCATCTGCTTGGTAAGCAGAAGATCCCAGGATCAATCCCTGGCATCTCCAACTAAAAAGGGTCCAGGCAAATAGGCATGAAAAACCTCAGCTTGAGACCCTGGAGAGCAACTGCCAGTCTGAGTAGACTTTGATGGACCGAGGGTCTGATTCAGGATAAGGCAGCTTCATATGTTCATTGCTTGCCTCATCTAATAATTTAAATTTGTATTGTTTGGAGAGGGACGGTGGCTCAGTGGCAGAGCATCTGCTTGGGAAGCAGAAGACCTCAGGTTCAATCCCTGGCATCTCCACTAAAAAAGGGTCCAGGCAAATAGGTGTGAAAAACCTCAGCTTGAGACCCTGGAGAGCCGCTGCCAGTCTGAGTAGACAAGACTGACTTTGATGGACCGAGGAGGGTCTGACTCAGTAGAAGGCAGCTTCATATGTTCATGTTCAAATGGCAAAAAAACCCCTCCAGAATCCCTAGCTGAACTGGCCTAAGGAACAACTGCTTCCTGACCAGTGTTCCCCCTCTAAACTGAATGAGTGTGAGCTAGCTCAGTTTTTTTAGCCTCCGGCTCACACGGTTGTGTCTTAGCTCAGAAAAAACGGCACTGGAGCAAACTGATTTATGCAGCAGCTCACAACTTGAATGACAGTAGCTCACAAAGTAGAATTTTTGCTCCAAAGACTCCACAGCTTAGTTCCTGACCCCAAACTGGCGATCAGCATTTACCTGGACACATAAGGGCCCATGAGTCCCCTAGAGATTGCAGGAGAAAGACAACAAGTCCCTTCGGCTTGCTCACAGCTTGCCAAGACAGTGGGCAGGTCTCAAAAGCAAGAG